>NC_140044.1:600000-1068712 GCF_963513975.1 Fringilla coelebs
CTACAGGCAGTGCCCACAGTCACAGAGTGGGAGAGCTGTGACCTATGCTTGCCATACTTACATCAAATGGCAGCAAGACAGAGCTTGGTTCCTAGAATAAACTTCCCCTTTTCAGAAAAAGAGAGGGTAATTTGAATAACCACTGTACTTCCAACATCTTGCTCGACTGTACCATCTCAGTGCCTGCAGGTGAAGGAGTGCAGACCATGGTCACAGACACAGGGCACCCCAGAGCACCAACACACCTCTCCTGGCAAATGCCCCAGCCCCACAGGAACGGGACACCACACACCTTGGACGGTGTGCTGGCCCTGCCACTCCAGGCCAACCCTGACAAGCACAACGGCTCATAACTGGAAAGCAATTTTAAACTTTTATCACCTGCCTATAGGGACAGCTCTGAGCCGTGGGCTCCCTCTGCACCGCCAAGGCCACAGCAAGGAGCGAGTGCCTCTGTGGCAGCAGCAAGGAACACCCTCTGCTTGGCCCTGCCTGGCTGCTCCACAACCAGCACCAGCTCCTCTGCTGCCAGAGCCCCGCAGGTCCCAGGGCAACGCTGCACTGGGGGCCAGGACAAGGGGAGAAGTTGTGAGCTCCAACGCTGCTGACAGCCACTGCAGGGAGATGTGGGGCTCCTTGCGTGGGCAACAGGGAGTCTGGTCTCCAGTGCAGAGACACACAAGCTCACAAGAGTCACAGCTGCTTTTCTAGAAGGTGGAAGCCTGACTGCAAACAGCGGAACATCTCACTTAGCTGTCAGCACAAAGGTTTATGTATCTGGAAACATGGTTTCAACCTGAAAGCTAGAAAAGGAAGCCTTTTCCCCCAAATGCTCCATGATGGTCAATGACTAACAACATTCTCATACTCCTACCTCCCCATCACCTCAGATTTCTCCAGTCTGGTTCTGCATTTGGTCACTGCTGCTGTCAAACCTGCCTGCTGAACCCCCGGCTTCTTCGAAAGCATGGCTCACCACCCAGGCACACGGCTCAGGCACATTCCCACTCAATAGCTGGTCTCCAGGCTGGCATTTCCAAGGGCTTTGATCCATTCCAAATAAGGCAATCAGCTTAGCCCTTGATTAAATACATAGCATAATCCACCTAAATCTTGTTAGCCGAGAAGCAAGTTGCTCGTCTCACCAGTTGTGGGTGGCAATGTGTGTCACCGCGGGGCAAGTGGGGCTGTGGCACTGTGAAGGTGTCCCTTGGGGCATGTCCTGGGCAGGCAGCAGCACTGGGGCAGCTGCTGACCACAGCAAGGCTGCTCCAGCCAGCCCCTGTGGACTCCCATTCGTGGGATCCTTCTGCAAAGCTTCCCCTGCCGCATGCAAAAAGTGCCCACGGAAGGCATTGCACCCTCCCAGCTGGCAGGTACAGGGAGGGTGCCCCCAGGATATTGGGCACCCAACAGCCAGCAAAACCCCTAAAAAAAAAAAAAAACACAAAAAAACCCAGGAAAAGAGAATTCACTGATCCTGAGCAGGGAGCCAGGCTGCAGCAGGGACGGAGGATGCGCTGCAGCTTTGGGGGAATTTCACACCACAGCAGTTTTTCCTTCCTCAGGAGGAATGAATCAGTAGCCCAGCACTGTAGAGCCTCAGCAGAACAGGATGGTGCTGAGGGGGAAGCGTGCCACAAGGGCCAGACAGGGGCCTGGCCAGGGAGAAATGCAGGTGTGCAGCCAGGACATCAGCCTCACACCCACAGCTCCGGCTGCTCTGGCCAGCTCCCGCAGCTGAGAAAGCAGGGAAAGGCAGCAGCCCTTCCTGCTGCTCCCAGAGCCTCTGCACTCCCCAGAGCAGACACCACTGTGGGTGCTCACAGCCTTGCACCAGCCCCAACAGCGGGACACAGGGAATGAGGCAGCTTGGGAAGTCTGAAAAAGGAAACCCTCCTCCCCAGGTGAGCCCCATTCCTGTCCGGCATGGCTCTGGGATAACATTTACAGGTGAGTCCTTCCAAGCCTGCCAAGGCAGCGCTCCAGGCAGGGGAAGACCATGAGGCTGCTGCTTCCCAGCACTGAGGCTGTGTCCCCACACCCCACCAGTCAGTACAGCCACTACCACCCAAAGTTGTACTGGGACAGGGGAGATCTGCTCCTGAGACCACAGTGGAGGCGTTTCTGAAGCCTTCAGAAGACAAGTTCCCTGGCAAGTGCTATTGCTCCCTGTTTCCCTCCAGGTTTTGGACACAGCAGGTGAGGACTGCTCTGCATGCAGGTGACCCACTGGGGGCTGGCCACAGCCTGCAGGCAGGAGCCCTGCAGATCTCTGTTCCATGCTGCATTAGCAATTTCAACACTTCCTGCAGCAGCCAGGCACATTTCAACAGCTACTGGAAAGATTTTAAGTTAATTTAACCCCGTTAACACATTATATGGCTTCTGTCATCCCAATTACCCT
Organism: Fringilla coelebs; assembly: GCF_963513975.1. NCBI lineage: Eukaryota > Metazoa > Chordata > Aves > Passeriformes > Fringillidae > Fringilla > Fringilla coelebs. Next base: position 602,408 of record NC_140044.1, read on the forward strand.
AAAAAGCCCAGGTATAGATCTCAAGAGAAGTGCAGGGAAGAGGAAAAAGATTATTTAAAAATTAGGAAGGAGGGGGAAAAAAGGAAAAGTCTTGGGAACAATCCCAAAACACAGTTTCAGGCAGATCAGGAAAAAACTTCACAGGATTTCAAACAACAACAACAAAAAAAGCAGCCAACAGAGGCAATATCTGCTCTCACCAAACACTAGCCAGGAAGGCTGAGCAGAGCTCAGCTCACCAGTCACCAGCTGGTGAAACAGGAATCAGGTTTTTGGCATGGGGATCCTCCCCCTGAGCTGGGCAAGGGAACAGGCTGCCCGCAGAGGAGCTGGGATGATAAATGACAGCAGTTGAGCACTGCAGGGGCATTTCACCGCTTCAGAGGTTGCTGCTATAACAATCTTCTCTGACTCAGCAGCTGAAAGGGACGCCGGGAAGGAAGCACCATAAAAAAAAAGTCATGCATTATTAATATGGACTCTGGCAGCAAGACATGAGTTGGAAAAACACTGAGGGAGAAAAAAAAATGACTGCAGAATAAGAGCAAGCTGCATGTGTGGAAGCATTTCACATTCCTGCAGGAGTGGGGGCCACCCCGTGCCCCCCAGGGTCCCCAGCTCCAAGGGAAGCCCGTGTTTGCTGACAGGAACTCGGCATGCGCGGTGTTCTCCCTTGACCCAGGCTGCTGCAGCCCTGTGCAGAACCCACCCCGAGCCCTGGGCACGGCCTGCACTCCTTTCCAGCCACAGCAGCTCCGGGCTTTCCTGCCGTGGCATGCAGCAGGATTTTCCAACAGCTGATTTTATTTACCTGTGCTCTGTGCGTGCCTGCTGACTCCCCACAGCTTCCCCCGTGCATCCAGCCCTGCCCAGCCAGAGCAGCCGTGTCAGGAGCGCCCAGGGCTCCCAGGCACAGCCTGCAGCCTCTGCCAGCCCTGCTGACACAGGGGGCATGGAGGCAGGCACTGAAAAGCCTCCTTTTCCAGCCAGGTAGAGAGGGAAAAAAATATCTCTTTGCATTTGACTACCTGGTGCACTGCAGTGTTTGCTTTCCTCTCCTATTCCAGCTGCTTTGTACAGTTTTTGCGGAGGCAATTTATAAACATCAGCATTCACGTAGCCACCTTCTCCACCTCCCACCCTAAATCCTTGCTCCCAACCTGCTGCTGTGGGAACTCACCATCAATCCAGAGCGTGCACTCCCGTGTCACGGACATCCCACAGCCCTCTCCAGCCTGCGCTGCCCGTGCAGGGAACCCCCCAAGCCCCACTCAGGAGCCTCTTGGCAGGCTCTGAGCACAGCTCAGCTCTCAGCCCAGCCCCAGCCCCAGGCTCTCCAAAGCAAGGGAGGTGGCTAACACAGCACCAGGCTCCAAGAGTCTCCTTTGATAATTTGTATGGCAATAGCACTCAACAAAGCCGATCAATTACTTTGCCATAAAACTCTCCAGATGCACAAACAAGCATTGGTGGAACTGCTTGCAGCACAGCCCAACCCACAGCAGTGCAGTGGGTACTTTGCCTGTGTTTCCTGCCTTCCATCATGCGTGCAGTGGGTGCTTTGCCTGTGTTTCCTTCCTTCCATCATCTGTGCAGTGGGTGCTTTGCCTGTGTTTCCTTCCTTCCATCATGCGTGCAGTGGGTGCTTTGCCTGCATTTCCTTCCATCATGTGTGCAGTGGGTGCTTTGCCTGCATTTCCTTCCATCATGTGTGCAGTGGGTGCTTTGCCTGCATTTCCTTCCATCATGTGTGCAGTGGGTGCTTTGCCTGTGTTTCCTTCCTTCCATCATGCGTGCAGTGGGTGCTTTGCCTGTGCTTCCTTCCTTCCATCATCTGTGCAGTGGGTGCTTTGCCTGTGTTTCCTGCCTTCCATCAGATGTGCAGCAGCATCCTCCACACAGAAATAGCTCCCAACCTTCACCTGTCAGGTTAGAAAGGCACGGGGAGGGAAGAGCTTCACAGGAGCTGTCCCACACACAGCCCAGCCATCACAGGGGCATGGGCCTGCCCATTGGGGTGGGAAAACAGCACAGGCTCCCACCGAGCAAGGGAGACTGAGGCACAAACCACAGGAAAAACCCACAGTCCTGTTTGCACTCCCACGGCCTGGAAGCAGCCCCTTCCCTGCCGCAAGAGCTGGGGACAGGCACGCACGGCCCAGCCTGGTGCCCTGCGCTGCAGGGGCTGCCCAGCTCCCCAGCAGCACCTCCAGAGGGGCCCCAGGATGACAGCCCCGCTCAGGACAAGGGCTCTAGAGAGGTGTGCCAGCCCACGGATGCCACCTACAACTGCAGGCTTACAAAGGGCAGAACCTGTTGGCTTTGCACCTCAAACACAAACCTAGGAAAATGACCTTTAGGAAGTCACACGCAATGTCACCACACACTTCCAGCTAAAGCCCCAGCAAGCGCTGACCCATCACCTCCCCCACACAGCCAGGAGGGGGGCAGGAGCTTCTCACACCCCTGCAGGCACATTTATGTGCCTTGAGAAAGCAAAGTGTTCAATAAGGGGCACCGAAGCTTTATCAAAAACACCCAGAGTCACCACGAAGCACTGCGGATCCCCAAAAACACCTCCTTCACTTTAGCAAGGCCAGCAAGCACCAGGAAACTCCTTTTACAATGAAAAAAGGACCCCGTGGCCCTGCCCACCGCACTCCACACCATTTGCAGCGTCCCACAAGGACACTTCCCACCAGGACGAGGGCTACACGTGCCATCCACTGTCACCCCTGGGACCTTTCCAAGCAGCAGATGAGGATGGCCAAGGGCTCTTCTCCTGCCGGGCACTGACATCACCCTCAGCTTTCCAATCCACCTTTCATTTCAAAATAAGAGCGGCTGCAGGGTAACGCTCAATGTCCTAGTGGCTTTAATGTTATCTATTTCACATTCCCCGAAAAACCGCACCCACCAACATCTCTCAAAAAATTCTGATTTGGGCTTATCTTGCATTTCAACAGCACAGTCCACTATACATTTTCTCCTCTATCTCTCCAAACAGGACTAATCCCCACAGTATTTAGAGCTAGTGCTAGAAAAGCTTCAAACGCACATTAACCACCCTAAAGCATCCGTGTTCAAACTGCTGCCAGCCAAAACCACAGCCAGAAGATTCTGAATGCAATGGAGAAGAAAAAGCCTGTATGGAAATAAACTTTACTAAAATAACCCAGCAAAGGTTTTGTCAAAGTAAATACACACATTGTATTGTGACAATGATGTTTTAAAAATAAAGCTGCTCAGGGAAGGCTTTTCTTGCTCTGTACAGCTGCAGATCAGCTCCTCTTCCAGAGCCCTCAGCCCTCACAGGGCCCTGCAGAGCCAACAGCACATCAGCCAAGCCACCAGCACTGCTGCCACCCCTGTGAGGCTCCCCAGAAATTTCAGTTAAGATTAAGTATTTAAAGACTCCATGTGCCTGGATATTTAAACCCACCAATTGCAGCAGCATTCAAATGGGATCAAGTGCAAACACACAGCTCCCCACACGGCTCAGCTCTGCTCCCTGCACTGGTCCCCAGGGGGGTTCATCGTACCCTGCAGAGCAGATGCTGCCTGAGTTAATGCAATTAATGAGTCCACCTCGAGAAGAGAGGCAGAGGATCAGCTCAGGAAATAAAGCAGCGGTGCCAGAGCCCTTATCTCCACCAGAACCAGCACCACCTGAGGCAGCTGAGCACCGGCTGAAGCCCTGGCCTTCCATGGCCTCCCAAACCCATGAAGACCATTGTTTCCTGGGCTGACAGCATGGGTGGTGTTGCTTTAAGGTCTGCTCTGCTACAGATTGAGGTTTTGAAGCACTCAATTCGCTGGAATGAACCAGTACCTGGAAGATTTTGTGTCTGCCAATCAGCTTCCACAAGCCAGGCTCCCAGAGATACATGGATGAAACATGAACTCTTCACATAATCTGCAGTTGCAACACCCAGAGAGCCACCAGCAAAATAACCCAAACCAGACGTGCCTGACAAACAGCACAGGTGCTTACAGGCAAAGAAAACCCAGTAATTCATCTGCCCTCACAGAAACCTTGTGATTTGTTAGCCTTGAGCAAGAGGTGGTCTCCAACCAGCACTGCATCACCAGCACCCTGGACACACTGGCACAGGAGCAGCTGGGGGGAGCAGGGCTGCTCCCCATCCCAGCCCTGCCCTCGTAGGAGCCTCTTTGCTGGAAGAACGTGGTGCTGCCAAAGGAACGTTCCCCACAGCTGCCACCAGTCTCCTTCTGCTCAGAGGAGATCCTGAGCTCAAGTTCTTGTATCAAGGAGTGCTTGAGCATTTCTTACTACCCCTAACCACTGTCAGATCCAATGACTGCAGTATTCTCTGTGGGATACGCTGTGGAACCAGGCTGCTCCCTCCTCAGGTTGTGAAATGCTGCTTGGCAGATCTTTTGGGCAGAGGAGGGTGAAGGAGGGCAGTGCTGCCATGTTCCACAGTAAGATACCACACTCCTCATGCTGCCCTGGGAAGACCTGGAGATGAAAGCCAGGGCTATGACAGCACAAGCTTCATTTCAGTATTCCAAGCTGCACCTTCACCTTCTGTCCCTGCTCAGACAGCATCCAGGGACCCAGCATGCTGCCAGCAAACCCAGAAGGACACCTGCACCCAGCCCCTGCCCGGCCAAGCCGAGGCCACTGTGGCTCACCAGTGTCCTGGCTGGGCACCAGCCCCCAGTGAGGGCTGCCCCTCGCTCGGGACTCTGCCCTGCCACCCCCTTCTGCCCAGGCTCCTTCTGCCCACATTCCCACTGCAGTGCTCACAAGGCAAAGCAGCAGCAACCTCACCCCCACAAACTGCCCCCTGGGACTCCCCAGCCCAGCAGCTCCGTGTCCCCACAGTGCCATCCCCCCGCCTTGGCCACCACTCTTCCTCTGTCCCTCAACACCATGGGCAACTCAACCACAGTCTCTCCAGCTCTGCCAGTCTCTCTCAAGCTGGCAGTAGCAAAATCTTTTGCCATTTTTCCGCCCAGAACTCCTCTGTTCTAAGATCTGCCAGGCTGATGCATTAAACGACCAAGCTGGATCAGCCACCTTTGGTGATATAAAATTGTTCCAAAAGTGACAAATGAGCTGTACCGAGGCAGCTGTTGGTCCCCACAGCCCTGCTCTGCTGGTCACCCACACACAGCCTGACAAAACAATGTTCCAAAGCACTCCTGCCTATCAAAATCAAGTTCTTGCACCATAAATGTAATTCAGGGCTAGTGGTGCTACTTCATGCCCTGTATGACCAGTTGGGAGCAATTCCTGATAAGTTTGGAGGAAGTAAAGGCAGACTGAATTACAGCTCTCTCTCAAAGGTAACAATCTTTCACCCAGTAATTTAAATTCTCTACATTATTTTCCTGCATCAGATCCAACCAAGTATGACTCCTGGAGAAATCAAAATTTTAAAAAATTAAAATTAATTTAAGAGGCTCCAACATGCCTCTGAGACAACAAAAGAAAAGCCAAGAGCTGCTACCTGAGCACCAGGGAAGGGCCCTGCCAGCCCTCCCAGCTGTGCAGCAGCCACCCCCTACACCACGACCAAGTCCAAGGTCAGACAAATTCCCACTGTTGCAGTCAGAGGTATCAAGATGAAATGACTTGCAGCTTGAAAAAGCATTATTGCTTTCAGCTGCAGGAGGAAATTCCCTTAATTTCCTAGGCCCTGTTCAAAGAGAATAAAACCAGACACTTGTAGAAAAGCTGTATGGGCCATCACCATGTGAAAACAGGACACCCAGGAACAACCCTACTTCCCAGGGATGAATTCAGAAGCAGAGGAGAGGATGAAACAGAAACAGCTTCTCCAGGTGTTCCACTTCCAAGTCAGCACACTCTTTGTGCCCACATCATCCTTACTGGGGTCGGGGCATGGACAGAGTGACCCTGGTGAGCCCATTTCTCCACATGCCATCTGGGGAAGGCAACAGGCACAGAGGGCAGCTGCCCCAGGAGGGCAAGAGCCTCAGTGCCAAGAACAAGCCCTACTAAATAACCTGTCGAGGTGGCCCCTGACCTCCATAACGGGACAAAACTGTTTGCCCAGTGCCAAGCTCTGTTTTTTCCAAGATGAGGCCAGTGTGACTTCTTGCAGTGAAAGCCCAGTCTGCCCTGCAGCCCTGTGCCCTGCTGGTCCCAGGACCTCTGAGCACAAGCTACCTCCCCACCTGCTCGAGCATCCCACGGACCTGCTGCACACGAGGGCAGCTCCTGGAGCCTCCAGGCGCTGCAGCCCCGCCGTGCCCCGGCTGCAGAACAATTGGCCACATCATCCTGCACACAATGGCCACGATGAGACAGACCCACACCGATGAGACAGACCCACACCGTCACCGGGAGCAGCTGGAGGTCAAGGAGAGCCTGCTGAGGCTGTGCCATGGCTGGCTCCCTGGCACTTCACCTTCCCAGGTGGGAGCCCAGGGATGGAGCTGTCCGGGTGGTGTGTGGGGGGACACACGGGAATGGCATGTGAGAGAAGCTGGGGAGGAGGTGGCACTGGCTGTTTACATTGGATCGCTCTGCACAAACTTGAGGCCACAAGAACATCTCCGTGCCCCAGGAGGAAACCTTGGTGAAGAACAGAAATGAGGAGCTACCTTGGGCATCACATAAGTCCAGGCACAACACAAATGTAAGGCCCAAAATCCCTGGACTCCCTGCAGGAGTCATGGTTATTTGCTGACAGTAAACATAAATTTCTTCCTGCATTTCCATCTGGAGCAGACTGCTGGGTTACCTGGGCTGTGAGGAGCCAAACACCACGGTCAATCAGGTAGCGGGCCAGCACTGCGTAGGCAACTCAGAATCCAGGTTGGGGTCCCCTTCCCCACTCCAAAGGGCATCAGGAGCAGTTATCCAGCTTTTCCAGCTGACAGGCATGCCAGATCCACACCAATGCGCTGAGACAGCACCCAGAAGTGCAACTGTCCCAGTTTTCTCCTGGCACTGGCGCACAACTGCTTGAACACAACACGTCTCGGCAGTGCCAATGAAATTTTCCCCCACAAACATGGGGCCTGGGGACAGGCTCCCACCCATGGTGACAACACACCCTGCCACAGGGCCATGCCCAGGCAGGGCAGGCTGGCTCCAGCCCTGCCACCACCAGCTGCTGACCCCCATGGGCAGAGCTGGCTGTAGCAGACCCTTCCCAGCAGCCTGTGGCACCAAAAGCCCTTCCAGGCTCCAGCTGGTTCAAGCTCACTTGCAGCTTCAGGTCCCATTTATTTGTTTTTTTTTCTTTTGAATTGAGGTACAATCAAGGAATTGATTAATCACTGGATTAATCACTTCCCTGCCCATGGTTTAGCCAATGAACCATGAGTCCTTCTTTGGCCACTTCCCCAGCATTCCCTACAATGGTCTCAGGACAGAGGTGTTCCCTGGCCCTTCAGTGGCCACAGAAGGGCAGCCCAGCCCCACTCCATGCACTGAGGCAGCAGCAGGCAGGACAAATGCCCCAGAACTCTGTGCTGACAGCGTCTCTCCACCACCTGCACGTGGTCAGTTTATTCAAATCCCCAGCTCAGCTCATCTCCTATCACACTCGCTCTTCTTCCAAGCTTCTACTCACCCCTGCAGCCTGAAAACAAACTTCCTCCTAGTGCTGAGAGGATTAGCCCAGCCATCCCAGGAATACTGGGCTGGGCTTTCATGAGGAAACATTTTTGGCTAAAAGAGGAAGGAAATAAAAAAAAAAAGGAAGCAGATCTTCTGTCACCTGATGAGAAGATGCGTCAGAACATCAGTGACACCCTTGGGTGGGTAGGGACAGGGACCACTAACACCTCCTTGCCTCCTCTTTGAGCATCACAGATCGGAAGAACATTGGGTAGGACAAGACCATGTGATCTGAGGTCCACATGGAGAAAATCCTCTTGGCACAGAACTAGCCTTAAATGTATTTATACCCTACACCACCTCTAAGACTGGTGACTACGCAGAAATAACATGAAATTAATCAGAATACTCTAAAAAAAGGGAAAAAACATCCTTACAAGAGAAATTTCCTTCTTAAAGTGCAATTCTACCTGGGCCTGGGAAGCTCATCCACAGCCACACCATTCCCTGTGCCTGCCCCACAAAGGGCTGCAGGATGCACTGGACAAAGAGCCACTGGCCCACAGCAGCAGGTGAACAGGACAAGCCAGGCTGTGCTCACGGAGGGAGCAGGAGGAGGCAGTGCCTCCCGGAGCCTGGGGGCCAGCAGAGCCCTGGGCCACCATGGCAAGGCTCAGCACACACAACCTCGCTCGGGATGTGCCCAGGACACAAACAGAGCTCCATACACCAGCCAACCCCTACTCAGCCCTGGGACAGGCTCCCAAAGCCCAGAGGCAGCCACGGGACATCATTGGGAAATAAAAACCCACAGAAGTCACCTTGAAAGCACACAGAGATCTCCTTGGGATGTCCAAGATAGGAATGGCATGAGCAATACCAATGACATTTCAAGGAGAAACTCCCTATTTTTTTGGAAAGGGCTGTTTCTATAGAAATAAATTGTTGCCAAAGTTTGGTTGAAGGCCAAACCACGAGCCTTGGCTCCTTGCAGAAACGAGATACACCGTATGAAGTGAACAGATGCTTTCCGGGCACAAGCCTTCCCGTATCTCAGAGGAGATGGACAGACAGCCCCACCAGCACCGGGTGCTGGCCGTATTGACACACGGCTTCTCCAGTTCCCCATGAAGCAATGACACGGAACATAGGAACGAGTACGCGCTCCTTCTAAAATACACACTTCTCATCTTCCCACTTGACAATCAGAGTAGGATTTCCGCGGGGGAGCACGTTCAGATCACAAGCACTTGGACAACACTCCACTACTTCAAAACAAACTCCGGGGCGGGCAGCAGGCAGCAGCGGGCTCGCTGTCCCCCGGTCGCCGCTGGCACGGGCGCCGCTCGGCCCCGCCGGCGCGGGGAAGCCGCGGGGAGCGCGGCCGGCGCCTCCCGCCGCCCCGGGGGCCCGCAGCCCGCGCGCCCGCCCGCGGCCCCGGCGGGAGATGAGGACGCGCTGCCCAGCCCCGGGCACGGCGGAGCCGCAGCCGGGGGCGTCGGGCCCGGGCCGCCCCTCGCCGGGGATGCCGCGGCCCCCCGGGCCGGCCGGGCGCGGATTACTCAGCGTTTCCAGCGGCAGTCGGTGCGTCCGCGCCCGTGCCCCCCCGCCCCGGGCCCCGGCCCGCCGCTTACCGATGCCCGGCGCCACATACACGAAGTAGAGGAAGGAGGAGGAGAGCGAGAAGAGGAAGAGCGCGGCCAGCAGCGAGCGCCGGGGCAGCAGCCGCCAGGCGCCGCGGGGGCCGCGGGGCCACCGCATGGCCGATGCGGCGCCGCCGCCGCCCTGCTGCCGCTCCGCCGCCGCTCACATGCGCCGAGGCCCGGCGGGAGGCGCCGCGCCGGGGCCGCTCCGAGCCGCCGCCCGAGCCCAGCGCCGCCGCATGAATGTGCCGCGGCGGGGCGGGCCGGGGCGGGGCGGCAGAGCGGGGCGGGCCCGGCTGCGAGCCCCCGCCGCACCGGCAGCTCCCCGGCAGACACCGCCCCGCGCAGCGCCGGTGGTCCGGCGTACCCGGCAGTGACATCAGCGCACCCGGCCGCGGTCCTGGGGTGCCGCTGATGCTCCCGGGATACCCAGCGTCAGCCCCAGGGCGTTGGGCAACGGCTCTGTGCCCCAGACAATGGCCCTGGGACGGACTGCGATGGTCCAGCATAGCCAGCAGCGGTCAAGGGACACCCAACAACGGCCCCGAGACTCAGAAGTGGCCGAGGGCAGCCGGCCGTGGCCCCAGCGAAGCCATCCAGGACACCCGGCCATGGTCCTGGGACATTCATCAATGGCTCAGGGCACCCAGCCGTGGTCCGGGGACACCCAGCCGTGCAGCTGGGACACACAGCCCCAGGAGAAAAAGGGCTCACCCCCTGCCCAGCCCAACGAGCAGCAGGGTCTGTTCGAGCCTGTGCTGGTCACCCCCAGACATTGTGTGGGAAGACGCAGCCGGAGGGATGTGATGGACACCGACGTGTGGAAGGGAACAGGGCTGAAGTCATCGCAGTCTGGCAATAATCAGCACGACCAGCAACCAGCAGCCCAGTCGGTTACAGAGTAATTAAGTAGTTTTGCACACATTTGTGGGCAGCTCCCCTGATGTGTGTAGGAGGAGTTGGAAGCAGATATGGAGATGCTTGAAAATGAAAATATGAGAGACCAGAAACACCTTCTTTATTGAGGGAGCCGGAAGTAGCTGCAGAGCAGATGGAGCCCAGCCCAGCCCAGAGAGGACTGGTTTTTGCCTCGTTTATGATTGGAGACTTTGCTCGGGGGAGGCTGGAAGAAGAGACAATTCTTATTTCACCAATAGATAGTGCTGAGAAAACCAAGCCGAGGCACCAGGCAGGAAACAAGGCTGTGGGCCAGACATGACCAGCTGCCACCGGGTGGGCAGCAAAGGAGCAGCAGTCCCAGGAGTGATGGGTTGTGGGGTAGGAGATGGGGACGGGCCGTCTGCCAGGACGTGCCCTGTGTGTCCCTCCAGACACGTGTCCTGGGGATGAGTCTCTCCCAGGCAAGGAGCGAGGCGTTGCTCAACCCAAACTCTGACCCCGCAACACAGAGACTGCGGGGCTGTGGGCTGGGCAGCGCCTTGCACCAGCCCGTGTCAGCCTGGTGACAGACGCAGCGACAAAGGATTCTCCAGGTGTGGCTGTGTGTCACAGCAACCCCTGGAAGGACTAGCCCCCCTTCCAGCCTGGATACATCGAGGGCGCATAAAGAAAACAGTTTCCACGCTCAACAAATGGGACACAAGCAAGTTTCTCTTAGATACAGAGTCTCAGTGGAGCGAGGAAATAAAAACAAAGTTTAAAAAGAGGGGAGTTTAGCAGAAAAATAGAAATCTCTCATTAAAAGGTAAGGCATTCATTTCCTTCATGTGCCAAGTAATGGAAGGATGCTGAGAAGGAAAGCAGGGATTTCCCTGGAGAGGCCGATTTAACTTCAGGAATGAGGAAACTGGTACTTGTTCTTGTTTTCCAGGACTGCCACTCTATCACCCCCTTCATTGAAACAAATTAAATCCTGAGCCCTATTAACTTCTAGTCACAGTACTGCAGCAGAGCTGCATGGCCAAGCGGCGGCTGGATTTGCTGTTCAGAAAATAGCGTTCAGCCAACTCCTGAAAGGGTGCCTTGGGCAAGGAAATACAAGAAGATTTCTTGGTTGGTTTATGATTTGTTTGATGCAGACATGGTCAAAGGTGAGACATCGTCGCAACCAATAATCTAACCTTTAGAACATATTTAATTAGCAATGACATTGCTGGAGGAGCCACCCAGAAACTCGCTCCCAGGCCTGGGCTGCCGCAGTGGAGACTGTCACAGACAAGGGAAGTCAGAGAAGCCTTGGAGCCACACTGGGACATGCCTGCCCCGCTCTGACTCACCTCCCATCTCCCTCTCTTCCCAGGCCTCCAGTCAACCCACTTCACTTTGACCCTTTTATTTCGCTTAGTCCGTTCCCCTCTTGTCCCTCTCTGCCCCTCCACTGCATCCCAGCAAAGGGATTTGGAACATCAGTCAAAGCCATCCTCCTACTCATCACCCTTTTCCAATAAAAAAACCGACACTGAACAGGACAAGAGGTTCCAAGGCCTGGGATCATTCCACAGGCCAGGTTAGGACTCAGGGTGGGAGCACTGCCAAGTGGAGCTCGTCACAGGAGTGCTGGGGAGCCCTGGCTCTGCCCCAGCTCCAGCCCGCACAGGCGCTGCAGCCCTCCCAGCTGCGGGGTGCAGCAAAGCCCGGCTTTGTGCAGGGTTTAACGAGCCCACGGTGCCTGAGACACTCTAAGGCGGATTTGTGTGAGCAGCTTTGCTGATAGCCTCAAGTGGAAGGCAAGGTCTATTAGTGCACAGCCATGGGCAGGAATGGAGGGACGGGTCCTGCCAGGGCACCTACACTCCCGAGAAGATGTAGCTGCATCCTTGGAGCACGTATCCACGTAAAAGACATTTTGTATCTGGAGGGAGAGCAGTTCTGATGGCTCGAGGGTGCCCCAGGGCTGGCAGTGCTCCAAGGGAGGGCAGGGACACTGTTGCCCGACGCGTGGTCTGGGGAGGTTGGAGCTGCACATGGCCAACAGCAGGGACACGGCTGCTGCAGTGCTGCGTGTGAGGGGCAGCTGCCACCGCCCACCCCCATGAACGCTGGCCATGGCTGAGGTCTGGCACCTCAGATCCTGCACACAGCAACCCAACAGCCATGGGAGACCAGGCTGGGGCTGCCTGGCACCCTGCACAGAGCAAACCCACCTGCCCAGGAGGTGCCCCGAGGTCTTCACCCTCAGCTGGGCAATGCCACATGCTGCCAAGGGCCTCCAGGGCCACGGAGCTGGGGAGCACTGCCTGGCAGGGTCAGCAGCAAAGCCCTACTGGAGCTGACCCCAGGGGAGGTAAAAGGACTGCTGTGGAGCACGTAACACTCGGGTTTGGAGTTGGAAACCGTCATTAAAGGGATGCTCCAATTCAGCTGCACTTCTCTTATTGTCACTTTCCACAGATGTTTGATGTGGACTGGATAATCTAGGCAGATGATCTTTGTTCTGCCACTACAGGGAAGGACAGGCCACAGCAAGGATGTCACCGCCCTGGCCAGCATTTTGCAGTTTTTTCATGGACTTTGGGACTTCTGGCACCTTCAGCCCCAATGGCAGAGACTTTCCAGAATAGACTTCATGCTATGGTTAAGAAAACACCCCCGTTTATAAAGGGGAGGACAGTCAGCATCGCACTGTGTCAGCCCTCCAGCTGCTCAGCAATGCAGCTCGCTTCAGCTCTTCCCTGGAGCTTCTGCTGCCAGATGATTGTGAGGGAAGTGGGAACCTGAGCTGTGTCTCTCAGAGACAGACAGAAGCTTGGGGTGGACTGGACGCTGAGCAGCTCTTGGCCTTGCAGAAACAATGTGCTCCCTGTGTTTCACTAAATGTCTCTTCACAGCACAGGGCTTGCTCCAGCTCCATTTAAAGACAACACAGTGTCATCCCAGGCTCTGAGCAGGAGCAGGATGCAGAGGACGCATGCACAGTAGGAATGTAAATATTTTTTACATGTACACCCACAGCCCCAGCGTATGCAATAAATACTCAGCATATGCTGTGCGCCAGATCAGAGACATAATTATTGATGCAGCAGGTTTTCAGAAAGACACAACAGGGTGTGTTCTTAATTTGGCAATAAGAGCATACCTAAGTGGCCCTGGCATTTTCAGCTGGGTATCAGACCACTGCCACCCACGGATGCAGCTATTTAATCTCACATTGGTGTACCGGCAGTGGCAGAGAGAAAACCAAAAGCAAGTATTTGTTTGTTAAGATGGAAAAACTCCACTAAATGCTGCAAGGTGCTCCTTGAACACAGGAGTGCTCTAGACCAGTTCTCAGATTATGCCACCCACTACACTTTCTAACAAGGCTGTTAGGGTTCTGATCTTAGTGGCACCTGTAGCACCTGTACATGTGCCTAACCATAGGGATGACTAATTCTGCCAGAGTCAACAAATGTGTCATAGCTCCCAAAAGGAGGCAATATCCACAAAAGTGGTTTTGCAAAGCTCCATGTTCACTTGGAAGGTAGCTCTCATCAGAGAAATAGGCTAAAATATTTATCTTCTCATGGCACATTGTAGAGATTCAAATGATTTTGTTGCATCAGCCCACCTCTGAAGGTTGATCACCTGACCCAGTCAAAGTGGACTTGCACAAAGACTCATAAAATGCCTTTGAGATCTGAATATTCAGTCGAGGGAATAGAGCAGGCCATACTTCCCAAAACTTCCCAAGGAAGGAAATTTCAGCTGATGAGATAAAATTATTGTGTAATTCAGTGCTAGTAATTTATCCAGATTTAAAAATACTGTTTCAAAAAGTCCCTGTCAAAAGGCTATGGCAATAGCTGGGGTAAACTACTGCCAAACAGCCCAAACAATCTAAGAGTCAGAAAATAAACGGGCTATTTCCAGTACACCTGGAGGTCAAGAGAAGAATGCCAGAAAGCTCTCCGCTGGGGCCAGCCTTGTCTGTGGATTGGATGGAAGAATGCCGCGCTTCCCTGGCCTGTCAAGGACTGCAAGGACATCAGGCAAATCCAGATGAAAAGGCAATGCAGACAGAGGTGAAATCCTGCCTAACTCCTGCCAGGGGACAGGGATGGAAAAACATCTGCATATTCAGGAACACAGCTGGATTTCAAAACTAGCAGCGGAGGCAAGAAAGTGATGAAGGATGAAATTCTGCCTCTCTTGAAGCCACCTGACTTCACAACTTCACACCACGTAGAAATGCAACTGCCTTCCAGAAATCCGGGGACAAGGACACCAGGAACAAAAGAACATTTCAGAGGAAATTGCTTTCTATTAACTCATAATTACATAATGCAAAATTAACTCACAAAGGCCAACAGCTTAATTGGATTCCCAAGAGAGGAAAACAATTGTATGGTGAATAAGAACCTTCCACGGTCACATTAAGTATGATGGTTCAAATGCAGAATATAAATTCTGCTGTGAAGCAAAGAAATAAAAATGCCCATTTCCTTCAATAGCTACTACAGATGGGGTTTTAACCATTTCTGCTCAATTGCTGAACATACAAAATGGCTCACTTCTAGACCCCTCCTTGCACTTTCAGCCACACACAAAATCATAATTAATCCTGTGAATATATTTGGGTATGTTGCTGGAATAAAGTATGAGGCCTTCCAGCCACCTTAATCTTCTTCACTTGGATTTTGATTAAGTGGAATAAATATTTAATTAGAAAGGCAAAGAGATGAACCTCTTGACCACCCAGGCACTGCCTCTATAGTCATTGCCCTTTGATGTACAAGGAAAGGGCTTGTAGGACTTCCATAAAATATGTGCAGCCTTTCATTTCTCTTAAGATTGTAGCAAGGTCGGGCTCTGTTTTTGGATTTGTCACTCAGAAGCCGTGCAGTGAGGGTGGCACGGAGTGATTTCTGCTCATCTCGGTCAGATGAGGGAGGGGAGGCTTGCCTTGCCCCCCACAGCCAGCAGGAGCTGGAGCATTTGTTCTCCAGGGGTCCGTGTCACACGCGTCCCCATGGAAAGCACGGGGCTGGGGAGCTCTCCCTTGCCTGGAAGCTGCCGGCTCCTGCCGCCTTCCTGGGCAGTGACAGCCACCAGGAGCTGGCTGCAGCCCCTCAGGGGCTCCTGCCCACGGCTCTGGGCGTTTTCCTCCCGGCCTTCCTGGGCAGTGACAGCCACCAGGAGCTGGCTGCAGCCCATCAGGGGCTCCTGGCCACGGCTCTGGGCGTTTTCCTCCCGGCAGAGCAGCGATGTGAGCTGACACCAGCGCGGTAACATCCACACACGGTGACTCGAGCTGCAGCCAGGCATCCCTTTGCCCGCTCCCCTGCAGTCTGACAGAGCACTCAGGTACCTGCTGGAAAGTCACCGACCTCTGCAGGGGTCAGGCATGCCCTGAACCAAGGCCTGGGAAGCAGCTCAGCCTCTGAGATCTGCTGGAGCCAGCACCGCCCTTTCGGATTCCCTCTCCTCTGGGTTGATTACCACCCGCTTTTGGCACTAACACCCTTTGTGCCGTGTGTTCTTACTTTTCCCCAAAGGAGCATTTGCACCTTTACTATATTTATTTTATTCTGAGGAAATTCTAATGATTTCCTGTCATGCTTCATTCTGATCCTGTTTGCTGTGGGACTCCTGCTATCCTCTATAAATATCTGACTCTCAAATCTTTGCAGAAGTGAGAGTGACTGTGAGCAGGAAAGGTGAAGTCAAGCTAAAGAGACCTTCACTAGCTGCTCTAAAAACAGCTGCTGCTCTTGCTGCTGCAGCTGATTTATTCCTCATCTAGAGAACAACAGTTCAGAGCTCAGAATCGTTGTCTTCAATTATTTATTTGGCTGTGCTGGAGACTGGTGAGGTGCTGTATAATGTTTATTGCATGGAAGTGTTGCTCTGAGAGAGGTTTAATTGCTTTAAACGTGGATGGTGATGAGAACGCCTCAGAAAAGCTATTTGCATACATTTTCTCAAATGCCAAATGTGTAACTTCCTCCACACTCAGGCAGTCTGAGTCTGCCTCTCTGCATTACCCAGCTTTGCTGGGTGCCTCTGCAAAATTAACTACCAGAAATTCCCCAGCACGGAGCAGAAAGGGAAACTCAGGGTTTGAGTGTGGGATGATGTGTAACAGCCAAACCAGCAGGACTCTGAATCCGGGGCTGCAGGCTCTACACACACACTGCCCTGGCCCCTGGGGCTCGATGCTGACAGCACTGAGCATCGCCTGCTCCCAGTCACTGGCTTGACTTGCTGACCAGAAGAAAGGAAATTGGTGATTTCAGCAGTACAAGGCCAGTGAGCTGCCACCAAGGGCAGGGCACACACCTGCACCATGCTGCACCCTCACCACTGCTCACACCCTGTCTTCTCAGCACGGATTCTGAAAAATGCTCACCAGAAGCATCGCTCCAGTGATCTTCACACAAGGCTGTGCACTAATCTCTTGTCCTTCCTTCTCCAGAATTCAAGTGCAAAGTGTCTCTCAAGTGGCCTCTCAGGTTATCCAGCTTCAGTCACAACAATCTGATCTAAACAGATCTCTACTCCATGGAATATCTCACTCTGCAGGGCAGTTCACTTTTAAAATTACTTAATATTGTTAATTATCAGCTGTTGACATAAGCAGGACCCTGCCTATAGGACTGAAATACGTATTGATTTAATGCCCTCACTGCAAGGAATCATAAGACATCTGGAAACAACTTATTTCACAACTGTAGCTATCCCTGAAGAGGAGTTTGCTGCCTGCCTTTGCCCAGATATTTGCTCTTTTTCAGCCAAGATGTTGCACTTGGAGAGAAGAGAGATTTACAGCAGCCAGGGGTGTGCAGGCTGGCTAGCAGTGCTGTGTGCAGCCACACAGCAGCCAGGAGGAACAGTGTTTTTCTGTCTGCTGCATAGTCCATGTGCTGCAAGACCAACACCTTCTGGAAGCAGCAGGTTTACCGTGGAGGTGCTGTGCAGTTGTGTGCGTGTCATGGGTCAGCACCTTTCAGGTGTGGTGGATTTGCTGAGCCTGTACAAACCATCTACCCAGGACAGCCACAAAGAAAGGCACCAGCCCTGGTCCCACACAGGACAGCAGCAGTTCTGCTCCCCCACAGGGAAAGACAGCAGCTGTGTCAAGGTGGGCTGGAAAGAGGCAGAACATTTCCCAAGGGACGCCATGGATCCAGTGTGACAGGGTTGTTTGTGCCATCGGAACAGGAACAGGAGCTGCAGTCCACAATCAGGCTGACCCTGCTCTGGTATTTCCTCTGGGAATCTCAGAATCTCCACCCAAGCCCACAGCAGGGTCTGCAGTGCAGAATAACCCTGCGGTGTGGGGCAGGGCAGGACAGGCAGAGCATCACCAGCCAGTACAGCGATGGTGGGAAGCTCTGGGGAAGCAAAATAGGATCACCTAAACTGGAATTCGTCCAGGACACCAGGGCCCATACCTGCTTACGAACCTGAGTGACCACATAACTGCAGCCTGAAATATTCCAATTGAAAGTCAGGCTGAATTTTGTAAGAGCAGAAGTGGAAGTGATAGGTGCTTTATGTCTTGCTGTCACCTCATTAAAGCAGTGCAATTTCATGGAATTTAAGTGTCAGCCACACGTCCTGAAATACAAGCTATGGGCTCATTACAGGGTTTCACAGAGGATAATACTGGCCTGTGATACAGAGGTGGCCAGCAAAGGTCACCTCATGGGTCTGCTGGCCCTAACTGCTGTGTCCCCAAACAGCCACCACCCCGTGATTCAGCAGGGTGAGGGTGCTCCCTGCATGACCAGCTGGTTTCAGCCAGGTTTGCAGAGTTTCTCTTCTTATGCAACCTCCATTTGTTATTCACAATGGCCGACTGAGGCTAGCAGCGAGTTTGCTAAGAACGGTGCCTAGTTACAGCAACAAACCAGGCTTGGCCTTGCCATCAGCATATTTTTCTCAGGCAAACCAAGAAAAATATTTTTTTACAGTGCGCAGTTCTTTGTACACAACCTGGATTTAAGCTGTTTAGTTTATAAGGGTATTTTAAACTAAACAAACACCTTTTTGTTAACGTTTTTCCCTGCTGTTGCAGATTTCTGGGTTTAGAATAGCATGGATCACTTTGAGCCATCACTGCTTTGCTGAGACAGAGGGATGTGATGTTATATGTCCCAGTTGAAACTCTGAGACTATGCAACCCTTTTTCAGACCTGAAATTAATTAGAGTATCAGCAGAGGATCTGGCCCTTGGAGAGCAGGGGGAGCTGCTGGTTACAGCTTCATCTTACCCCACAGCCAGGAACAGCCGTGGGCAGCAGCAGTGCAGGGATGGCAATGCACCCACTTCAGTCTGTGTACCACGGCTGCATGGATGTGGCAGGGAGAAGGAGCAGCTGTGTCTATCAACAGAGTCATCTCTTCTTGGGGAGAGAGGTGTATCCAAGGAAAATAGCCTTGGCAAGGAAAGAAATAATTCCCTTGCCCTTGGCTTTTGGTCTTCTCTCACCAAGGTCTCCTCCTCCAGTGCTGCCAGGCTGGCTCTGGCTGGGGACGAGTGGAGTTTCTTCAGGGGCACTGGCCAGGTGCTGTGGTTTGTAATTTGGACAAAACCAGCCCTGGTAACACCCCAGTGCTTTACCCACTGTCCAGCAGGGCTGGCACAGCATCAAGGCCTTTTCTTTTCCAAACTCTGCCCCCACAGTGACTAGGCTGGGGAGGTGAGAGACGGGGAGGGGGGGACACACAGCTGACCCTGAGTGACCAAAAGGATATTCCACACCACTGGACATTGTGCTCAGCAATAAAAGCTCAGGGACAGGATGAGGAAAGAGAGATGTTCAAGGTTGTGGTGTTTGTCTTCCCAAGTAACATTTATGAACTTCCCTAGGAACGGCCCAACGCTTGCCTGCTGATGCAAAGTGGTGACTGAATTTCTTATCTTGCTTTCTTGCTTGTACAGCTCTGCTTCACTTACTAAACTGCTGCTGTCCCAACAAATTTCTTCTTTCTCAGTTTTGTCCTTCTGATCTTCTCCCCCATCTGACTGGAGGGGAGTGAACACCTGCCTGGGTATTTACCAGCCCACCACAGCTAAATAGCTTTCCTTCCATTGTCTTTTCTTCCTTTCACAATACATCCCCTGTTTCCTATGAGATAGTTATCACTTGTGTGGCATTAAATCTTTGTTATTGTTGCTTTTCCAATGTACCTCCCTAAAATCTGCCTTTGTTCCCTTATGGATGCTTCAGGATGCATGAGTCATGTTCTCCATGCAGGGTAAGACAGGCCACAGGGCCCTGGGAGGGGATGTTGCTCTGTGCCCTAGGAGTCCTGCATGTTGTGTGTCAAAAGTGATTTGTGAAGTAGGTGTGAACAGGAGCTGTGTTTTATCAACAAAGCAATTGCTGTCCTGATGAGGGATTGCAGAGATAACAGAAGCAAGAGAACATTCTTTTACTTCTTACACTTCAGAGAATGCCCATAAAGACCACCAGCAGCAGCCTCTCACAGGTGGGAGATGAGAGAGTGTGGTGTACCAGGCTGCACAGAACTTTCAGCTGATTATTTTTCTCTCTGCTCTGACTTTGCTGGGTACTGAACAGAATACTTATATAATTTCAGCTGTGAAGCTTCTCTCTCCCATCAGAGGCACCATGGACAAGGTAATGGAGCCTCCTAAAAATTCTAGGTCCTCCTGTTTGTGTTCCCAACAATCTGCTAAATGGCACTGGGCAGAGGTGTCTGGCTAGCTGCAGCAAGGGCTACTGAGCAGAGCGGGCTGGAGGCCAGCAAGACCAGCTGGGAAATACGTGTGCACACTGGCACACACTTTGGGCTGCCACCCCCTGTGCCTCCCTGTGTCCCAGCTGCCTCTGCCAGGCCTCCCCTTACTGGCAACGGGCAGAGAAGACAGGCATCCTTCTTGGAAGGGTCCTGCATTTCCTCCTGTGAGGGCTGGCAGTTCTGGAGGCAGCTTGAGAGCAAGATGCTCCTGTGAGCGAGAGGTGACAAGTCCTGGGAGTGCCCAGCAGCTCCAGGCTACTGCCGTGAGTGAGAAATGCAGTTGTTTGTACAGTTGCTCTCTTTTCCAATTGCCATTTGTTTGTAGACATGTCACAGCAGATGCACCTCACCAGTACAACAGATACTTGGACTCATTTGCAGCTGGCACCAGTAAATGTAATCCAGCTAACCAAACACTCTGTTTATCAGAGCTGTCACAAAGATTTGTTAATTCCCATTGACAGAAGGGCTTTCAGGACAGTCTGTAATAAGGAAAGAGGAAGAACTTTTAATTTATAGACCAAAAGGAATGTAATCCAGAGAATACTGAACCCTGCCCTTAACAAACAGGTGTTCAGCATTCAAACAAACCCCGGGCAGAGGGCAGGCACTGAGGAGGGGAGCTGTGCAGGAAGGAAGGCAGGGCTCAGGCAAGGCCAAGCTTTCTGCAGATGGCACTGGGGTTTCACCTCCGGGGTGACAAATGGCTCCTGGCCAGCAGCAGCTGCCGCCTGCCCACCCAGGGCAAACGTGGACACAGCACTCAGGGTTTCCTGCAGCACGTGGGCCCGTGCCCAAGGAATCTGGTGGCAACCAGGTCCCAGAGAGAAAGGAGGTGGCTGTGCTCACAGTCCAGTGGGGACTGGCTGCCAGAGGAAGCTGCAGATACTAGAAGCTTCCACAATTTTTATTTACTGAGGAGCAGATGGCGAGGCTTTTGGAGCCTGCCCTTGCCTCCGGAGATGCCTCCTTACAGCCTCTACTGGCTTTGGGTATAGGAAAGGGGGACACTTGATTCTTTAAATTCTAATTTTGGCCTGGCCATAATTGATTGTTTCATTCTTCTTTTTTTTTTTTTCCCCTTAATTTAGAAATGATGCGTTCTATTGCTCTTGTCTTCTTTCCCTGTCATTCCCCTACATACACACACACACACATGCAATGTGCCATCAAATTCTGGGATGTAGAGACACGCACCAAATACATATATACACTCCAGAAACCACACCTGGGGCAGGGTGGGGGAGGCTCAAACTTGCAATGCTGGTTTGAAATGAAGCATTGAGCAGTACTTTGAAAAAGAAAGTAGATTGACTTGAGGAAGACATTCAGAAAGAAATGGAAAACATGGTGCTTAGTCATCACTGCCTTCTCACATCTCCTGTCATGAGCATGCAGGAGCCCTTGGCCACTGCTGGGAAGAAGACTCAGGGCCTGCAGGACTCCCTGGCCTGTGCAGTGTGTCTGTGTCCCTGGGACTGGCAGGAGACAGGAGCATGGAGCTGCCCTGTGCTGGGCTCCAGCCCAGCTGCCTGCCCGGCTGCAGGGTGCAGAATGGGCAGATAAGTAAGTGGTGTGGGTGAGAGCCATTGCTCACTTTGTCTGTAAACAAACAGAAACCTCTTTGCTGGGAGATTGGGGTAAAAAGTGGGAGCAGGTTTCCCCAGTGTGTTTGGGTTTCTAGATAAAGTGTTAGGTCAGAAAGCAGGTGGAAGAGACCCTGTGAGATGCTTCCCAGCTCACCCATTGACTTGCTGTCTATTCTGGGCCCGTTTCTCCAGGCTCTCTTGCCTCAGTTTAGGCATTTGTAAAACAGCAAGAGCCTCCTGCCGAAGCCTGTCACTAAACATAGCCCATTTGTGCTGGGAGAGTCAAGTGGTGAGACAGAAGGCCCATCACACACTGCTGGGAGAGGGGACTCGATGAGTCACGGCACAGCACCAGCTCTGAGATTCATGAAATGCCTGAGTTCACAGTCAAAAAAATTCAGCGTTTAAAACAAAAAACAAGAGAGGAAAATTCCTCTATGTCCTGTCTCTGGGGTAGCACCTCCTGGCCATACCTGTCAGTGTCTGAACCGTGCAGCCAGCAGAGCCTGTCTGTTGGTAAACCAGCGAGCTCTGTGCACGGGGACGGTCCTGTGTCTGCCCGCCTGGCAGAGCAGTTGTTGGTGTGTGGCAGGGCACAAGCAGCCCTCCTCCTGCCAAAAATGAAGACATGAGGCTGGGTTCAGGAGAGCTGCATTTCCCTGGAGAGCAATCAGGGCTGGAGAAGTTGGCATCCCTCCTCAGCAAGGTGCACTTCACCCCATGCCCACCCAAGGCCACAGAGGAGTTCAGTCTCCCCAGCCGGTGCATTGAGCCATTCAGCTAGCAGAGCCAGCAGGTGACGTGGCAGCGTCCTTGGGGACACTCCCTCCAGTGCCCTTTGGGTCCCTCTTTCCAGGAGCTGATTTCCTTTGCTTTTCAGGTGAATCACAGCCTTTGGTGCCTGGCAACAGCAGCACATCTTGCTGGGCACTGGCTGCAGCCACGCAATGTGATTCCCATTGTCACTGCTTCCTCCTGGATAAACTCCAGATTGAGCATGTCAAAACCAGACTAAACATGCAATGAAAAGCAAACAAACCAAGCATCCAATAGTATCAAACAACAGATAACAAAGCAACAGGAGAGAGATTATCTGTTGAGAACTACTGCCTGGAATTTGCCTGCCTATGTATTTATTTATGTTTATACATGCAAGTCTGTGTATATATATGCACCCAGGCATATGCCTACTGCACATAGCAGGAGAAAAAGAGAATAAAATGTTATGTATATGTTAGGGCACTTAAAGAAATGGAAAAACAGCTCTGTGCAGTGAAGGCTCTAAAAGTATTTTCAGCGTTTCTTAGTCAGCCTAAGAGAATCTCTCATATCTATCCCAAAGCAATAAAGCAAATCAATGCTGATGCTTTCCCTGCCTCCTTAGTGGCAGCTGAACCTTCACCTGTGTAATAAAGAAATGCCCTCAGTTTAATAACAAAGATCATTCATCTGCCCTGTGAAAGTACCACCAGTTCTCTCTTTTTCAGTCTCAGACTGAGAGAGGGGAGTGAGAGGAGATGATCCATTTGTGCAGAGGTTGTTCTCAGGCCAATGCAGCTCTCCAGCACCCACATCCTAGCCTGCCAAGATCTTCAGCAGCTGTGATGGGGCCAATCCTGGGTGATGCTGAAGCCCCAAAAGGCAGGTCTTTGGTAAGCTCTGTTGGTAGTGTGGTGCCATTGCCATAGGCATTCCCTCCTCACATGCAGCCCACAGATGTGGCCATTTTAAGGCCACTGCTGATCTTGGTGTTCTATGTATTGCTGATTTTGTCTTTGAAAACAATGGCTCATTTTGGATTTTGGCCTATACTATATTCCATGCCAGATCAGGATCTGGCTTCAGGTAAGTTTAGAGCTGAATCCCTCTCCACAACCCAGGAAATACTTTATCCTTACTAGGAATCCAAGTTTGGAAGGGAACTGATGTATTTAAACACTCGTAGGATGGTTCTACAGTAAATCTGGTTGAAGCACTTCCACCTTCCCTACATCTGGCAGCCTCCTCCCACTGTTGCTGCACCCCACTGCAGAAGAAATTCAGCACTGTTCCAGAGAGAATTGACTCAAGGGTGACTTCAACATGCCTGAGATCACCATGTTTGTAGATAATCTAAAAGGCAAACCCACATGTCTTCAAGGCCAAAGACTGTCATAAGAGCTAAACCAACTCCCTAGAGTAAATCTGGCATGCCTTTGGCCTTTAGACCCGACAGACTCTACTCCTGAGCGAGAACAAAGTCCTGGGCTGTAAATTAGCACCTTCCCCAACATTTCCAGCACAAGGTTACAGCTGGTCACTAACACATCTGTGCCTGCCCTCGATGTTCTACACAGCTATCTATTTAGGCTGCTCTGCATAATTTAAGAATTAAAACTAAACACTATGTTACCTACAGCCACATCATCTTAGATGAGCTTAAACAACTGTGAAATTCCTGTGATCTATTAAAAGCAACATTCAGTGCATGCATTAATCAACAGATGCTCAGTAGCTGTGCATCAGAAAACCACAAGTGAGAAGCAGCCTGAACAGCCTCCTGCTGAAATTATTACTTTCCCTGTGACCAAGTCCTTGAAACGCCAAGTGCACCGCGAAGCTGGAGCGGCGCTTGCCTTGGTGGCCTCGGTGGCAGTGACACGGACTGGCCCCTTCTCACTGGAAACAACAGGTCAAACAAGCAGTGGCATTTCCTGCTGATGAGTCAGAGATGAGACATGAAAATCACCATCTCTTGGCACAGAACACTTGAGACGTTATAATTTGGTATCACCTGTGATTACTTCACCCAGAGTGCGCTGTGCTGAGCGTGTGTGCAGCACTGCAGCCCAGTGGGAAGAGGACAGTTCAGAGTAGCTGACTGACTGCTACGTGCTCCTCTCCTTGCTGCAATTGCCTGTTCTCACACAGTAGCCTGCCCCAGCAGCCCTTGTTGCCCCCAAGTGCTCTGATCTCTGATGCTCCCTGGGACCCTTGTTCTCCATCTACCTTTTTCCCTTTTCCTGGTTTTTTTTTTTTCCCTTCAGATCCTGGCCTTTGTGAGGTTCAGTCCTGGGTTTGTGTTTATGCTGCCAGGCCTCTGCTTTCCTGGCTCAATCTTCCTCCCTTCCACATCCCTTCCTGAATCCTTCCCATGGCTCCCAAACCCCATCTGTGGTTTCCTTTAGGCTATAGCCAGCAGGCACAGTGAGGACAAGGTCAGTCACCTCCTGAAGACTTACATCTGTACTCATCCTTTTTCTGCACCAGTCCCTCATGATTGAAAACACATGACAGCTAAAAGGCCAGTAAAGCAAAACAAGTTTGGAGCTTTCTGATCACACCAGTTGAAAGATTCAAGGAACAAAAACAACCCAAAAAATGAGGCTGAGGCCAAGGCCAAAACCAAAAAACCCAAAACAAAACAAAAGCAAAGAAACAGCAAAGAAAAAGCAAACCAGTACAATTTCTGGCCTTCTTTCTTAGGCTGAATGACTTACTCATTATGCCAAACACAACCCATGTGATTAGGAAAGAGAGTTTTAAGATTTTCCTTGTTCTGCACCAGCCTGGTACAGAACTGAACATTGCTCTGGTGACAAGGGCAGGAGCCCTTTGCCGCTGGTGAAGATCACACAGGACTCCAGGCATGCCCTTTTTCCTGACGAGATGACTTTTCCACCATTGTCTGACTGGATTTGAAACCACCAGGAATGGACACAGCTACTCCTGCCTCAGATCAGCGTGGGCACAGCTGTCAGGCAAGAGGAGCAGGCACCTGCCACGGCGCCAGCTGTGAAGTGCAACTAAGGGGCTTCCAGCTGCACAACAGAAAGAGTTCTTCACCCTGAGAGCAGTGCAGCACAAGGACAGGTCTCCCAGAGCAGCTCCATCCATAGAGACATCCCACTCCTTAGATATTTTCAAAATTCCTCTGGACAAGACCCCGAGCAAACTCCTCTGACCCTGAAGCTGGACCTGCTGTAAACAGAGGAGGCTGGAGCTCTCCAAAGGTGCTTTCAATGATATTTTCCTCTGATTTTTAGGAGGACAGGATAATGACCTGCCAAAGAGGACTGGGCTGCACAGCTGGGGAGCTTCTTCCTGTGCTGTGAGCCAGAGCATGAGGAGTACTGCGTGGAGGAGAGAGGCGCATGGCCCCACTGTCCTTCTCTGCCACAACCCCGCTGACTCTCAGTCCCTTTCCACAAAACTTCTGGCTTTTTCACTGTGCTTCCCAGAACACTCCAAAAGTTATTATGGGCTAATACCATGCAAGTTTGCAGAAGGCTAATTTCCTCTTAGAGGCGTTCTCAAGGGAAACACTCATGATTCACCTTTCAGTGACCAGCTACTTCCAGCCATCCTTGGCAAACTCTGAGTTTTAGTTTTCACAGAAAAAAGGAAGACAGTATTCACAAGGAAATTTCCTGTGTTTCATCAGCTTAAGTGCATCTCATTCTG
The DNA here is from genome assembly GCF_963513975.1 of Fringilla coelebs. Lineage (NCBI taxonomy): Eukaryota > Metazoa > Chordata > Aves > Passeriformes > Fringillidae > Fringilla > Fringilla coelebs. The sequence continues at coordinate 628,297 of NC_140044.1, forward strand.
GATCAAGCTTCATTATTTATGGATGAAGTGTTGTTCAAAATCTCTACTCCAGTATATAATGAACACTGAGATCAAAAAGCAGAAGTGCCTGAGTTTCTGATGTGTTGGAGGCCTGCAGTCCCACTGTTTCCAAGTGGAGGAAGATGTGCACATCACCTGGAAATCAGCTTGCACCCCTTTGCAAAGCGCCAGTCTCATTTTTCACTGGCACCTGTGAGCTCTGAGTCTCCCCATGAGCTGTGCCTTGGCTGAAGCCATGCACTCTGTCCCCAGTGCTACTGGGGGGTAGAGAATGAGTTAAAGCAGACGGGATTAGCAAACTGCACATCATCGGAAATTAGCCAGTGTGGAAAAAACCCTTGGTCAGAACTTGGTAAGACTATCTAAGTAGGTCACAACAAAACCACATCAGATGAGAAAAGGAGGTCTAGGTTCAGTCTGTCAACATGAAACCAGACATTCTCCCGCTCTGCCCTGCCAGTAACACAGAGAAAAACAACTACTGTCCTAGCCACTGGTTTTAAAATTCAGGCATGTTCACACCTATTCAGGTGGCCTTCACTTTTAAGTAAATGAGTGTCAGTGTCATAAATCTGAAATTTCATTTGATTAAGTTCACAGCTGATATTTCAGAGGGCCTTTAAAACAATCTGAGGTAGTCAATAAGTGTGTTTGTACAGCTCCCCTTTTATTTCCTGAGCTAGACAGACCAGAAATCACAGAAATGCAGGTGATGCTGTTATACACTGTCCCATGTCCCTGTCAGCCAAGCAACTTGAACTTGCACTGGATGGATGGGTGGACCGACAGACGGACAGACGGACGGACGGACGGACGGACGGATGGATGGATGGATGGATGGATAGATGGATATCCTCAACTGACTTTATAAGCAGAAAGGTTTTAATTAGCATTATTTTCCAGGATGCACAGGAGACTTTAGAGACCCAACCCCAGCAGCAACCTGGGCCAGGAGGGCATTTGAGTTTAAACCAGATAAAGCTGGTCTAAATTTTATTTTAATTTGCTGATTAAAATTGCTAATTAATTACTCACTGCTATTTTAATTCAAGCGCGTTTTTATGCTGTGTTTGAGGCAGTGGCCTTCTGATTCAGCTCAGTGGGATGTGTCTGAGGCTTTGTTGTTGCTGTAGGGCCAGGCTGCGGCTGGAGGCGGGAGCCGTGACCAGCTGTGCCGTGCTCAGGTCAGCTCAGCCAGCGGGAAGGGTTCGGGCAGGTGAACGCGTCTGATCGGAACATCAGGATCCACTTCTGCCCGGGCACCGCAGAGCCGGCCCGCTGTGACACCGGGCAGGCATTTCACCCGGCCTCCAGAGCAGCCTGGGAGCCAGCCGGGGCCACCGTGACTGCACTGGTGGCTCTGGGGACAGGGAGCGATGGCGGCTATGGGGACAGGGAGCGATGGCGGCTCTGGGGACAGGGAGCGATGGTGGCTCTGGGGACAGGGAGCAGTGGTGGCTCTGGGGACAAGGAGCAGTGGTGGCTCTGGGGACAGGGAGCGATGGTGGCTCTGGGGACAGGGAGCGATGGTGGCTCTGGGGACAAGGAGCACTGGTGGCTCTGGGGACAAGGAGCAGTGGCGGCTCTGGGGACAGGGAGTGATGGTGGCTCTGGGGACAGGGAGCGATGGCAGCCATGGGGACAGGGAGCGATGGCGGCTATGGGGACAGGGAGCAGTGGTGGCTCTGGGGACAGGGAGCGATGGCGGCGCTGCAGCCGCTGCCCCCGCCGGCAGGGGGCGCCCCAGGCGCCGCCGCCCCGGCGCGCGCGGAGCGGGAGCGGCGCCGCGCGCCCGCAGCCGCCCCCGCGGCCGTTCCACCGCCGCCGCGCGCGGCCGGACGTGCCCGCCCGAGCGCCGGAAGCGGCGGCGCGCGGGGCGCCGTGGGAGCGTGAGCCCGGCAAGATGGCGGAGTGAGTGCGGGGCGGCGGGGGCGGCCCGGCGCTGTGGCCCGCGGTCGCGCCGCGCCGCAGCGTTCCGTTTCAATCCGCGGCGTGCCGGCCGGGATCTGTCGCGCTGCGGGGCACGGGCGGGCTGTGCCGTGCCTGCCGGGGGTGCCCGTCCCCTCAGCAGCGGCTCGCGGTGCGGTGCGGTGCGGGCGGCCCGAGGGCCCCGCGCGGTGCCGGGGCTCGGTGCCGGAGGCGGCGGGAGCGGCAGCGGCAGTGGGGGTGTTGCCGTGCCCAGCCGGTGCGCCGGTCGTGCCCTGGGTCAGGCTCGGGCTGCGCGGCGGTGCGTGAGGCGCTCAGCGATAGCCAGCTCCGGGAGCAGGAGATTGCCGTATTTGTCTAAGGGCGCTGCTTTTAAAGGGCGCCGTGAGGAGCCGGTCACCGGTGCGCGTTCCGTGTGATCTGGCGGGGGTGCCGTGTGCCTGTCTGTGGTGGGCTCTGTCGTGCTGCTCCCATCCGGTATAATCACACGGTGTGTTATCCCGACAGGTCTGCAAATGCCACCCACGAAGTCATCAATGCCACCCTCCACACTATGCTGGCTGCTACTACCAAGCTGGTGGCACCTACACCTCCCAAGCCCATCCTTCCAGTTCAGACTGGAGTCCAGGCGCAGCAAGAGGAACAGTCTAGTGGCATGACAATTTTTTTTAGTCTTCTTGTTATAGGTGAATGATGAACTGAAAGTCTGTTAATCTCTGTTAACTGTAGTCTGTGTCTGAGGACATAGGCCAACTCAAAATGGTTTATTTCTCCTCTGGTCCTCTGAGAAGTGGGATTTAGCACAGGTACAGGGATTTAGAACATTTACGATGGTGGAAGCCACTGCTTACACTGCTTCTTGGTTTATTGTCAAAGTGAAGTCTACTAAATCATTAGAAGTTTGCTTGTGTATTTTAAAAATACTACTTTAAAGTATATTTTACTTTTTTCCAACAGTCCTGAATCTCCATTTTTTTCCCTTCACAGCTATTTGCATCATATTGGTGCATTTACTGATAGAATACCGGCTTCATTTTTTACCAGAGAGCGTGGCTGTTGTTTCCTTAGGTGAGTAACCATGACATTTTAATGTTGGATTTGTGTTAATCCAGGGACTGTCAGTAGTGTGCCCTGGAGATAATGCTCCGTTGTGTGTTAGCCATCACTAGAAAGAGACAGCACGCTGGATGCAGTGAGGAAAACAAGTAATTCTCAGAGTTAAATGGATTGAAGGAATAAAGAAATGAGCATACGTGCAGAGACTGGCCCAGGAAAATGACACGTGTAGGGATGTCACTACCTGAGTACTTTGGCATCATCCTCTGGTCTGCATCCTCAGGGTAGGACAAGATGTGCAACACTCCCTGGTCATGAGGCTCCAGCCTTCCCTTTGAGCTGGTACATGTGTTTGTATTGGTGTTGGCAGATTTATGTCTGAGTGTGGGATTTTAATGTAGCTGGGCACTGCAGCTATCCCAAAAACTCACCTGGACTGATAGATCCTTAGCTGTCCCAACAGTACCATGACAAGAGCTCTTCCTATGGCTAGAGTTACAAGAGTGTCACCCTTCATGGAGATCAAGTGTATACTTAATTTGGGATAAATTTGGAGTATTTCTGAGCCTATAGTTTTATGCCAGGGTAATTTAATTTATTTGTATGCTGTTGCTCCTGATTTATAAATGTGTAATTGAGGAGCAAATCAGGCAAAATACATTCATTATTTTCTCTACTTCTGTCTGATTTGAAGAACCTGGTCTGAGTGTTCCCAGCACCAGTTTTTCAGCTGTGACTTGTCTGCAAGATTCTGTGATATTTTTGCTTCTCTTGGTGGTGATACTTTCAGTGACAGTTGTTCTAAAAAGGCAACAAGAAGACAAAGATGCTTAGTTATAATCCTGAGGCACCTCAAATACTGGTGTACTGGTTGAGCAGTATTTTATTTTGGGCTAGGCTGGTACCTTCTCTCATATTTCTTAACTGTATTTTTACACAGTTCCTCAGTCGGAGCAAGTGAGCTTCTTGGTGCTTGTCAGAAGTTATGATTCCTGGAAAGCAGAGATCTCCTTTCCTCTCAAGTGCTAGATTGAAAAAAGCTTAGAGCTGTTACTTGGCAGAAAGAGAAGCATGTTTTCCAGCAGTGTGACTCCCTGGATTTCTAGATAACTGTATTTGCTGGAGACCACATCATGTTTCTCACATAGTAGATTTTGGAGCTTCAAGCAGCATTTACTTGCAAAGCCCTAAGCAAGTTTCAGTATTTCTGTTCAACAGAAAAACAAACAGGTGGGTGAGGGCTGGGTGTTGCCCACACCCCTCATCTTCATGGCAGCATCATCCATCAGACTTTTGTGCCTTTATGGTTCTGTGCCTGACACGGATCAGAGCTGCTGTAGCTCATCCTGAGTCACTTTGTCATCCTCACAGGAGCCACCCAGTGCTTGCTTCACTGTTGACAAATTCTCTTTCCTTCCCTTCTTACATTATTGCTGTGGGCAGGTGAGATGTCTTGTGAATGTATTTCCCAGTGTCCTGAAAGGTGCCAAAAGGACATCACTGTCCCTTCAGCATCCTTCTCCTTTTGTACACAAAAACCCAAGTACAGGGTGTCGATTTGGCTTCAGATCAGGTTAGTTACCATGGCTGTTAAATAGCTAGTCTAAATTTAAACATAATCCCCAATACAAAATGCAGCAGTATAGTGATTGCTCTTGCTGGCATAGTTTTGGATTTTTTTTGCAATCATTCTGTGTATCCTGGGCAGTGCAGAGCAGGCCAGCTTGTGTCCCTGCTCCTGCTGAGCTGTGCAGAGCAGCAGAGGCACAGACATTCTCCTCTTTCTGTTTCTTGTCACTGGCATCTCAGCTGCAGGAGAAGGGTTTTAGCTGTTGGGTTTAGTATTGGTGTGTGCTGTGCTCCTGTGAGCCCCAACAAAATGCTGTTCAAGAAACAGGAAAGCTCCTTGCCAGGGCTGGCAGTGCTACTCAGGGTGGTCAGGAGGAGCAGTGCTGCATCTCTTGTGTGCAGGAACGTGCCCAGTTGGGTTTTGGGGTGGACCACAGCAGTCTGTTCCCCAGTGAGGTGACAGGATAGCAGCAGAGGCAATTGCTGTGAGTCAGCAGGGTGTCACAGCCAGGAGCAGCCCAGGTAACTGATGTCCTGTGTCATTTCAGCCTTATGGAGCTCGTTTATAGGCACAGGCGTATTTGCAGTGCTCTCAGCCCTGGTGGGAGTAGAGCACCTGTGTGATCCCTGCAGCTGCCAGCTCAGTGACCCTCTGGTCCTGGTAATGCTCTGCACAGCTGCAAGAGCACAGCTTGAGTTTCAAGTATCCAATTTTGCCAGCAGTGCCAGAAGTGAGGTGTGTCCTGTTTTGACTTGTAAATTTAGCAAATCCTCTCAGGAAGTTATTGAAGGCTAATAAAAGTGGCAGCAGAGAAGAGAGATATGATTTTCACAAGTGTTTTTCCTCCCATTGTCTAAGCTGCTCAGAAGCTTCTGGATTATGTTTTCTAGAGGGTGTGTCTCTCCTGGTAGACAGGGTGTGAGTGCATTCTCTGAGGCTGAATTTTGATCCTCATCCTTACAGTTGCTGGAATTTTGTTGGTGAAAATAGTTTCCAGAAATGTTTTTTCTCTTTGATTTGTTACTGAGTTTTAATGTGTTCTCGAGAAGAATAAAGGTTGGTTGCAATAAGAAAATGCCTATAAAATTTTCCAAAAAATGAGGTATAGATTAACTGTTACAGACTTACCCTTCTAATTAGCCCCTTGACAAAAAACCTGCCTGATTTAATAGAAACAGCTGATCTAATCCTGCATTCATTCATGTAGTAATAAAGAAAGAGTAGTTTGTAAATGCATGTGGCATGTGAGTGGCTGTATCTGCATTCTGTCCTTCAAGGAACAGCAGACCTTTGATGTTCCTTCATTTATATTTTCCTCTTCCTTTCCATAGAAACCATTTCATGGGACAATTATTTCTACCCTCTGGGACGGATGCCTTCCCAGATTTTTGTATAAAGGAAGGCTTAGGCCTCATGGCTTTGTGTGTGTGACACATCCATCAGCAGTAATCCATGTGATTCTGTTTGTGAGACTCTTTTGTTAGCTACAGCATGAGAGGAGGTCTCATGAGTTACAGAAAAGCACACTTAACATGAGTTACAGGAAAGCATACTTCAAGCTTCTGAGACACTCTGTACCTTTCATTTGGAGTATTTGGCTTCTGTTCCAGTGTTTGACTGTGAAGTCTCCATTCTGTAAATTATAAAACACAACTATGCAGAAGCACAGATCTGAAATCTGGTTGAAGACAAGTTCCCTATAACTACTTGAAAACAATTAATGACAGTTCATGAGTTGTCTTCGTGACTTCCAGGAGAAATCTTGTTACAGTTTTATGTTTGAAGATGTATGGGAGGAAAGAGTGCTATAACCTTTAACCACTGAGTTTGCAGCAGCCTTGATAAAATTCTGTCTTCTGTATTCACATTATTCCTACATGACTTAAACAGTGTGTAATTCATTTGGAAAATAGTTCTGACACGATCTCCACCCTAATCAGAGTTTGTTGCCTTCTTCGTTGCCAGAAAGTGCTATGATTTCATTCAAACAAAATTCACTTCTGTGGAGAAGACTGATTTCATTTAAGCTGCTTTAACTGCAAATAATATTGAAGTGACATGAAGCACAGATGCCTAACTTATGACTTCCTGATCCTTCAGCAAGAAAGGTGAAGTTTCATTTGAGTGCAGCTTAGATGAGAAGTGTTTTTGAGTAGATAAGCCTGTTATCCTTCTGAGCCAGTGAGCATCACACTCTCAGTAGGTCTGTTTGGAGCTGGGATATCCCAAGAGACAATCTGTTGTGCAGGGAAGCTCTGCAGTTATGTAATGTATTGGAGACTGGGTATTTGGGGATTAAACCCAAGACCACTCAGTATTTTCATGGTTTAGGAATGAAACTAACTTGCTGCACTATGTTTTGCCTTGTTTTCACTTCTAAAACTTGGAGAGCTGATAAACAGTGACAAATTTTGTTGCTATTTCAGAATGTTTTCTTATTCTCTCCTAGGTATCCTTATGGGAGCTTTTATAAAAATCATAGAGGCTCAGAAGCTGGCCAACTGGAAGGTATAGTTGTAATAATTAATTTTTAATTGTAGAAAAATCCCTAAATCTTACAAAAAAGGCTTTGTAATACTTGTTTTAGAGGGCAAGTCCTGGCAGAAGTTTCTCCAAGAGCTGAAGTCTCTAGCAAAGCAAGGATTCTCCTACTGTTTATCCACATTATCAAAGCAATGAACTCTTCACTATTCCTGCTTTAATTTAAAATCTTGCAGCATTTAAACTATGATTTGGTTTCATAGCACTGAACAATTTATTAGATCAGTGAACTGATTGAAGTCACAGTGATTTGAATTGCCAGTTGTAAACAGAATTTATATCAGCCAGCTGAACATCTTGGTCTGAGTAGTGAATTTTAATCCTAGCTTGCAATTTTATATTTCTTGGCAGTTATTGCCCTAAAGAAAAATCTTTTTCTCCTTAGTTGAAATACATTAAAATGCACAGATTTTCAGTCTGATGTAGCTTTTGAACTACATATTATACTTTGTTTTTTTGTCAACTAACTATGCTGCTTCTGTGTTGAAACAATTACATAGCTCAGCGGTTGTGTGGAAATATTTCATTTTTACCTATGAAGTCATTGGAAGCAGTGGGGCTGCAGTAGTTAGTGCTTTTTCATTCACGATTTGTGTCAACTGGATTTGACTTAAAAGTGAAAATCAGTTAAATGGCCACAACATCAGCATTTTAAATTAGTTTCTTATGGATTAAATAAAATAATCTGAGCAAGATCATGAATTAAGAAGGAAAAAGAAAGCTACATGCTCTGACTGGAGCACTTGTTCTCTAAACATGGCAAATACTGATCACAACTGATGAATACGTGGGGGTTTTCTGGGACGTGTTGGTCACATCTTGGGAGGCACTGGGGAGCTGGGCTTGTTCGTGTTGTCAGCCAAGGTGGAAGGCCACAGATATCACATTATTATTTTTTCATTTGAGTTATTTTCACTGTAATAAAGCTTAGGTTTTAACATAGGCTGTTGTAATGTTAGATCAATAATTATGGACTTTATTACATGGTTATAAATTGTTCTAAATTTGCTAAATACCTTTTGTTTATCTGATAAGATAAAAAATGAAATATGTAACTGCAGGCTATATCCCTATACAAAGCAAATCATGGATCATATCCCTGCCCTGAAAACTTTGCTATGTAATTTCTAGTGATCACGCCTTACCAAGTGTTCATTCAGGCTCACCACTGACCTTGTGCTTGCTGGTAGTTCTTGGCTAGCACAGCTGATGGTCAGAGTCCTCATGATTGATTTTCCTCTGTTTCCATGCAGCACAAACACAGTCCTTCCTTTCCATTGCTCTCAGCTCCTTGTCCAGCTCTGTTTCAGGTTTTTATGGAGGGCAGGCTGGGTTCTGGGGGTTTGTTGAGGTGCAGGTGCTGTGCTGACAGGAGCGGGCAGTGTCAGCCATCCACTCACAGGGCTGTGTGTGCACGCCCGCGGGCTGCGGCGTTTCAGCCCAAAGGATGAGTTTTGTTTGCTAAGCCCCCCAAATCCTTTAAGATGATTATCACTGGTACAGGGAGGAATGAGACTTTAAAGAGATAAGTACCTCTGTTTTGGAAGCTGGTGTTAGAACAGAACATCAGCTGTTCACCCTGGGTTTAAACAAGTTAATCAGTGCTTGCAGAGGTGACAGCTCTGGGGAACCAGCACAGAGGGAACTGGTGGGTAAAGAGACTGGCCCCTCAGCTGGGATTCATTTGTCTTCTGTGCCTACTCTGCCAGCAGAAAAACCAGGGTGCCAGGCTGGGGGTACAGCATGAGCAGTGCTAGCCAGGGAATGAGATAAGTGACAAAGACTGAGGGCACAAAAAAATAGCATCTTACCTCATGGTGGGTTCCATTTATATCACTGTGATGGCAAAAAGGAACCATCAGAATAGTACCATTCAATTCAGGCAGAAATTACATTTGCTGAGAAGAATCCAGCCTCAGGCCCCTCAGGTGGTGTGTCACCTGAGCCTGGTCACCTGCAGGGGCACTGGGCTGATGATGTGATTTTCTTGTCAGGTGATGAGTTTTCCAGTGAAACTGCTTGGTCCCAGTTAACCTGTTCTGTTCAAACAGTGGCCAAGAGATCACTGTTCCTTGGTAGTCCTTACAGATTTCCAGCCTCTCAGATAAAGTGGGAATACTCTTTGTGGAGACAGGAAGATTTTTCCTTTACTATAAATAACCTGTTTTCTATGCAGTTTTTTTGGAGACAGTAATTTAAAATAAGTAACTCCTAGTTTTCTATCACCGGGGTTGAAAAAGAACAATAGAAGTAGCAGCCCTGGAATAGTCTACTATTCTTCAGTCTTGTACTTCATGATAAGAAGGGAGAAAGATTTCTCATTTTCCATCTCTATTTTTTAATAGCTTTTGTTTTGGAAGATTTTGTGTTATTCAACAATGATGATATCCCTGAAATAATAATGAATTTTTTTTTTCAGGAAGAAGAAATGTTTCGTCCAAATATGTTTTTTCTGCTTTTGCTTCCACCTATTATATTTGAATCTGGATATTCACTGCACAAGGTCAGTCCCTGCCAGACACTCATTTTGGATGTTGAGGTTTTGTTTGGAACAGATTCTGCTTTTAGTTATCTCCATGAAGCTTAGCATAATTGCATGAAATTCCATTATATTAATCATTAGGGAATTGAGAGTGCAAAATTTAAACCTCTTCAACCCAGAGTGCAGGGAGTGTAGCTTGTTGCTGATAACTGAGTGCTGGCAAGGTGTGGGGTGCAGCACAGACAAGGTTTTCCTTGGCTGGAGAGGTTTTTACCTCACCAGAGCTGTACAAGGGCTGCTGTGAAAGAGAAGTGGGAAAGGTGGGGTCACTCCACAGCTAAAGAAGAGGAAAATGTGTGTAAGGTTGTGACCCTTGCCTGGGGACCCGTGTTGCCATGGGCATTTCTCACATTTCTCCTCCTGGCCGAGGGGCTTTGGTGCTCCCTTGTGCAGCCCTTCTGCTCCAGCTGTGCTGCAGGAGAGGGAGAGAACAGTGGCCATGGTGATACCAGGAGCTGCTACCAACACCAGAGGCCTTCTCATACAAAATCACAAGCAATGGACTAGCAACTGGGAAGTGTACAAGCCTTTTTCACATGCCCTGTCTCCAGCAGAGGGATTAATTTACACTTTTGCCTGGTGGAAAATATGTCTTAAATGCTGGTGAATATCCAGCTGTTCGCCTGAGGATTGGGTTCTTGTTATGGTGCCAGTCAGGGAATCAGTCCTGGGATTCAGAGGAATCCCAGGACTGTCCTCAGGAGAGCAGCAGCCTCTCTAGGCAGATGGTGTGGATGGGTGTCCTGGCGTACCTGGAACCAAACTGGGCCTTTGGAATCGGAAACCCAGTTGTGAGTTAGGATCTAATTAAATGGAAACCCAAACATGAGTTTTCCCTCAGGCCATTTGTACTAATTTACTTATTTTATTACTGTGTTCCAGGGTAATTTTTTTCAGAACATTGGTTCCATCATTCTGTTCTCAGTATTTGGCACTGCAATATCAGCTTTCATTGTGGGTGGAGGAATCTATTTCCTGGGCCGGGTAAGGCTTACTGCTTTGAAGCACTTACGTTTATTTGGCTTGTTGTTTGAAAGTCCCTTTTTCAAGAGCAGACAAATAGAGTGAAAGTGAATTCCTGGCTCACAAAGTGCAGTTCTGTGCTCTCACAAAGGCAGTGTTACACACCCCCTTCCATGGGTATTGCTGGAGAGGCTGTGAAGTCTCCCTCCCTGGAAGTACTCGAAAGCTCTCTGGACACAATCCTGGGTAACGTGTTCCAAGGGCCCTGTGGAGCTGGAGGGGTGGGATAGGTGAGTGACCTCAGGGGTCCCTTCCAACCTGAGCCACTCTGTGACACAGCATGTGTCATGGGAAAAGCAATTAAGACTTGAGTTTTACTTTTTTATAACTTCCACAATCTTCCTGTTGGAAGGCTGTTCTAAAACCTGTGTTCTTTAGAGCCATCTTATACTCTACAATATTAATTAAATTTTTTTTTTTTTTTTTTTTGCTTCTGTGGTTTGGTGTTTCCCATTGGTTACATGTAGATAAAGATATTTATCTTTTCTTCATGCTTCATTCTGGAAGGCCAAGCATTGTATACTTTCCTCTTTGCCACTCAGATTTCTCCTCCTCTGAATGTCTTGGTTACTCTGCTCACCTGACTCTGCTCCAGTTCCCTGATCTTGGGTGAACAGAACTGTAGCAGTAGATTACAGTGGGAGGGCAGTGTTAAACTGGACAACATCACTGCTGTGAATTTTTCTTCATAATTAACTCAGGATTTGATGAATAGTTTGTTTTTTAAGTACAGAAGAACACCACAGTTAATTGTGATTATGTTCTACCTATTCTTTCAGGCTGATGTAATTTATAAACTCAACATGACTGACAGGTAAGCTCTTGAGGAGATAGTGTAGTATATGAAATAAAGCTTTCTTCAGGATAGCTGCACGTGGGAAATGCACTACAGTTGGCCATCTCTTTCGGCCAGTGTTCAGACTGCTGAGATTCAACATTGTATATGAAACTAAGAAATAGCTTGAACAGTTCTATATCCTGTTTATTACACCCTTATTTCCAAATACTATTGTATTATGTTTCATTCTTTTGCATTAGTCTGTTCTGTTCTGTGCTGAGTGATTTCTTGAGAGAGATACTGGGTATTTTAACCAAACTTTAGAATTTGTAAACCTTGATTAATATATGTGATAAGGGTACAACTTCCTTGTCCACATCCTCTCTTAAAAGACAGAATAAGTTTTTCAGTATCAATAATGTAAATTTTCAAGAACTTGGCAAGTGGCCAAGTTCTTATGACTGTAAAGAAAGTACTTTCTTATCACTGTGTAGAAACTGTAACACAAATGAGCTTTGTTACTGTTGTTCATGGAGGTTACTAGGTAGGTATTTTTCTTTCATCTAGTTTCCTCTTTTGTGTTCTCCCAGTTTTGCGTTCGGGTCTTTAATATCTGCAGTTGACCCCGTGGCTACTATTGCCATTTTCAATGCCCTTAATGTGGATCCTGTGCTTAACATGCTGGTTTTTGGAGAAAGTATTCTCAACGATGCAGTCTCAATTGTCCTGACCAAGTAAGTGCATTGGAGCCATACGTGTTTATGGAAACAGTCACTACATAATTTTCTGTTAGTTTTTTGGTCTACAGTTATTCTTCCGTCTTCCTTTGGAACACATTGTGTATTTCAGGTGTAAGGCTGAATCCTGTATGGTGCTTCTGTGTAAAAAGCAATCCATAACATGAACTGCATGGGCAGGGGACAGTAAATGGTTGCCTCATTACCCCTATTTTATTACAGTTGTGGTGCTTTCAGGGAAAATACTGAAGGCTAAAAGCAGCCAAAAGAAGCACTAGCTAGAATCTCTGTGTTCTTTGCACAGAATTTTCATTAAATATATTCCTGAAATTCAAAGATGTTTCTCCCCTTTCCTGTTAAGAGCTGCTTTGTTTTCCTTCAGTGACCTTCTTGTCTCTCATCCACACCTAAATATTTGATGAGTGTTCTTCCCGTTCATTTGTTCTTCTCAGAGGATCACATGAGTTTTTAGCACTGTAAAATGTGTTTTCTTTTCCTTCTCAAAGTTTGAACATTGTTTTCAAATACTGGGCATCACCATAGCCTATTTACGCCATTCTGGGATTCTTCAGAGGAGCAATGCTGGATTTTTAGCAGAATTAGGTTTCCCTTTGGGGATTACACTGAGGCTTGATTTAACGTCTTTTGACATTCCTCTTGTTATATATATCACAGTAAAAGCCTTTTAAGAGTGCTAGCAACAAAGAAATGGGAGTCTTTTTTGTTGTTATCCTCAAAAGATGTTTGATATTTTTTGATCCAGGCTTAGAATGTATAACCATTTCTTTTTATTTCACTTTTAATTGTATCTAGCACAGCAGAAGGTTTGACAAGGGAAAATATGTCAGATGTAAGTGGATGGCAAACCTTTCTACAGGCACTGGGATACTTTCTCAAGATGTTCTTTGGCTCTGCAGCACTTGGCACACTTACTGGTCTTATTTCTGCATTAATATCCTTTTTTAATTTTGGTGATATATATGTATACATTGGTGAACTGCAACATCCTAGTAGTGTTTTTCTTCCCATTTTCTCCAGCATTTCTTAGAGGATATTTCTTATTAGACATTATTTTGGTTTTATGTTAGTGTGCATGGGAGTGTATTAAAAGTGGCATCAAATTTTTATGAACATAATTAAGGTCTGAAATGTTGTATAATAGCTTATGTGCATTGGAGTGTTTTAAGATATGGTAATTGTTTTGTAAATTCAAAATATATTAATTCCATTTCAATACCAATCCATTTTAACAAGCATATGGCTTCTTTTTTACATACATAAAGCAGTTAATTAAAAAGAAAAAAAAGCTGCTTTTCCCGGGGGCCTTTGAGTCAGCCCAGCTCGTTTGTCCCTGTGGATCATGTGCAGGCAGCTGAATGCAGACACTGTTCTATTTGGATTTACCCTGGGTTATATTTTGCCTCTTCCACTTCCATGAATTGGTTGCTAAACAACCCAAGAGCTGCTCTGCTGAGATCAGGAAGGCTGTTTGCTGTAGCCCAGACACCTTTGTTACTTCTTGGGCTTGTTTAATGCTAGCTCTGACTTCACTGTGTGAGCTCTGGGCTGTACAGCTGTACTTGTATCAGCTGGGACACACTGCCAAACACTTGGTTTGTAAACAACAGAAAGAGAATGTTTGATTAAGTAGAGTTATTCCCCTTTTGGTTCATCAGCCTAATTCAAAAACTTTGAAATTATTCCGTACATCACAACAAAAGAGGGAGGCAGATATTCAACACTTCGTTGACTCGTATCTGAATTGTACTAAGTCAAAGAGAAAAGCAGCTTGTTTGCCCTTTAGAGTTACTTGTGCCTCAAAAGTATTTGACTTACCTGTTGTTATCAGTATTGTAGAGCACATCAGTAAGAGATCTTTTTCTGTCTCTAGCTCTGTCTTCTGACTTCTAGCAGCAGTAGCTTCTATAAGAAACATTCCTCTCATATGAAATTAATAATCTTTCCATACTTGAGTTGAAGGCCAATATGTGGATTTTATTGGCTATTCAGTAGAGAAGTACATTAAGCGTAATCATTGTTTTGTAATGGAATGAACACATCAAAATATTTCTTTGATTTATTTTTTAATTTACTTTTTCCATAACATTTCTGTGTGTACGTACTAAAGCACATTGATTTAAGGAAGACACCTTCCCTAGAATTTGGGATGATGATTATCTTTGCTTACCTTCCTTATGGACTTGCAGAAGGGATCTCACTCTCCGGTGAGTAGCAAAATGAGTTCTGACCACACGGTTTGATATGTTAGAATATTTGTATTGCTGGAGAAGCAGGTTTTGCCTCGTGAGAAGATTACTCTGGAGAGTCTCAGCAGTAAATCCTTGCAGAGTCTTGTGCTGACTGCCACGTTCTTGCCCACAGGTATCATGGCAATCCTGTTCTCTGGCATCGTGATGTCTCACTACACACACCACAACCTGTCCCCAGTGACACAGATCCTGATGCAGCAGACACTCAGAACTGTGGCTTTCATGTGTGGTAGGTGCTGCCTGCTATTAAATCTAGTATTAATCCTTTAAAATTTCACTTGCATGGAACTGTGATTCTGTTGGGAGCAGCAGAGGTGTGAATTTACATCCAGGCATTTGTGTGTCCACGGTCCTTGTCTTTAAGAGAAGAATTCCCGAGAGTGGAGGCTGGAAGGTACTCAAAAGTCACCTTTCCTGACACACTGGATAAAACATGCAGTCAATCTCTCTCCCATCCTGCAGGCCCCTGCTAAGATTTGCTATAAGATTGATGGCCAAATAGAGATCTCTGACTCGTGTGTTGCTTTAGTCTGTTTTTAGTTCTAGGAGATGGGGTTGAGTGGTATTTTTAAATGTTTTTTAATATAAAAAGCTACTTGCAAAAACAGTAACTTCACATATGGAGGTTTTTGGAAGTAGTGGTACAAGCAGCTCAGTCCTAGAGCCTTTCCAGTTCCTTTTCCAAACCAAACCTTTGAAGAAATTACATGTTCCTGCATTACAAATATGTCCCTGATTTCAGGGGGGTTGCCATGAATGAATTCTGTATTGTTTGCAGGAGGATGCAGTGTGATCAGGGAGTGGCTTTGCTGCAGAGGGAACTTAACCACTCTTAGTGAGCACCAGCAGCTCTCCAGGGTTTGGTCAGGAAATCCCATTTTATATACTGAATGTAGTAATTAATAACAGGAGTAGAAAAGGTTTTCTAGAATTGTTTATTTAAATGTGATTTCTCTTTTTCAGAAACATGTGTTTTTGCATTTCTTGGCCTGTCAATTTTTAGTTTTCCTCACAAGTTTGAAATGTCCTTTGTCATCTGGTGCATAGTAGGTATTTACTTCCTTCCATGTCTTTTTAGATGCATTTTTGGTATTGGGGAGGGGGAAACACCTTACAGTTAAAAGATTTTAGAATAATTGTTATGATTTATAGGTTTTTATAAAAAATTCTCTGACTCCTTTCCTAATTCTTTTGTCTTTAAACCCATTTCAGCATACCTTAGTGCAATGACTCTGTGGATCACGTTTCACGTGGGGCTTGGCTCCACCTGTTGCCATTATAATGGTTTAATATCAGCGTGAGACGTGTGTTCCTTTTGCAGAGTGCAGTGAGGGCAATGTGGGTCTGTTTCCAGCTGTGTACAGCAGTGTACACTGGCCCATTCAGTGTGTGGTTCAAGGGAAGGATTGTTATCTACAGCTTCCCCAGATAGGGATATCCACAGGGAACTGCTCTGCCTGCGCTGCGCACAACTTCCCTATCTCATATATATCTAAGGTGTGACACTTCCTTCTGGGTGGCATTGCTCTTTCAGGCGTGATGCAAATTGTGTAATTTTGGGGTGATTCATAAAGGAAAACAGCACAGCCCTTCAAGGATCCTGCTGACTAATTCTAGGATATTTACCTTATCAAGGTCTGTTTGTAGTGGGGCTTAAAAACAATGCTCTGAGAAAACCTTGCCTTTTTCTGAGTTAAAGTTTTCTCTGTGTTTGTTAATTGTTTGCCATTCAATCAATAGTCCCCTTTTTTTTCTTTTCTGCTCTCAAAAGTGTTGCTTCAGTGTGGGGTATGTTTTATAGCTGTACCCAGGGACATGTTGAGAAACAGGCTGACGTGTATTTGTTTGGCTCCTGGCCTTTGTGAGCGACTGGGCCACAGGGAGACAATAGAAATACCTTATTGCCTCTTGGCTGCTGCACCAAGGGAATGATTAAAGGAGCTGAACTGAGGAGCACTTTTACCCAAAGTACTTCTTGGTCTCCCTGGAATGTCTCCTGGGTTCCTTTATTTATTGTAAGTAAAGCAACTTGGTCTCCATCAGAGACAGGTCTGATTTAGTTTCAGTTAAGCAGACAAAACGTTTCAGCAGCAAAATTCCACAGTGCCCTGTGCTGAGGGGTTTCACTCTGTTCATGGAGCAGCACACCTGCCTGTGAGCAAAAAGAGCATATTCCCCCCAGCTGCAACTGGTTTTACAGGGCAAGGGGAATATGTGGATGTAACACACCAAATGGTCTTCTGCTTTTATTTCTGTTTTTCAGGTGCTGGTTCTCTTTGGTAGAGCAGTGAATATTTTTCCACTTTCCTATCTACTCAACTTTTTCCGTGATCATAAAATCACTCCCAAAATGATGTTTATCATGTGGTTTAGTGGTAAGTTGAAGCTCAGAATACTGAGAACCAGAAAAAATGTTTTATCTCTTTTATTGTGTGGCCCACTGGAGGAGAAACTGGTTTCTCATTGGTTGAGCAAAACTCAGCTAAATATTTGCACTATTCTGAAACCCAAGTGCAAGGAAATGTTCTCTTTCCCCTTTGTGCTGGAGGACTTTGCTCTGGTGAGCCCCACAAGAGTTTTTCTGCATGGAGGCTGCTTGTCTCTCTAGGCCCAGCAGCTTCACGGTTTGAACAACAGTGTCTGAGATGCTCAGACTCGTTTAGGCTGGCAGCCAAGTGGTAGATAATGGGCACGGCTCAGGATTGTGAAGGCCCTTTTGAGGGGGGAGAATTGCTGTTGGGCTCTCCGGGTGCTCAGGTGCTGCTGTTGGTTGACTCTCTCTTGCTGCCCTGCTCTTTCCCCTGAGGATTACGTGGTGCCATTCCCTATGCCCTCAGCCTGCACCTGGGCCTGGAGCCCATCGAGAAGCGGCAGCTCATCGGCACCACGACCATCATCATCGTGCTCTTCACCATCCTGCTGCTGGGAGGGGGAACCATGCCCCTCATCAGGCTCGTGGACATCGAGGACTCCAAACCACGCAAGAGGAGCAAAAAGGATGTCAATCTCAGCAAGACAGAGAAGATGGTTTGTTTGGGGTTTCATTCAGAGCATCACTGGGGTTTGGTTGGGGAGTTTTTTTCAGTTCAGACATTTTTCAGGACTAGTACGGGATTTTTTACTAAAAAGTAAGATGAAGGCAGTAGAAAAAGCCAAGGTAATAGAACAAAGCCGAGCGATAATAATTTTAAAATATCCCAAAGACAGAGTCTGGTTAGTGTTTATACAAGGGGAGGAGAAATAGTCTCTTAATTCAATCCAATTACAGGTTGATCTATATAAATTAAAGTAATCCCTGGAAAAGCATAAAGCAGATGATAGACAATTGAGTCATATACAGAGAGAAAGTAGTTGGTACAGTGTAATTGGAAATTAATCATAAAAGGCAGATGGAAATTTTTTTGAAAAATTCAAAGGCCATGAGAAGGTCATAACAATAGCCCTCCTCTGACTGGACTTTATTTTAAAGCAATTTCTGGCAAAGCAAGAAATCTGACAAAGCCAAAAGCCACTCTGGAACCTCTTGTGTAAGAGAATAAGAAGTATCACAGAACATTTTTTATACCTGTTTTTCTCTAAACCTTGAAGAGTATATATTTTTCTTAAAGAGTATATGCAGGGTTTTGTTCTGGAGCATCTTAAGAACATTTTCTCTTTGCATGAGGTTGGTTGTAGTCTTTAGAATGATCTTGCACTGCCCACACAAGGAAGTGCAGGCAGAGTGCAGGGACAGGGCGTGTTTGACAGGGCCCATTTTTAGTGGGACAATGAATGCAGTGGTGCTTGCTGGATGAAAGCATTGTCCAGCTCACAAGAGAAAACCTGCACAGTAGAAACCTGTTCTCAGCAATAGTGACAATACAAAACATGGAACGTTTGAGGTCTTTTCCCTTTCAGCATGGAAAGGGAAGCTGAGTGGCTCTGGGATTCAATGGCTGAACAGACTCACAGTCCTAAGCCCTGCAAGGCTGGGATGGGGATCATTTCCATATTGTTCCAGCATGACAGCTGGTTGTGACAAGGGAGACCACAGAGCAGGGACTGAAGCAAAGTGGTGGGATGACTGCCCCTTCTCTTGGTCATTCCATCTCTGTGATTTTCTAGGGAAACACTGTAGAATCCGAGCATTTGTCAGAGCTCACGGAGGAGGAATATGAAGCCCAGTACATAAAACGCCAGAACCTCAAAGGGTTTATGCGGCTTGATGTGGAGTATTTGAATCCTTTCTTCACCAGGAGACTCACACAAGAAGTAAGTCTTCCTTATTTTCTTGAAGAAGAGAAACTGGTCGAGTTGGTTGTCCTCAGTACCACACAGGGCTCATCATGTAGCCACACGACTTGTGTGGGGACAGTGGGACATCTGTGTATTGCTCATGCATAGAGAGAGCAGCTGTAACGAGCAGCTGCTCTGTAAGTTGGATTGAATGAGCATCTCAGAGCTCCCCCAGTTAAACTTGGTGCATGGATTTGCTAACTCGCCTTTAATCATGCAGGGAACCATAAAGGGCATCAGGAGTCACTGGCTGCTAGAAAAAGCTGCTGCCACTCAGGCAGAGTTTTTAAAGAGCTGCCACACACAGTTCCTGCCTCTTACTGTCAGTGGTCCTGTGACTTCTGGAGCTGTTCTGTTAATGCAGAGTGCAGTTTGTATCTTGGAAGTAGAGACCAGCATTGCACCCTGTGCTTTCCAGACTGCTCACTTCCCAGAGACAGGGCTCTGGGGCTGTACATGCAAAACAACTCCTGACAGTAACTTAACACTGAGTGGCCCCAAGGTGTAAATACTGTGCCTTTTTCTCTCCCATGCTTCAGAAATCTGAGGCTCCTTAGTCACAGAATTCACTGTTTTTCCAGTTTCCCATGAAAGCATTTTGGCTGTGGAGTTAATAATTTTGTATAAGTACACATTCCATCTTCCTAGCCTGCTCAAAAGTACTGTTTTTCCTCTTGTTTTGTACTTTTCAAAAGTACATTTCAGCACTTTCCTACAAAAACTAAAGTCATTTATTGCAAAACCAGAAAGGAATCGAGAAAGCAAAGTGAGCATCTGACTCGTAGTTGGTAGCCAAAAGCATGGGCTGCCATCCAGATTGCAACCAAAGGCTGGAAAAATAAGCATGTGAATCACCACAGCAGGCCACAAGCTTCCCAGTGTCCCTGGGAGCACGAGGAGGAGAGTCAAAGCCAGGCCCTCCAGACAGCATTAGGATTGTTGAAACACACAGAGCAGGACTGTCTAGAGAACACAGGTAAAAACACCCATCACCAAAACTGTCATCTGTAGCAATAATTACTGACTGAGCACCGATAAATGTTTTCTGTTGGGAAGCAGAGGGGCAGTGCACGCTCAGAGGGCAGGAACGGATGATTTCCTGAGGGCTGTGCCCAGCCCTGGCCCTGCAGTGCCCTGGCCCAGGGCTGCCGCAGCAGGTGAAATGCCGTGCTTTGCTTTGCCCCAGGACCTGCACGACGGGCGCATCCAGATGAAGACCCTGACCAACAAGTGGTACGAGGAGGTGCGCCAGGGCCCCTCGGGCTCCGAGGACGACGAGCAGGAGCTGCTGCAGCAGAGCGGGGCCGGGGCGCGCTGAGCTCCGCGCGCCTCCCCGGGCGGCGTGCGCGGGAGCTGCTGAGCCAGGGCCGAGCTCCCGCACGCCGGCCTTGCGCTCCTTGTTTCGGTGAAACCCGCAGCTCTGCTGTCACTGTTCAGGAAGGGAAACCCACGAGGGTCAGATGCTGGGTGGGCTGAAGGAAGAACCTTTTGCTCAGACTTCACTGTGTAGCGAATTCCAGGCAGCCCGACGAAGAGCAGAACCATCTGCCATGGAATGATGACATTGTTAATGGGAATGGGTTCTTCCCATCCCAAAACCTGCTGTGACCACATGCTGCAGGACAGGGCCTGTGTGTGGCTCTGCAAAACAACAAATTGCACTTTAACTTTTATATATATATATATATATATAAAAATCATTCACAGCATGAAGAGTCTTGACAGTTTATACTGTGAATTTGTTTCAACACTAGTAAGGGAATCTGACTGGAGGAAACGTATAATTTATGGAATTTGCACATTTTGAACCCAGAAAAGATGCTTACCTTAACAAGAGCAGATGTTGCACATACAGGGAATCACCTCTGAAAATGTAGTTTTGTCACTTAAGAAATCCTTTACTTCTGTTTTATGGGATTTTTTGGTTTTTATAGTAAGGGATCTGATCCACAGTACTGATTGTAGCGTGGTTTTGGGGAAATGGGGGTCTGTGACACCACAGAACTGCATTTGAAATTGTAGTTTCTTTTCTTTGGCCAAAGCCAGTTGCAGTTGGGTTTCTATAATTGGCAGTTGCTCCTTGCTGGCACTTTGGCTTCAAATCTTAGAAAAGAGCAGCTTCTGTTTTGCCTAATTTATGAAGTGTCCCTAACACTCCAGAATTCACCAGTGGAATGTTTAAGCTTCAGTGGAAGCAAAAGCAGGACATACATGAGGAAAAAATTCTAATCTAGGTACAGAAAGATTAATATTGCACGTGGCTGAAGCAGCCTCTGCTGGGAAGTGCCAAACAGTTTCCATTAAGCTGTCCCATTTTTCTCTTCTGCTTACACTGTTTCAGAATCCATGTTATCCCTGCATTTGTTCTCCATGGTCCAGTGTTTGCTCGGCGTTGCCAACACCTGAACGTGTTTGTTGCACATTTTCCATAGTGACACATGCAGTAGTTTGTTCCCACTGCCAAATTCCTCCTTGGTCATTTGCATATCCACTGTCAGGATGTGAATTACAGTTCAGCACCCAAATCTGACATGCAGATGCGCATGTTTGTTTCTGAAGATACTTAGTTTTGAGTGAGACTTAGTTTTGGTCTGGTTTTCCTACTGAGTTTTTTAATCCACTGCTTACCTACTGAGAGAATAAAAATTGAAGATTGTGTTCAGAATCCTGAACCTGTTGTCTGAGCAGTTTTTCAAAATACCACATCTTGTCCCCTTCTCCCCTTTCCCTGCCTGTGGAAGGGGCCTCACTGCTTGTCTCAGAGCTGGGCGCACAGCTGAGGCTGAGCAGGCTGTGAAGCCGTGGGTCCTCGATTCATCCATGGGGGATCTGCGTGAACAACGGCCTTTTGTCACCCTTCTAGACCCCAGCAGACTGAAGTAAGCTTCAGTTACCCACCCCTCCTACGGCGTTTCTCACCTTTACGCCCAGGAGCTGCTGGAAGGTCGCTGAGCGCCGCTCAGGTGTCGCGGGGTGGAGCTGCTGTTGTCGCAGGAGTGGCGCGATGGCTCGGGCGCTGAGCGCCGCTCAGGTGTCGCGGGGTGGAGCTGCTGTTGTCGCAGGAGTGGCGCGATGGCTCGGGCGCTGAGCGCCGCTCAGGTGTCGCGGGGTGGAGCTGCTGTTGTCGCGGGAGTGGCGCGATGGCTCGGGCGCTGAGCGCCGCTCAGGTGTCGCGGGGTGGAGCTGCTGTTGTCCCGGAGTGGCGCGATGGCTCGGGCGCTGAGCGCTGCTCAGGTGTCGCGGGGTGGAGCTGCTGTTGTCGCGGGAGTGGCGCGATGGCTCGGGCGCTGAGCGCCGCTCAGGTGTCGCGGGGTGGAGCTGCTGTTGTCCCGGAGTGGCGCGATGGCTCGGGCGCTGAGCGCTGCTCAGGTGTCGCGGGGTGGAGCTGCTGTTGTCCCGGGAGTAGCCCGGCTCGGGCGCTGAGCGCCGCTCAGGTGTCGCGGGGTGGAGCTGCTGTTGTCCCGGAGTGGCGCGATGGCTCGGGCGCGCCGCACCTGCGGCCAGGTGCGCTGTTCACTGCCGCCCTCTGGCGGCGGCCGGCGGCACCGCCCCGGGACTCGTGGCAGTGAGCGGAGGGAATCGCTCGGAGGCGATTCCGGTGCAGACACTGGGGATGGTTGGGTTTAAAACCAACTATTCTATAATTTAACATAATATTACGTTTGTCAAAACTTGGAATTAAGTGTGTATTCTGAGAGAGCAAAGCTAAATCCCTCATTTTGGAACCAAAAGAGGTTTTTACCGCAGTGCCTAATGCTTAGATTAATTTATCGGTACAATGGCTTTTCTGTCAGTCATTCCAGAGTTTGGAGTTGTTCACTTAATATGCTCAGAAAATAAATATTCTTCTTTATTGACTTACCTGGCAGTTACTTTAGATAATTTCCTATTTTATCAGACCAATATTAAACCATAACCCTCTTTCCAAAACGCCTCCATCCTAACTTGGATCTGCAAACCTGTGCAAGAGTGAACTTGATTTCTTAATGTTCTCAGCTAAGCACCCCAGCAGCTGAAGCAGAGGCTGTTGCCTGCAGAGCCCCAGGTGCTGATGCTGGGTGAGCTCTGGCTGATCCTCCAGGCTGCAGAGATGCTCCTTTGCTTTACCCACCAAAGCACCTCTGGGCTGCTTCCACAACCTAATTCCAAAGCTGCCACAACCAGGAGTTCTTACCTGCCCTTCAGGAGCTCAGCCTTTGGGAAACCAGAGCAGAATTCTGACCTGTGCTGATTAGACACCTTTTTGGCTTTTCCCCACACCTGTGCCCCCAGGTGAGCTCACCCACCTGAGGGGAGGTTTCCACCTGAGGGGCACAGGGTGAAGCCACCCAGCCCTCGAGAACAATGGGGCCACAGGAGGGGACACAGCGCAGGACCAGGGGCATGTGCACCCCCAGCTTCGTGCAACAGCCAATTTTGGAGGTACAGAAGGGCCCGACTGCAAAGCCTCACTGGGCATTGGTGAGGACAGCTCTGGTTTGAGCTGATAGCATCTTCATCAGGGCTTCACCTTTCAGACTGGAGCAGGACATGCATGAGCTTTGGGGGCCCCACTGGAGCACAGAGCTGCTGGGGAGGCTGGTCCTGCTCCCAGCCCTGCCCCTGGACAACACCAGGAAAAGAGCTGAGAGCCCCAGCTGGAAGCATTTTTTACCTTCAATTAATCACCACAGGCAGAAGGAATTAAATCACTTGAGGCAATGAAGCTGGAGCAATGGGGGGTGGGGGAGCTATTTCAAAAGCAACTGCACTAAAATATCACCACATTTGCACAACTCAGAGTTAAGACTTCACTTTCCCTCAAACTACACATTAACCTCCATAGCTCAGAACCACTGGAAGAAACTTCTGCTGTCTGATTTTCTCATTCATTTATGATTTTGCTGGCTTTCCTTGACAATTGCCTTATTCCCCATTTTTCCTTTCCTAGGACACATGGTGTCCCTGGCACCTTGGAGTTGTAGCTGTGCCCTCAGACTCCCGACTGAGCCAGCACAGAGTGGGAAATGCAGTGCCCGTAGTGCAGCCCCCTGGCACCAGGCCCACCCCAAGGCAGCCCTGGCTCTCACTGAGCAGCAGTGCAGCCCCCAACTCCCTTCCTGCCCACTGCAGCATGACCAAACCCAAAAAAAATTGGTTCTTGCAAGGAGGAACCCCCTTCCAAATCCTGCTGGGCCTCAGCTCTGAGGGTGAAGCCACCACCATCTTCTCAGGCTCAGCCCAGCAGCAGCTCCAGGGGATCTGCCCAAGAGAGAAGGGGTTGTCTCTAATCCTCGGGTAATTGGTGGCAGCTGTCAGCACCATTCCCAGCTGGAGACACGGCTACATTGGCCCCAGCTGTGCTGTGCCCCGTGGGATGGATCCAGCCTGGCAGAGAGGAGTCCTTGGGCAGTGCCAGACCCTGGACTTGCTCCACATCATGTGGAGTTCATTGGACTGGTTGGGGTTTGCTGGGTGGCTGCAAACACTGGCCCTTGGCAGCAGGAGTGTCTGGGGATGGAGAATAAACATGCCCAGCATTGGGGTTCTCAGTGCTGGGCATCCTCACACCGACCTGTGGGATGAAAACACTGATCTGGAGTAATAAAGGTTTTCTGGAGTAATAAAGGACCTGAGGGATTGGCAGATCATTATCTTTCTCCCTGTCTTCTTTAGATGATCTCTGGAGCACCGGATTTTTAGGCAGCAGGGGTCAAAGCCATCAGTCAGGGGGCTGGCAGGCAAAGCAGGGACCCAGTGCTCTGTCCCCAAGCCTGGCACAGCCCAGTGCCCAGCCTGGCTGGTCAGTCCCTGTCCATCTCGGGGCGGCCATGCCCTGAGAGCCCCCAGGAGATGGCAGCAGCCCTTCGTGTTTGTGTCCTCCAAGGGGAACTCAGCCCTGGTCCTTTTCTGGAGGCGACTCTCCATGGGCAGCAGCAGGATGGCCCAGGATGGCCAGGGGGACACGCAGGGGTGCGGCAGGGTCCCGGTGCTGCCAGACACAGCGTGGCTGTGGCAGCCGGCACGAGGGCAGAGGAGGTTTGCTGGTGCCACGTGCCCGTGCCCAGCCGATGGGCCGTGCCCCTCTCTGCCTGGCTGGCCCGTGGCACCCAGCCTGGCCACGCTCTGGCCCCAGGCACACTCTGCCCCATCCCCATCCACATTCCCCTTATCCTGGAGCGCAGCTGCCAACACAGAGCTGAGCTGAGTCGGGTGCTGGTTTTGCAGGAGTGAATTTACTTTAGAAATGACAAGTGGAACATTATGGATGGTCAGTGTACCGGAGGGCTGGGGATGCGGCACAGGGAGCTTTCCAGGTGGGGTTATCCTGTGGATGGCTTTGCACCAGGCTCTGGCACAGCTTCTTGTTCCTTTTTGTCCCAGGCTCTACCCATGGGTGTGCTGCCCTCACTGATCTCCAAAGGCCAGCTACAACCCTTAGGGATGCTGCAGCCCAGGCAGCTGCTGCCCTGTGCAGCTGGCATGAGCTGCCCCACTGTCCCAGCACTGGGGACACCCTGCAGCCACCGTCCCTTCTCCAGAGTGGTGCTCGCCCACAGATTTGCCATTCCCTGCCTGCTGATCATTCCCTGGGACTGCCACTACTCACTTCAGGATTACTGTAACCCCAAATCCTTGCTCGAGAGGCAGGCTCCCATTTCTGTCTGTAGACAGTAGGGGCTTCCACTCCAGTGGAGGGAGCAGGGTAGCGCAGCTGGCACAGAGAGCAGTCCCAGGGACCTGTAGGGAGGTGCTTCCTTACCCCAGCTGAGGTAGCCGTGTGGACAGTCCCACTCCCCAGCAGGAGGTGGCTGTGGGGGCTGTAGGAGCTGGCACTAGAGGTAGATTCCCCTTGGGGCCTCCTGGCCCCCAGCCTGCCCTGCCAGGAACAATCTATAAGACAACCAAGTTCCTACTCGGCCATCAGAGCACCAGGTAGGAAAAACAAAGGCCAAGGGCCCAGAGAGCAAAATGCAGGAGAAACTGTACCCTGGGCTGCACCCTGGGCACATCTCAGGCACTGGGGTCTGTTTTTGTTCTTGTTCTTGCAAGTGCAAACACCAGGCTCAGAGCTGCAGGAGCCAAACCAGAGGGGTTGTTTTGAGATCTTCATGTCACTTCAGGTGTGGAACATCTGGAACCCACTGGCCATGGGGGTGAGAGAATGCTGCCTTTGGGTTTGTGTTCCACGGCTCTGCTAGGACAGAGCTGGGCAGGGCTGGGCTCAGAGCAGGTCCTTGGCCATGGCCGAGGGCAGGGCCTCCCCTGCCACGCTGGCAGTGCCCACCTGGCCTGACCAGCTCCGCGTGAGGAGCACCATCACCTGCACCGTCCTGCTGAGCCCCGCCTGCCCCGCCGCTCCGCCGGCCAGGGCCCCACGCTGGGCCGAGCTGCCGGGAAGCCGGGGGGGAGCGTAGCAGCCGGGGTAGTTACTGAAACACTCAAGAACATCGCTGCAGCTCCTGCAGCCCGGGCCCGGGAAGGGCTGGAGCGCGGCGCCCCGGCCGCCGCAGCACAGGAGGGTGCGCAGGGCCTGCAGGGGCACCCTGTCCCTGGAGAGGAACCCGTGGAAGTTGGGCTTGAGGAGCAGGCACACCAGCGGGTTGTAGAGCGTCGAGGACTTGGCAAAGACGGCCGAGAGCACGAAGGCCAGCGCTGGCACCTGGCTGGCGTCCCCGAGCAGGGCCCACAGCGCCAGCACGGCGTAGGGGGTCCAGGCAGCCAGGAACCCCAGGCACACGGCGATGCTCATCTGGGGAAAGAGCAGAGGCAGATGGGGACACCGTGAGCCTCCTGCAGCATCTGGGGGACGCTGACACCCCCAGACTCAGCCACGTGCAGCAGGACACTGAGCAGCACCCACATCCCCAGGGAAAGGCACCCAGCCCTCTGGACCTGTGCTGGAATGTCAGAGAGCAGGGCAGCAACTGAGCACAGCCCGTGCACAGACCTGCTCCCACTTCAGGCCACTCATGCCCTGCCCCACCTGGGGAGCTCAGAACGGCCTCCGCCTGCTGTGGCAGATGGGTACAAAGGACACAGTGACCTGGGACCAGCTCAGCTTTTGGCAGCACTGCAAATCCCTCCAGCAACCTGTGTGGCTTGGGGGGCCTGGAAATGGGCTGTGCTCAGTCCCCCTCCCCTGAATGGATGTGGCTACTTCCTTTGAGGCCAGGCTTGCAAGTTGTTTTTGTTCATGCTGTGTTTTTAAAAGGTTATTTGGGGTTTTAACATATTCTCGGCGAATTATAGTATTAGCTTGTAGTCTGGGGAACAATGACTCATGCAAGTTCCTTTATGATCTTTTCCAATGTAATTTAAAATGAAAACTCCTCCACCTGATGACTTTAAATGAAGAGCAATGTGTTATTACCCACACTGACACAGACACCTGGAGAATTCGTCAGGAACAGCAGACACCAGGCAGGAGGGGCCCTGCTGTTCACCTGCCCATGGGCAGCGGGCTGGGCAGGGTATCCTGTCACCCCACAGTCCCCGACCCCAGTACCTTGAGGAGCAGCCCCGTTCCCCATTCCCTGAGGAGCAGCCCCATTCCCGTACCCTGAGGATCAGCCAGGTTCCCGTACCCCGAGGATCAGCCCTGTTTCCATACCCTGAGGAGCAGCCCTGTTCCCGTACCCTGAGGATCAGCCCCGTTCCCCATTCCCTGAGGATCAGCCCCGTTCCCGTACCCCGAGGATCAGCCCCGTTCCCGTACCCCGAGGATCAGCCCCGTTCCCGTACCCCGAGGATCAGCCCCCTTCCCGTACCCTGAGGAGCAGCCCCGTTCCCGTACCCTGAGGATCAGCCCCGTTCCCATACCCCGAGGATCAGCCCCGTTCCCGTACCCTGAGGATCATCCCCGTTCCCGTACCCTGAGGATCAGCCCCGTTCCCGTACCCTGAGGATCAGCCCCGTTCCCGTACCCTGAGGATCAGCTCCGTTCCCGTACCCTGAGGAGCAGCCCCGTTCCCGTACCCCGAGGATCAGCCCCGTTCCCATACCCCGAGGATCAGCCCCGTTCCCGTACCCTGAGGATCATCCCCGTTCCCGTACCCTGAGGATCAGCCCCGTTCCCGTACCCTGAGGATCAGCCCCGTTCCCGTACCCTGAGGATCAGCCCCGTTCCCCATTCCCTGAGGATCAGCCCCATTCCCGTACCCTGAGGATCAGCCCCGTTCCCGTACCCTGAGGATCAGCCCTGTTCCCGTACCCTGAGGATCAGCCCCGTTCCCCATTCCCTGAGGATCAGCTCCGTTCCCGTACCCCGAGGATCAGCCCCGTTCCCGTACCCCGAGGATCAGCCCCGTTCCCGTACCCTGAGGAGCAGACCGTGCAGGCCGTGCAGGCCGTGCAGGCCGCGGGCCCCGCGCCGGGGGGATGTGTGCCGCCTCACGGCTCTCCGCGATGCCCACACTGTCCACAGGATCAGCGCGTAGGATGCCAGGATGAGCAGGCAGGGCAGCAGGTAGCAGAAGATGAGGAGGGCGAGGATGTAGAGCGTGGTCTCCCTGCTGGAGGACTCCCAGGTGACGCAGCAGGCTGTCCCGTAGGGCTCGGGGCCGTAGCTGCCCCACCGGGCCAGGGGCGCGGCGGCGAAGGCCAGGGCGTAGGCCCACACGGCCAGCAGCAGCCCCGCGGCATGGCTGTGTGAGAACCTGCTCCCTGCGGCGTGGGGAGGGCTCCCGTGGGCCAGGGGCAGCGGAGAGGGAGCTGCCCCCGAGGCACCCACAGCCCAGGCCCTGGCACAGGAGCCAGGGAGACGCAGGGCGCGCTGGGGCCAGGCATGCTGCCCCTTCGGCCTGCTGAGCTCGGCCGGCTGTTCCTGTGCTCACTGCACCGTGCCTGGGCACGGCCAACGCTCCTCGAGGCCACCCAGACCCTGCCACGGCCAGGGCTCCTCGAGGCCACCCAGACCCTGCCACTTGAGGGACCTTTCCCTCCCTGCAGTGAAGCTCTGGGGGAGACGTTTATTTTTGCTTTTGTCCCAACCCCCAATGGAATCTCAAACTCTCTGATCTTCTAAGACTCACTGTTAAGTGCTATATCTTCAGACATACGTACAAATAACATTGTGCGTTGAAACTAAGCCACTAGGAGCACAATTTGATTCTGTACTTCCTCACAGAAGACGGGCTGGGTTGCAGATAAGCCCCAACCCAGCAACTGGCTGATCAAGAGCAGAGGCAGTGCAGGAAAAAGGCACTGCCACCTGGGCTGCCTTTCCTTACAGCCAGCTTACACCTTCATCTTTCCTCCCACCTTTCTAGGCACCTCCTGGGCTGTTGTGCTGGCGCATAACCAAGGTGACTCTGCTCCAGTGTAGTACTTGAGGCACTGAGAGCTCCTGGGGACACACTGGTGGCTGGCAGCAGCCACTGGCTCTGGGCACATGGGCAGTGAGTTGGGGGAGAGGGGCATAGGAGGGACCCTGGGGTGCTGGTCTGCAAACCAAACTGATAGGTATGATTTCCCATTTTGTTTCTGATTTTAGTCTTTAGCAGAAAGTCCATTCTGAGGATAAGTGCTAGAGGGAGGATTAGCAGCTGAGCTGAGGAAATTAAGGACTCCAAATGGAGTAGGAGCTGTGTAAGGAACATCCATGGGCTCCCTCACTTCCTCAGGTGCTCTCTGCAGTGCAATCATCCACCTTAGCTCTGTGGAGGACATGCAAGTGAAAACAGGGCTACAGACATGAGCTGTAACACTGCAAACCCAGCCCTCCTGTATTAATTATTTCTGTGAATTAAATACATTTTGCCTATGGCTCTCCCACCAGGGACCAGGAAAAGCAGCCCTTGTTGCTCTGCCAGAGCTTGTGGCTTCCCAGCTGCAGTCTGCTCTTGCCTAAGCTCAAGTCTGTGTATGGACATTCAAAAACCTGCAATCTGCTGTGATACAGCCACACAGATGGGACACTTGGAAGTGCTATGGTAGCAGCTGGACTCAATAATCTTATAGATATTTTCCAGCCTAAACTTTTTTCAGTGATTCTGTGACTTAATTTTGACTGGGAGTAGGTTTCCCTGGGGCAAGGCTTTCCCTGCAGAGGTGGATCTGGCTCATTAAAAGGAAAGGGGCCCTGTTAACAGAGAGGGGTGTGAGTGAGGATCGGGTAACGCATCCCAGCACCTACCATAGGCCGGGTAACAGACCTTCAGGCAGCAGACCGTGCTGAGCACCGTCAGGCTGGCCAGGCTGCTCAGCCCGAACAGGACCCCGCAGAAGGCGTAGAGCGTGCACACGGCCTGCTCGAAGAGCCACCTGCAAGGAGAGCCTGCGGTGAGCCCGTCCCTCCCTTGGCTGCACTAGAGGCTTCTCCTGTGTGGGAGTTTCCCAGAGGCTGGTCCCATTCCTGCAGCGGAGCTGGGCACGTGTGGGGGGGTTCCAATGGGCTGCACAGGTACCAGCACCTGACCAGTAAATATGGGCATGACCTTGCCCCTGACTTGCTCCCTGAGCACCACAAAGGTGTGCACGGGTGGAGCTGAGGGTGCAGGAGCTGCCCTGACCCACAGAAGCTCCCACCACTGCAGTGCCATGTTGGACACCCACCACCAGATCCCTTTTGCAGCCAGTCTGTGTGAGGACCTGGAGGGACAGGGAGCAGCAAAGCAAGCACTGTGCGATGGCTGGCTGGAAGCTCACATGTGCCCCCGTGCCACCCTGAGTCCCTCTGCACCTGCCAGGGATCTCCTGGCTCCCAGACAGTCTGCAAACCAGGCCACTGGCCAGTGCAGAGCTGCTCCATGAGGTACCTGTGTGCAAAGAAGGAGGAGGTGGCCAAGGGGAAGAGCGTCACCGTCATGCTCAGGTCACTGATGGCCAGGTTGACAATGAAGAGCTCGGCAGGTTTCAGCAGGGACCATTTCTGATGGGCCACCAGCAGCAGCAGGGAGTTCCCAGACAGGGACACGATGCCTGTGGAGGAGGCAGAGAGTGGTGCTGAGTGTGACAGAGCCAGGAAAGGAATCAGGAGCATCCTGAGATGTTTGGAAGGAAACACTGCAGAAGTCTACAGAGGGTGGAGAGGGCTCCAGGCTTCCCTCTCCGGGGTGGGCTGAGCAGGGGAGCCCATGGGACCCACAGAGCTCTGTGAGCACATCTGGAGCTCCTTTACATTGGATTGGATCCCTTCCCCTTCCTGAGATCCTACAGAGGCGTTTGGTGGGAGGGCAGAGATGGGATGAGACTGCAGCGGGCTCCGGGTGCAGGATCTGGCCACAGTCACTTGCTGCAGCTGGAAGGAGCAAGGGGCACTTCCTCCCAGCTAGATAAATAACAGGAGCTCTGTGAGACTGCTGCTCTGATGTGGGGCCAGGGAGCTGGGCCCCTTGGCCTTCCTAATTTCTTCCTGGCAATGTCACCCCTGTGAGTCTGCACTGTCCTATATCATGGTAATAAAATAAACAAGAAGAAAGGCACTATGAAGATCAAGGAAAATCCAGACTAAACAAAAGGATGCTCTTTGTTTGCTATTAGTGTATTTAAATCAACAGTGGTGATTTAAGTTTTATAATAAGGGCTTTCTCTTTTTCATTACATAATTGTGATTTCATGGAAAAGAGGTTTCAGTGTCCTCAGAAGGGTAATCTTTGCTGCTTTTGGGGCAGGTTGAGCAGGATAAGAGTTCCTAATGGATTAGGCTGTGAATTAAATTTCATGGTAAGAACCTGCTTCCAAAGCCACTGAATGGCCAACACTAAGTTGCCCTCAGGGAGCAGGACTCCCACATGGGATCTGGGCAAATCCAGAGCTCTGGAGGCTTTAGAGTCACTGGAGAGCAGAGTATTGAGATGTTTATCCTTTTTCCCAGCCTCACAAGACATTTTTCCCACAGAGCAAGTCTCACATCTGTGTTAAGTACACTTTATTAGCTTTTCCAACTCCTGCTGAAATCAAGGGCCAGCTCGAGCTCCAAATCCCCTTCAATGGACCTGAAGCTGGTGGTACCAACAGAGCCTTTGCCTGTCTCACCTCAGGTGGCTGTGGTAGACGTTACAGGACATTCCTCAAAGTTATTAATTTTTTCAAATATTTAAAACCATAACAGGCACTTGCAATTCGCCTGAGAGGGGAATGCAGTCACCAGACCATACTTTTGGGTAATATGGGAAGGGTCATCTTAATTAATCTGCTAATGACTGGACACTTCTGGAAGCTCCAGTGACTGAAAAGGCCTGACTGTCTCTGGCAGGCAGCTGGGCAGGGACATGGGGATCAACAGGCTATCTTTCCTTACCAAAGACTAAATAGAGAGTGCCAAAAATCAGGTCTTCTCTCTCCGATAAGGTGGAGGTGAACACTGAGGTGTTGGATGTATTTCCCATCTGTAAAGCAAGATATACATGGAAGTGAGAGTGAATTCTGGCTAACTGAGGAATGCCCAGTTCCTTCAGTTCCCCAGAGGACATGGTGGCACATTCCTGGCCAGCAGGATCCTCTGGCCAATGCTGCCTGTGGCACTGAGCAGCCTGGGATGGGATCAGGCTGCTAGTCCCACTTGGCTCAATCCTTCAGCCACAGATTTCACCGATGAGCATCAGCCTTTGCATGGCAGTTCTCTGGGCAAGTCCTGGCCTTGTGCGACTGCAGCAGCATGGCACATTAAGACACAGGGACTGGCAGCTCGGAGCAGCCCAGGACACCCCTGAGCTGGCAGCCCCCAGGGGTGGTGGTGGCAGCAGGTCGTAGTGCCAGTGGTGGAAGGGGGCTCTGGGCTCATCTCCTCCCACCCTGGATGCTCAATGCTTCACAGCCCAGTGGAAATGATCTTCTTTACTCTCCGGTGCTTTTCAGAGTGTGTGTGTACAGGAATGGGTGATTTATATCTCCCTGTACAGACCGAGTGACTTTGGACATGAGAACAATGTTCTTCATTAACCTAATTGGAAACAACCTTCATTTAGAGCTGAGCAAATCACTCCTGAATTTCTCATAATGCACAGTTCTCCCCTAGGCCACAGCTGATCTTCCTCAAGAGCCTTTGGAAGCAGCCAAACTGAACACAGCACACGCACATCACCTCTCCAAGAGGCTTTAGCAAAGCATCTGTGTATTCAGAACACAGAGCCAGGGAAAAAGGAGGGACCGTGGCCACACAGCTGCACTGGTGATGAGACAGGGAAAGGTCCAGCATAAACAGTCTGGAAGGAATTGTTCCTGCTCTGCAGCACACATGCAGCAAAGGAGAGAACTGGCAAAGCTTGTAGGATTTGATTTCCTTCAGATCTCTGACAGGTCTCCACCCTGCAATACATCAGGGGAGCTGCAAGTGTCCTGTGAGTTTAGGCTGGCAGAAAGGACCCATAATCACAGGAGAGGGATTTCTATTTCTGACATATTACTTATGATAAACCCTATTTTTATGATTGTGCTTGAGCTGCCTATAAAGCACACATCTCTCATTCTAATACAGAACTGATAAAAATGCATCTCTTGCTCTGATGTGTGCTGATGTCACTGACACATAGATGATAAATCAGTTTTCTAGCTATACGGAGAGCTATCCTTTTTGTGTCCAAAAGTAAATCATAAATTGGATCCTCCCATCAAGGTGTTCCCTCAGGTGAGCATGTGGTGGGGGATGCTTGCACAGGCACATCCTTTAGTGGAGAGCCACAAACTGCAGAAATATCAGCACAGGTACCAAACACATCCACAATGATATCTGACAGAAACAGCTACAGGAGTTTTCTTCCAACTCAGAAATATTCCAAACACATGACTGTGCTCAGTCAAGACTAAATCTGTGACTCCTCTGGGAGGGATTCAGCCCAGACTGTCCTTGGGGATGCAGCCAGCACTGAGCAGCCCTTCTACATCAAACTGCTCAGCCACGTAGTCTCTGGGCATGCAGAGCCGCTGAATTTGATTTAAGCTCCATTGCTCAGACACTGTTCTGAGAAGAGACACGCTGTGAAAGCTCCTTTCCCCTCAATTTAATCAGACTTCAAAATGAGATGAAGTTTTCCAAGCAGTTGCTGCCACAGGTACATTATGAGGAAACCCTCGTATTCTGCATCCCAGCCCTTATTCCTGTCTTCACAGGAAGAATCAAACCTAAACCCAAATCTACACCTCACGTGCATGTCTGGCACCTGGGAGGACACTGGCATGGCTGGACTGGCCTGATCATATGCACTCTGTCTACATGGAAAATCCTGCTTTGATTTTTTGTGATTCTCAGCTTTGTCCTTTTCTCCTCCAGACTTGAACAGTTTCTTTCCTTCAGCAAATGTGCTACAAAGCCAGAGTCTGCCTTGGAGAGGAAGAAGAAACCTGATGAGCCTGGAAACTCTCCTGACCTCCAGACTCTTTCAATAGTCAGCGGCAGAAATCAATTTCTGCAATTCCCAGCACAGGGGAAGCTCAGACACTGCCTACCTAGGAAATAGTGCAGGCTTTAGAAAGTCACAGAGTAGCAGAAGCGCACAGCTCAGGATGTGAAGGACAGACAGCAGTGTGAGCACAGGCAGCCCTCGGACCCCTACCCGAAATCACAGAGTTCTCCTGTGCCAGGGCTACCCATCCCCACCGGCTACCAACAGTAAAATCTGCTTTCTGCCTCAGTTACCCACCCGGGGCTCCTGCAAGCCCCTTTCAGGGGAGTTCAACCCTGCTCACACCCAAAGCGTGTCACTCGCTCACACACAGCCGGGACCGCCGCTGCCGGCCCCGGGAGCGTCCCCACAGCCCCGGGCCACCCACGGGGCTCCCCGCCCTGCGGCACTCGGGGACATCCGCGGGGACCCGCGTTCTGCCCACACCTGGGCGCGGGGCTGCTCGGGGCACCGCGTCCCTCCGGCGCAGAGCCTCACCTTCCCCGGAGGAGTCCCCGGCGCTGCCCGCTCCTCTCCCCGCGACAGGAACTTACCGGGGCTCCGCGGGGCGGCGGCGGTTCCGCCACTCGCTCAGCACCGCCGCGACGGACAGCTCCGCTGGGCACCGCGCTGTCCCTCCCGCACCGCGCTCTGTCCCTCCCGCACCGCGCTCTGTCCCTCCCGCACCGCGCTCTGTCCCTCCCGCACCGCGCTCTGTCCCGTCCTCACCGCGCTCTGTCCCGTCCGCACCGCGCTCTGTCCCGTCCGCACCGCGCTCTGTCCCGTCCTCACCGCGCTCCTGTCCCTCCCGCACCGCGCTCCTGTCCCTCCCGCACCGCGCTCTGTCCCGTCCTCACCGCGCTCCTGTCCCTCCCGCACCGCGCTCTGTCCCTCCCGCACCGCGCTCTGTCCCTCCCGCACCGCGCTCTGTCCCTCCCGCACCGCGCTCCTGTCCCTCCCGCACCGCGCTCCTGTCCCTCCCGCACCGCGCTCTGTCCCTCCCGCACCGCGCTCCTGTCCCTCCCGCACCGCGCTCTGTCCCTCCCGCACCGCGCTCTGTCCCTCCCGCACCGCGCGCTGTCCCTCCCGCACCGCGCTCCGTCCCTCCCGCACCGCGCTCTGTCCCTCCCGCACCGCGCTCTGTCCCTCCCGCACCGCGCTCTGTCCCGCCCGCACCGCTGGCCAGGCTGAGGGATAAGGGACACCGTCTCCACCGCCGCCCGTGTCTGCCCCGCTCCCCCACCCCACTAAGCGACCTTGGAGTCGCGATTTTCACAGCAAGAGAAACTGAGTCACCAAGAGGGTGTTTTAAAGCAGCACTCCGCGGCCTCAGCATTCCCGGGCTCGTTTTTAGCTCTGCTTGGCCACCCCTCTCCTGTGCCCCGAGGAAGACAGGCTGGTCACTCGCTCACCTGTCCTTGCAGAGCCGGCGGGCCACCGGGCAGGGCCCCGTGGCGAGCTCTGAGGTGCTCCAGGGACATGCTCAGAGAGACAGTGGGGATGAGGACGTGGGGATCATCACACTGAGTCTCTTGTCAGTCGGAGCTGGGTTTTGTTTTCCACCCAAATCATTTGATCTGTCCCTGCTTGGCAAAACACGAGTCACAACCATCACTTTACTTTGTAAATATCCTCCACACCAAGAGCTTTCTCCTGGTTGCCAGTAAGAAATGGGAACGATATCAAAAATCCTAATATTATTTTTAGAGCTCCAAATACTGCCAGGACTGCTGGTCAGCTTGGATTCAGGTGCTTAAATTTGCTTCAGAAAGGAAATCCAAAGCTGGAGAAATGCACAGCAATAGCTTTGTGCACCTACATGTGTGAAAGAGAATAATTTATGGACTCACCAGCTATGTAAATAGATGCATACTGAGATTCTTATAAACTGAAAGTTATTTGTTGCTTATGTTCCAGAAATACAAAAGGCCTCAGCCAAGTCTGAGGCCCCATTGTGCAGCCTCTCCACATGTCCAGAGTTAACCCAAAAATCCCAACATGCCCAGGCAATGTGCCCCATTTTCTCCTTTTCACCTGGAAGGGACCTGAGGGAAGATGTTCAGTAACACTCACAGGACAGGGAGTTCTCAGCAGCCACAAGCTCACACAGGAGCAGCAGCACTTTCCACTGCACACCGTGCTGCACTTTGTGGGCACACTTGCAGCATTGCATTATTGCTTTAGCATGCTTTTCCTTGGGAACTGACCTCCATCACAGTGTCTTTCCTCAACAACACCTCTCCTACCCAGCGCTCCATCCATCAGCCCTTCTCACCCAGGCTGGGAAGAAGGGCTGAAGTCTTGAGATAATTGAGTTCCCACTTAGTTTGTCTAGCAGGGGACCTGAGAAGGGGAGGAAGCTCAGGGGAGATGCCATAGAGCAAACACAGACCCCATGTTGCTGCTTCCCTTTGTATCTGCAAGAGTTTTCTCAGAAGAGATGGAGGAGCCAGGGGTTGTGGAGGCGGTGGGAC
Source organism: Fringilla coelebs (assembly GCF_963513975.1). NCBI lineage: Eukaryota > Metazoa > Chordata > Aves > Passeriformes > Fringillidae > Fringilla > Fringilla coelebs. The sequence goes on from NC_140044.1 coordinate 664,812, forward strand.
AGGAAACCAAACCTGCAGGAAACCAGACTCTACACACTTGGTTGTCCATGGACCAGCTTTTTCTTCTTAAGCCTAAGCACACAGAAAGCTGTGCTCAAGCCCAGGCCACCACTCTTTCCACATTGCTTTTTATGGCAGTGGTCAAGGCACAGAGAGTCTTCAAATGAATCCTTTTGACCTGGGAATTAACCAACAGATTGTCTTCTGGAAACCAAAACTGACCTGAAGCATAATTCTTTGCCGTGAACCCTAGAGATGCTGGTGTAGTCTTTGTTATCTCAAGAAACTGATTTTGTTTTCTAAGTTCTCCCTTCTTTATCATTCCAGCAGCTGGAACATCTCCTTTAACAATGCCAGGTTCCAGATCCAGGAGCAAGCATTCCAAATTCCACCTCTGATGATTATGGGCTCTTTTGTTACAACGAACTTGAAAATAGAAACAAACAAAATCAAATTACTGTGGCTCTTCAAAATGTGTATCTGGACTCTTCTTCAGCCAAGGGAAGCTGGCAGGGGGATGAAATGCACATGCACACACAGGGGTGCACAGGTCAGACCTTCCTGCTCTGCCCCAGGGCTGCCTCCCCTGCTCCCCAGCTGCTCCGTGGGGATGTGGTATCACTCCTGCACCAGGTGAGGAAGGGACAGTGCAGCCCAGCTGCTCCTTAGCATTTCTGAACTCCAGATGGTGGGAGAAACCTGAAACTCATATCCCTCTGCCTTTGAGAAACCACCAGACACAGGATCCTTTCCTGGGAGCACCCCACTGAAATGCTGGCAGCAAACTCTGGCAGTGTCAGGGAAAAGATGGGACTTTGAGAAGCACCGAAGTCTGGCTGGCTCTGCCCGTGCTGGAAGGCACTGACCACAGTGCCTTCTTCAGTTTGAGAGGTCTCCAAGCCAGGCAGCTGCAGCTAAAGTGTTCCATAGTACCACTCTTGGCTTCCACTCAGACCACAATAATATTTAATTCTAGAGAGCCAACAGACAGCAGAGGCTCAAAGCACCAATTTCAATTGCATTAATAAAGCAGACAGTGTCCTAAGCTTTGGAACAGACAGAGCTGTACATAATCAATGAGGGCAAAAATATTTCCCTAAAAGCATGCTCCTAACATTTGACCTCAATCACAGCAGATTGAAAGGTGGACTAGGTCAGATTTATTAAGATAAAAATAATCACCATAAATAGGCACAGAGGAAGTTTCTGAAAACAATTGCCTGAATGTAGAGTGATGCTCTCTGAGAAGCCTCCTCCCCTCACAGGACCTTCTGGTTATTTTGGCTGGAGCAGGGATATACCAAAGCAGCCCCAGTACATCACACTAATGAAATTGATCTGGAAAGCATTACTTCCAGTTCTATTGCACTGGCTTTTCATGAATCATGTAACCTCCCCAGGCCCCTGTTCCCCACCTGCAAACAACATTAATAGTATTTATTTCACACTGTTTGGTAGGGGGTTCTGCTCATTACCTGTCTGTGCACAGCTCTGAAATCTGCATGCAATGGGTTTTTCAGCACACCAGCCACATTTTCTCCTTTAGTATCTCCCAGGCACATTTTGTACCTGCTAATCCGACCCATCAGTCTGCTGTGCCTCACTCTCAAGTGACTCACAGGTGTCTGAGTCCATCGCTTCCTGTGTCTGACCTTAAAGGGAAGGGAGAAACCCCACATTTGTTTGACAAGACTTAGGCCCACTGGCTGTTTTTATCAGCCCATATTTCTCCCACTGCTTTGTGTTCTCATCTGATTTTATCGTCACTAGATTCTCACCTAACCCAGCTGAGGTCACACACCCATAATTTCCTGAGCACTCCTGTGCTGAAGAGGCAGCTCAGCATCTTTGCAAGTGGGTCAGGGATGGATCTGAAGGGTGACATTTAGCAAGAAACAATGCTGGGTGATGGCATTCACGTAGGACAGATCCAAGCTACCCATGCTGTTGCCCAACTTCCTGCCATCTGTACAGCAAACTTTCAGCTCTGTGTTAAATAGACATTTATTCCCATGCTTGTATACTTAGCAGGAGGCATGAGGTAACACATATGTTGCTCTTGAGATGCACTTCCCCCCTCACAATTTGTGCTTGTGACTGTAATGGAAATATATATTAAATACACGTATTTCTGTTCGTGTATTTGGCTTTTCAGTGCCACCCACAATTCCCCGTGCCTGCAAATTCTGGCTTCTCACATCCCACTTGTCCTCTCTGCTTTGAATGCTGCCTGTCTCCTAAAGTCCAGCTGGCCAGAGCTTAACCCTTAACTTTCAGGATCCTCTGCAGGCTAAGCCAGCCCTGCTCAGCTCCACAGCCCGACAGGGCACTGCCAAGTATCCCTGGGAGCACCTGGGGGCTGGATCCCACCCCACCTCAGCACAGCTGGGTGCTCCCTCTCTACCTCCCCCTGCCGTGGAGAGAGCCTCACCTCCCATAGAAACTCCAGGGGACAGACTGAGGGGAACAGGGAAAAGTGCGGAGTAACAAGCTGCAGGTCCTGGAGCAGTCTCTGATGCTGGCAGTCAAGGGTTAGCCTTGGTGGTGGACACCTGGCTAAGAGCCTGGAGAGCAGAGGGCATAAACCCCAAATCCAGTAAGGCGGCACTCAAAGCAGGAAAGGAGCACCCACAGAGCCTGTGCTCATCCCACTCACAGCAGGACACCTGACAGCTGCCTTCAAACAGCACTGCAGAGGAAACTCCTGCAGCTCACAGACCTTTCACAACCTGGATAATGCTGCCTGCTGGCAATGATGCAAAGGTCCCCGTGTTCCAGAGGTTATCTCAAAGGAACAGCTGTGCTCAGATCAAAGAGAACTCTAGTTCAGCCTTTTGTAGCCCAATACAGCACAGCCTCCCACTGTGGTGCCTCCTTCATGCCGCACCACACACCTGCCTGCTTTCCCCTGCAGCAATTCCAAAAGAATGGCACACCTCCAGGCTGCCACCACACACAGGACCCACACATCGCACCTCTAAGTCTGATTTTCTGCCAAATCTCTGCATGTGTGCAGCCAGATCCCCCAGCCTCCACCACAGCTCACCTGGCACTGCGAGCCCCACAGCCTCAGCACACGCAGGAGCAGAACCCCTCTGGCACCGAGCTGCACACAGCCTGTGCCCTCTCTTAACACACTACAAAAATCTCTATTTTGCTCAAAACGTCGTGGAGAGACACAGGAACCTGCACCAAGCCCTCCTGTCTCCCAGCTCTGCATGTTTCCCAGCCCTGAGGGCAACACTGCTGGGAAGGGCTGCATGCCTGACACTCTGGAGGCAATTCCTTTGATTTTTGGTTTATTCTTTTCTAATGTTCAAAATCTACTTTGAACACATACAGACTTAATATCTTACCAAGTTATTTTATTTCCAAGTTATGGAAGATTAATTTTCATTTAAAATGCATCAATTAAAATAGATATTTAGCTAGACTTTCAAATTGCTCCTAATTAATATTCTCTTTGAAGTCTATCAACATTCTTTGCTGCTACCTAGCTTTTCTGCATTAGGTTATAAAACTAGTATTTCAAGGAACAGTCACTTTTGTGTGTAATAATAATCAGACACCATTATCAGGCTCAATTTTTAAGCCAATTTTTCCTCCTCTTCTCTGAAGGACTGTCAGGCCAATAACTTTCTCCCCTTATCTTCCTACTCATTCTACTTCTTGGCACTGGTATAATTGCTTTCCCACATTTCTTTACTCCATGGCTTGACAGCTTTAAATGAGCCTTCCAAACCTGTGGTTTTATCTAGCATGAATTCTGTCCCCTCAGTTCCTCTCCCTGTTGCACGGATCAGGTTTAACCACGCGCACTCAGCGCTCCCCAGCACAAATCAGGCAGGTTTGGGAGCCTGCCTTTGTTTTTGGAATGAAGCTGTGATTACAAGGCGCTGCCTCGATGATGGGTCCCTAGGGCAGCTCGGGGTGCCAGGAGGTTTGTAACTGAACACTTTCCCTAAACACAGCCCCACCTGGAATCCCCTTTGGCCGCAGGGGAGCTCTTGACCCAACACAACTGGAAATCATGCTCCCCTTTAGCAAGGTCCTTGTGGGGCAGAGCTGCTGTCCTGGGGGGAGGGTGAGCTCTGAACATGCTGCAGCTGGGCTGGGGCTCTTCACCAGCACCACGTTCCAGAGAGTGCCAAAGGAGAAACTGGGGCGCGACCTTCAGTTTGACAGGGAAGGTGTCTGCTGACAATGAATGAATCTCCTTGCTTTCAAGCCTTGTTGGGGAAAAAGAAGACAAATTCTAAGTGCCATGGAAATAAAAATACCTGATCAGTTCATTTTACCCTGTCACTCTGAACAATGCAGTGCCTGTTTTTAGGACTACTTCTCACATGTCCATCTGATTTCTGAGCAGAAACCCATAGTGCCAAGCACTGACACAAAAATCACAGCCCCTGGCCATTATTTAGTCATATGGAAAATATTCCACCAAGGAAATAATGTCCTTCAGTGGAGAGCCTGAGTGAAAACCTTCAGGCAGAAAAAGCAGAATCAAATCAGTGTCAAATCCACATTCACTCCAAAGACATGTGAGCATCTTACTTGTGCTTGGCAAAAGTCATTTTGCCAACAGGCTTTGAGCCTGTTGAAAACCAGGAAGTACAATAAAGGTGGAAAGGATTTTTACATCATGCTCTGAAACTTAGCAGAAGATGCCTACAAACCTGCCCTGAGATGCAGACCCAGGAGCAGCCAGGAGGCAAATACAGGGATTATACCTGGGTTTGTACTACAGCAGGAACGTTGCTGTTTGATCCTGCCTAGCAGACAGAGATCTTGGCAGCACAGTCCTGTAGCTTTTGCACTTCTGCAGCTGTGTGTTGCTTCCTAGGGTCTCCCATCTTTCTTTCCCTCAAATATTGTTTATAGACTTCACAGTGTTTCAAGCACATCTCAAAAATTCTTCTTCAGCTTCTCATTGTACTGCAAACCCCCTGCAGAGCAAGACCAGGCAGACAATAAGTCCCAGAGGTATCTGGGCCATTGCAACACTTAACAAGTTGTATTTTAAGCTGTGAGCACTGGACCAGGGAGAAAGAATTTAACTCCAGCTGCAGGCAGAACATCTACACCAAAGACAAATTTGTGCAGAAAGTTTTTTGGTGTGAGTTACCAACATCTGAATACTGCACCTTCTTTCATTATGAAAGAGAGCTCTTGGAGAGGAGCAGCATTTTATTAAGCAGCACATAAGGCTCACTGTAGTATAGACAGCAGCACAGTTATCATGCTCTATTTCACAGCATTAAAAATTAGCTATTCTCCAAGCAGGAGAAATCTTCATATCAAAGATTCAAACACCACAGGCTTCAATGCTGTCAAAAGAGATTATTTTAATTTTTGATATGCCTCTAAGTAGTCCAAGACTTTAAGAGTCACAATGCAAAGTGAATCAGACTTTGATTCCTGAAGAAGGCAGAAGTCCTAGCAAGGCCAAGTGAAGGGAGGTTTGGAAGACTCCATGTAGCAGACTCTTCCCAGAGCCCACCCATGATCCTGGGAGGAGAGAACACATTTTGGATGACTCAGTGCTTCTCCACCTGAATATTGAAATGCAGGAGTAAAAAAGGGGGGGGAAAGGGATTTCTGAGACTGACCTTTCAACTTTGGCCTCTGAAGACGCAAAGCTCTCCCTGGTAGGACAAAGACCAAACAAGCTCTTCGACCCCCCAGTAGTTACCCATTCTAAGCCCCATTTCTGTTACTGATTTACATTAAGAGATTTTGTGCTCTCAGGCTGAAATTCTCCACTGGAGACCCAGGAGTGGGTGACAGAGTCTAAGAGCATCTTCTGCTCAGCTCACACCTCCCCAGCACCTGCAGCACACTGTCCCTTTGCTGCTGTGGGGCACTGCAGCCTCAGCACCACTGCTTAGGGCAGAAGGGAGGACACATCGCCTTAAACAAAGTTTCCTGAGATCCTTATCACCACAAGACACAAAATGTCAGCTCACCCACAGGGAGCAGCGTCTGCAACGTGTGTACAGCAGGAAACAGCATTCCTGCGTGAGGATACCCCTCTGCCACCACGCTTCCTCTCACTCCTTGAACTGAGCTTCCTAGCCTTGCTCCCTTTAACTGCAGCCTTGCTCACCCTCCGGGTTTGCTGCAGCAGCAGTTCACAACTCTCCTCCAGCTGGCTGAGCTGATCTTGCTGCCCCAAGCCAGTGTCACTGCGCTCTGGCTCCCAGCAGAAAGCAGCCACGGGCAGGGACCAGCAGTGACCAGCCCGAGTGCCATCCACAGCTGCTGCACGGGACTGCCCAGCAGAGCAGAAACCAGACACCTCCTCCTCATCCTGCCATTGGAATTATGCCTCAGAGCAGCTTCTGTCCTTGGGGTCTGAAGAATGAGAGAATTTGGTCTCTAAGAGGTGTTTTACTTCTCCAGGAGTGAGAGGCAGAGCGTGGGGAACTAAGCCCCTCTCCCCCACTCTCCCCAAAAAAGGAGAAGCAGAACATATGCACACAGCCCACTGATTTCTGCTGAGGTGGCCCAAAGCCAGCACATAAAGCAGGCTGGGAACAGCTCTGAGAGCACATCTCAATTAATACCACGGGAAACAATGCCACAGACGTTTGCAATTTGAGGGCCAGGAACAAAGCATAAAGCAAAAAGAGCTGGAAATGGCAGTGTCCCCTCAGAGCATATCCCAAGACCAATAAATGAGCCTTCACCAGCACCTCCCAAGGGTAAGTGAGTTCCTGGGGAGGGGTTTCACAGCAGTGCTGAGCTGAGTCCAGGTAAGGCAGTTAAACTAAAAAACCTTGACACAAAGCTACAGAGCAGATTTTACTTACTTTTGGGAGAAAGCAGCATTTTTCTCTAAGGAGTTGATGAGCAGTTGTGGGTTGATTTTTCTTTTTCTTTTTTTAAAGCAGGTTGATGATAAAAAATCTCAGAACAGTATGACTATCATGAGAATGATTTCTAAAGCAGGAAGCATGACAGCCCCACACCCACAACAGCAGAAGCAGCTGCCACACACAAGTTGCCAGGACTGCTCCTGCACCACTTACAGCCGTTGGAACTCTGACACTATCTTCAGAGACCTGCACAGTGCAGAGTTAACTCAAAGCCCAGAAAAGACAGGAAAAAAAAATGGGAGCTATTACCCAAGTCAGAAGGATTTCACATCCTCATCTCAAAGCAGGAACTCTGTATGATAAAGCCCAGCCTGAGCAGAAGCTCCAGAATTGCCATCACTCACATTCAGGATTTGCAGCACTCAGAAAAGATCTCATCAATTAGAAGTATCAATAATTAAAGCAATCTCTAACCTCGTGTAAAGTTCCCTGCAAAAATTACGACAGTGCCTCCCAAATTCTGAATGCTGGAAGAGAAATTTCTTCTTGATGCCAAGGAAAAAAAAAAAAAAAAAACAGAGCCAGAGCAGGTTGTTTCGTATTTATCTGGACCATTTCCACCTGTCCACCTTTTTTCTGCACAAAGCCTTTCCACATTCACTGCAAGTCCCTGCCTGACACAGGAGGCTGCTGGGTGTCAAGATGACTTTCCCAGCCCCTCTGCTCAGCCACAGCAGCAGGAGCCAGAGCTGCTGCTGCCAGCAGAGAGGACGGGGAGCAGGGCACCCCACGGAGCAGCAGTGAGCAAAGCCCCCGAGCCTGCTGCTCTCGGGGTAAGGAAATGCGAACGCGGCTCTCCGGAGCCTCCGTGGCAGCACGGCCGGAATCATTCTGCCTGCCTCTGGAAAAGCCTGGGCAGCTCTACCCTAGGGAATGGCAGGAGCCAAGGGGCAGCCCTCATCCAGGATCTCCTACGGGCAGCAGATCCTTTCTCCTCCGGCGGTCAGGGCAGCAAAGCAGCTGGTTCCAAAAAAGCGACAGCTCCTCGCTGTGCCCGAGCTCCCAGAGCCCGGCTCAGTGCAAGCAGCACAGTGCAGGCTCCCAGAGCCTGGCTCAGTGCAGGCTCCCAGAGCCCGGCTCAGTGCAGGCTCCCAGAGCCCGGCTCAGTGCAAGCAGCACAGTGCAGGCTCCCAGAGCCTGGCTCAGTGCAGGCTCCCAGAGCCCGGCTCAGTGCAAGCAGCACAGTGCAGGCTCCCAGAGCCCGGGAGCAGAGCTGCCTCTCCGAGCCTGGCTCAGAGCTGGTGGCAGGCAGGTGCCCAGGGCTGCCCTGGCATAGGGACCTGCAGCCCAGGCTGTCACGGAGCCCCCCAGAGCAAACCATGCCAGGCTGTGCCAGCGCAGAGCCTGGTGCCCGAGGAGCAGCCCCTTGGCACACACACAGCAAGAGCTGTGCAGCAGCTGCTCCCTGGCTCTCCTACCCTCTCCTCGCACGGAGCAGCCTGTTCTGTGGCTGTCTGCAGGGTTTGGGAGGCAAAGGAGCTGCTCCCTTCCTCCCAGCGCTGTAAGATGTGCTGCATCCTCTTCATTTCCACGTTGCCCCAAGTTGGTTTTTCACAGCAGGGTGCAGGAGTACAAAACCACAGACCAGCTCAGTTACTGATCCCCTGCCCCTACATTTTCAGACTGGCAAGACCAGTTACAGAAAACCTTTCCCAGGGGAATATGATCAACTGTAAAAAAGAAAAGTACTTACAATCTTGGACAAACACAGCCACAGTCCATGATTTTCAGAAGGAATCACAGGAGACTGCCTTCAGAAATAACAAACAGGGACATTTGCAGCCCAACCCAGTAGCTGCTGAGATACCATGGTAATGATCATGCTAGAAGGCCTAATTCACTCTGATTTCAGAGTCAAACCAGGTACATCAAGAGTCACCTCCTGCTTTTCTCCCAGTCGCTCTGGCAGTGTATCAATTATTACCATGCTCAATTAGCCCTTGTTTCTAAACAAATACTGGAAAGATGAATCTCTTCCCTTAAAAACATTCTACAGCATAGTTAGCAATGTGCACTAAATGCTCGTAACCTACAGTCATCTTCCAGAAAATAACTTTAAGGAGCTGCCAGTTCATCAAGTCTAAACTACTTAACCGTGTATGGAACCTTTAAGCTTCTGTTGAAAGCCAAAGCAGCAAACAAACTTAGAGGTCTGTAATCAGAGATGCCAGGCAGCAAGACAGCTTACAGGCTTGTTTTATATGCACCAGAAATATGTCAGCTCAAGAAGCATCACGGTGTGAGGCAAGATTTCCTGCAAAAACATTTTAGTTACCTGGAGCTTGATTTTTATAATCCTCCCTGGAACTTCCAGCAAACACAGCAGACGATGAAACACTCGTAGAATGGGCACTTCAGCATACACCTGACATGCTTTTAACGCAAGGAACAAACAAAAGGAATGATTTCGTTGGGAACTTGAGGATTCTCTTGTTCCAGAGCTAGCAGGATGCAAAAGGAGCCAGAAGGCCTAATTCAAGTGCCAAACTGTACCTCAGCAGTATCACACATCTTCTGGGAGATGCAGCTTCGCTCGGGAAGCTCGTCAGGCAAGCGCCACGGAGAGTCGAGGCTGGGGTCCATGGAGGGAGCTCCATATGGCCCAGAACCTGCTGCCACCCCACCTGAGCCTGCTGCAGACTGCTGCCAGAGCGGCTCACATGCTCCAGGAGCACTGAGTCATGCTGCTCAGGCTGCAAACCAAGGGGGGATTTGTCTCAGCAGCCCGGGCACGGACAGACCCTGCGAGCAGCGGCTCACGGCATGCAAACGCACCTGGGAACAGACACCTACATGCACACGCCACTTTAAGAAAAGAGTGAAGCCTTTTCTTAAAGGCCTCTTTATTTTTAAATTCCTTCAAAACATAAATTAATTTAAACAAATCAGATGCAAAACACCTGCATTTTAAATTCGCATATATTTTACTGTATCAATCACAGCAACCTCATACAGTAAGATACACAAAAATAGAGCATGGTATCACTTCAATTCAACACAGGCTTGTACTACAGGATTCCATGACATATATACAGAGGACTTCTCTTTTTCAGAGCAGGTATAGCCCCTGCCCTGGTCACCATAAAAATTACGTGGCATCACAGTTTTAGTTATTCACTGTAGTGTGAGGAGCCATATGGAAATTGAACTGGTGAACTAGAAGATACACTGTAGAGCAGCCAAACAGGCATGAAACTGCAGAAGGTGAACAAAACCCAAATAACCACCAAAATTAAAACCACCCTTAGACTGCATTTTAATAGTAAAATTGTTTTTAAATTCTTCACTATATACATAATGTATCTACATTTGTGTCATATTTATATATATATATATTTATAAAAAACATACAAGATTGAAAACCTTAAAATCATTCACTTAAACAATATTAACCCCAACCCTCAGGGTCAACAAGGCAGTACTTGCCCTTGACATTACGCTCAGCTGCAGTCCCTTGATTCAGAATTTCCCTGATTGTTAAACACACTTTGTTCACTTTGTTTCTTAGTGCAAACTGGACAGTAACTTTTTGTTCTCAGCCCTCTGTAAGACCCAGGTTTCATCTTATTTCCACAATGCTTCTGACACCCAGTTATGGCTAAAATTATTTTAGCTATTTTACAACACTAGCCTATGTAATTTTCCCCTCTACCTACCTGAAGCCCCCCCACCCCAAAAAATGTAAGACAAACGATCATTCATGCATGTTCCTGTCACACAGGGAGTAATGGACATTGAAGTTGAGAAGCCTAGACTCTAACAGTGATTAAAAACCCCAAAGTGAATAATTTCAGTGCAAAGTGGACTACAGTTTACATCTCAGCTAGAGTTCTTTACAGATATTTTAAACACATTTAATTCTGCACATCAGATTAGGTTGCCTGATACTTTGTCCTAACTAGCTATAGTTGGAATAAGGGAGTTAGGATTCTTAGGGGGTTTTCTTTTCATAAAAAACTAAAGTCTATTGATAACCGTGTGGTGTTTGGGGGTTAAACTGTACAGAGCCCAACACAAGGGAGTCCTGGCTCTCAGCCAGGGTTCCCAAGTGCTATAGCAGGAGACAAAGGTCATCATCTGATTCACATCCATAACTGATGGGTTCACTTGAACAGGAGTCACAAATGAGCTCTGATTTTTAACCAGGCCAGTGCTTTACTTGCTGGACTACACTACAGACAGATTGGCAGTGAATTTGGGAGCAAGCAGAACATTGATACTTACAATTTCCATAACCACAAAGAAAAAGCGTGCACTGAAAGCAAAATCCTGCAATTCTTAGACAAGACTCCACTCAGATGAGCGCCAGCCTTATCAGAGGGAAAAAAAAAAATGTCAGATTAAAACCCAAGAACTGATCAGAGCCAAGAACATCATTCTGCCACAGTGGCTATAATAAGCTATGAAATACAGTACAAGGAAAAACAAAAAGTCACCTGAACAAATAACCCAGAGAGACTTCATAGTTATAATGATTCTACCACTTTTAAGGACTCAACATATTAAATATTTATTAAAAATAAACTGTTTCCAAATCACCTATTTACAGTACAAAGAACAGTACTTAAACCATGTGCAACAGAAAGAAAATGGACACTCATCTGAGAGGACAGAACTCCAGGCATCATCTGAGTGACACAGATACAGGATCACCTCTTTAAAATACCATACAGTGAAACCCAGAAGGATGATATTGGCAACACTGGAAAATAAAGCACATATTGTCCAGATTCAGGTTATATAAGCTTGAGACAAACAACCAGGAGAGAAGAGGAGAAGGAGGAAACAAAGACAAAAGGAAGAAAGGTCACGGTGTTTGCATTTTGGAGATCAAGAAATGCAGACACGCATGAAAAAATAGTCCTTGTTGGCAAAACAAGCCATTCTCATATTTCCTGCACATTTTGAAGTCATACTTTATCAAAAACTGGCAGTGGTTTCATCACTCATAGAAAACGAGAATCTTGATTCTCAGATTTTATTTTCAAATACTGCCTGGTTTTATTTGGGCAAGATATGATATAATAGGAAGGTATGATGTCACTTTTTAAAAATACAACAGCTGCCAAGTTTTAAGGAAAAATGTGCTCTTCTCCCCCATGTAAGTTAAAAAGCAATGCTCATTTAGGAGTTACCTAAATTATAGCAGCATGAAATCTAATGGATCTGCAGCATCTGTGAAGCCACAAAAATCAAGAACTGGCACCTGATCACTGAACCATGGTTCCAAATATCTGGACATGTGATTTTGGCAAGAGGTCAGTGTGGAGTCAGAACATTAGTTAGGATAGCCCTTTCCTCTCCCCCTTCCCTTCCCTTCCCTTCCCAAACAGACTCTTCCAGTCTATCTGTAAACCACGTGGGACAGCTGGGATGATTTGTAGTTCAGCTGGTTGTTGGGCAGGAACCTGTGCAGGTCGCTCTTCCTGCAGCACGGGTCGTAGTAGTAGGCGCTGAGGCAGGAGTCACACGAGACCTTGGAGCAGAAGGTGCACGTGTTGGCCGCTCCCGAGCGGTTGCAGAAGCCGCAGCGCGAGGTGCCCGAAGGCTTGGGCTTGGAACCGAACTGAGCAGCTCTGTCTTGACTCTGAGTCTGTGATGTGTACTGAGATTTCTCCCTCAGAGCCGAGGCAGGGGACAAGCCATCGCTCGGGAGGGCTTTGATGGAGTAGGAGCTCTGCTTCACTGCTGGGTACTCCTGCCTCGAGCCGAACAGGCTGTCACACTTCTGGCACACAGAAGCGCCACAGGGTATGCCACAGTTCTGGCACTTGGAGGAAGCTGTCTCTTTGGCTAGATGGGTGCGTTTGTGGTAAACAGGGTTGGCATCGCTTTTTAACAGCCATACATCGGGCTTAATAGCATCTTGTCTTTTAAAATTCAACACGCTTCTAGAATCAGGGTCAGTATATAAATCTAAGTCCTCTTGAGCAGAAAAATAGGAGCTGTAAGGGACATTTGTTCTTAGCATGCCATTGTGATGAGAGGAAGTTGGCAAGTATTCATCTGAACAGCCGTGTGGGGAGCTGGACATGGTCAGCAGAGAGGGTGAGGGACGGATGATTTCATCTTTAATGTCATCTTCCGCATCGACCAAAATCGGCTCCTTCCTGAGGCTCAGCGAGCTCATCAGAGGCGGTTTCTTACTCTCCCAGTAGCTGTCATATGCATCCACTGACTTGGAAGGCTTGCTGACCTTTGGCTTGTAGTAGTCCTTGGAGGCGCGCTCGCTGGCGGATTTCTGGAGCACCATGCGCGCCATGGACGTGTTGAGGCTCTCCTTGCACTCCAGGCGCCGCCGCATGGCCTCCGAGCAGCCCCGCACGTCCTCGCTGCTGCTCTTGCGCTCCTGGATGACATCCACCTCGGAATAACCCTTGTCCTTCACCTGCAGGTGGATCTCCAGAAGCTGCTCACATTCCACTTTGGCCAGGAAGAGCTCAAAGGAAATCATTTTCACCTGAATGGCGTCGACCTGCTCTTTGAGCTTAAACGTTGTTCCCAGTTCCTGGACGTAGCCCATGTAGTTCAGAATCTGCCTCACGTCATCTTCTGTTAGAGCAGACTTCACATAATAAACAAAGGGTCCAGTGTAGGTCTGAGGGGCCCGGGGGAATAAAAGGAAAACTAGGTTACAAATTCAGCGGTGGACGAGATGTTCAGATAATTCAGTGACAGAGACCATATAATTAAATACAACAATAATGGCTCTGAACACATGCAACTGCCTTGGCAAGATGAGCTCCATTTCTGCATCCCTCCTGCTCAGCAGATGGAAATTCCACATGAGGGAAATTCAAAGCAGGAGAGTTTTCATTCAATTTAAAATCCTGATTAGCATAATGTCCTCCCTGGTGATTTAAATCACCCTGCTCTGCACTGATGTTAACTTTAATGCACACCGGACATGTTTCATTTTACAGAAGTCTACCATGAAAGGCAAAAAGGCCAGGATTTGGGAACTACTCCACGCAGGGACAAGCTGGAGCTAACAGGAACTCAGAATTACTGCAGGAGTGCCAAAGTCCAATTCAGCTTTAAATATGCTTGAGGGGCACCCTTCTTTGTGTACTGTTACTATGCAGTTTCAAATGTTAGTTTTATTTAATTTAATTTTAAAACTTCCACTAAAAGAGCCCCAAAAGCAGAGACATGAGTTTCTGCAAGCTGAAATCCCCTCAGCATCTGGCACACCTGAGGGATATGCTTAGCCCAGTCCAGCCTGTTCTGAGTGCAGGCAGGAGCAGTCTGCCCACCACAGGCAAAAGATAAAACACAAAACTCAACTGTACAGAGCTCCCAATGGGACTGCAGCACCCAATACCAGCAGTGAGATCCCACTTTTCCCTCTGGGAACCTGCCAGCACCTTAAAATCAAAACATCAGGAACTGAGCATTGACAAGCAGATCAAAGATACTCTGAAAACAACTCCTTTGCAGAAGTTCCTTCACCATTATCATACAACTTGTAGGAACCTCAGCAAAGCATCCACTTGAACACCTGCCCTGGGTTTAATACTTGTGTCCAGTAACAGCAGTGGCAGGACAAATCAAACTCAGTCAGCTCAAATCCAGCTTGACCACTCACCACAGGGAAAGCCTCTCCAAGTAAAAATGAAACAGTGCAGCAGGGGAGGCCGAACAACAACCTTAAATAAGTTCTTCTCCTACTTGATACACACTCTAAGTGCAGAAAGTGCTTGTACTTCTGCTCTGGGGATACTCTCATCCGATATTCTCATCTCTCAAACTTTACTTATTTTACAAAAGAGCTTTCCTATGGTTTCTGTTTACCTACTGCAATATATATAAATATTACATATATATATATATATATATATATATAAAATGCTATAAATGGAAAAAAGAGAGGCCTTTAAAGGAAACAAATGAAATGTGTTCACAGAAAGAAAAATAAATCATGTTCTTGCTATGGCTATATAAAAAAATCTTACCTTAATGTTTTTGAACTCCTTTTTCCAGGGGTACAGAAAGAGATTAATCCCAACTGTCTCAAGCATGTTGAATGCATTATGGAGACAATGTAAACTTGAGGATTTCACAGATCTCAGTGAGTTTTCAGCCATCTCATAAAATTTTATCAACCGGAATCTATAAAAGGGATCAATTTTGGGAAGGCAAAGTAAGGCTGCTGCTGCCACTCGCAAGTACTCATCATTAATAGGACGCTGCTTGTTGTCAGAGGCATTCAGTTTGCATTCGTGGAACTGTACATACTTCCTAAATAAATCGTCTTTATATTTTGTATCCATTGAAATCAGATTTTCCCTCCGCTGGGGGCAGCTACCTCCTCTCTTTCATGGTTATTTGGCAGTGGGTTGGGTATCTGGCGTTAGGAATCTTCAGCAATAGCAACTGGCCTGGAATAAAAACTGAAAACAAACACAAGTCATGCCAGGTGCACACACCCCAGACATGCCCTGCCCCTCTGGGCTTTGTAACAGGGACACAGCCTCTGCAGGACTCTCCAAAGGCACAGGAGCCACAGAAATGCCACTGTCCTGCTTTCCAACACCATTCCCCACACATTTTCCAGGTCCCTGCCCATTTTGTGAAAGCGTCTGCTTTTCCCCCCTGCCTCTTGTGGCACAGGACTGTCCCTAGGCTGAGCAGGTTTATTGACTTTGCCTTTTGATTTCTAACATTTTCACTGACATTCCTCCTGCTGGTGCCCCAGTGCAGCTGGGGCAGCTCTGCAGCCACCTCTCAGGACCCACTCCCGACTGCTGCAAGCCACAGCCCAAATCCCAGCTGAAAGCTGGCAGCTGCAAACACCACTGGGATCTTTTCGGCAGGAAAGAAACACCTACCACCTTCAGCTGCGTTATGGGAGCTGAGTAAAACCATTTCTGTGCTTCTGTCGGGTACGTTTCAGTTTGCAGGGATGGCTGTTTTTATGGCTATACTGATCTGCATTTCCAGAGCACTGAGCTCACACACGGAGTTGAAATAGCT
Organism: Fringilla coelebs; assembly: GCF_963513975.1. NCBI lineage: Eukaryota > Metazoa > Chordata > Aves > Passeriformes > Fringillidae > Fringilla > Fringilla coelebs. The sequence goes on from NC_140044.1 coordinate 680,669, forward strand.
GGTGGCAAAAGAATCTCCCAAACGCTGCTTTACCAGAAGCAAGGTAATTCACAGGCCAACAGACTCCTCCTGCAAACCCATGATCACAAAGCAGACCACAGGCTTTGTTTGCTACATGAAAAGACAAACTAGGTCTTGACCTGAGGGGAGAGGAGTTGGGAGAATTCAGTGCTCTGTTTCAGATGCAGTCAGTCTCAAACAGCATTTCAGAAAAGACTCTTCACCCAGTATTAACTGCAGCTGCTAGAACACCGATCAACACTCGTGTTAGAGGAAAATAACTTCCCAACTGAAGGAAAGGAGCCAAAACACAAAATACCAACAACCAAGAGGCCAGGGAAACAAACAAACAACAAAATCAACAGCCCGGCAGTTAACATTCCTTGATGAAAGGCTGTGCTCAGTGCCAGCCTCGTGTGGGGAAAGTTAAGTAGCAGTTCTGCTTCTCCTCCAAGGCACACGCGCTCCTGTCAAGAGACAGGCTGTGAATCACAGGAAATGTGGAGTGCTAAATTAACATCTGAGCATAAGGGCCAGGAGCAGTCCCTTCCCTCCCCACATTCCTCCACAAGTTGTGCAGGATGAAGTCTGTGGACAAAGACAGCAGAGCCTGTTCCTTGGCAAGAAGAGCTGCACACGAGAACTGCAGAGAGAGATCTTTGTCTGGCACGTCAGCAGAACACCCCCAGGACACGGAGTGATCCTGTGCTGGCAAGGAGCTGCGTTCAGCACCACAGCTCTGCCATCCCCACTGCCAACAGCTACCAAACAAAGCTGCTGGCCACACACGAGGCACGGCAGGGTCAGCGAGCCCCAGCTGATGGGAGAGCCTTCATCGAGGCTGGCAGAGCCCAGGCCAGCCCTGACTGTGCCCCGTGCCTGCCACCCGAGCCAGGGCACAGCACACTGTGCCACAGCACAGCCCGGCAGCCCTGCCAGAGCTGCTCCAGCACAGAGCTGCGGGCAGCACGGCCTCCCCGTGCCGGCAGCCCACCCAGCAGCAACATCCATGGTTACAGGCTCTGGAGAGCTCACGATGCGAGCAGGCACGGATAAATATAGGTTTCAGCAGCTCCCCGACTGGCAGAACGCACAGAGGAAGGAGGCTGCTTTGCCGCAAGGTGTTCACGCCAAAGGCCAACGTTTCCCGGAGCTGTGAGAACAGAAACTCCTGATCAGAGTCCAGTGCCAGCTGTTGAGACAAGAGAATGTTCCTAACCATGTCCAGAGCCAAACGTCACGCGAGAGAACCAACTACTCTGACCGCGGGGTTGTACCAAGCCCTGGGCAGCAGCAGGGTACAGCAGGGCAAACCCGCCCTGCTCCCACGGCGCACCCTCCGCCCGCAGCGCGGCCGCTCCCGGGGCCGCCAACGGCCGAACTGCTCCCGGACGCGGCGACTGCGAGCGGCGCGGGAGCGGCGCCAGCGCAGGCAGCCCGCGGACCCCCGCCCGCCCGGCGCCCGCCCGGGGCCGCTCCGTGCCCGGGACACTTGTTGCAGAGCCGGGGCGCGGAGCCCCGGGCACCGCCTGGGCCTCCGCGGCGCCACCGGCCCCGGGAGCGCCCGCCGCCCCCGGCCGCCCCGCCGCTCCCGCTGTGCCGCGGCCGCGCCGCCCGCCCACCCGCCGGGGCCAAGCCCCCGCTCCGCGGCCTGTCCCGTCCCTCACCGCTCCGCGCCGCCGCCGGGACCGGCCGCCGCTCCACCGGAAGAGGCCGGCGCCCGGGATGCTGCCCCGCGTCCCGACGCGCTGCCCCGGCGGAGCCGCGGAGGCCCGGCCGGTGCCGCGGACGGAGCGCGCCCGCCCTCACGGCTCGGGCAGGGCCGCGGCGGCGGCAGCGGCGGCCCGGAAGTGAATGGCGAGGCGGGAGCACTTCCGCCGCGTGACGTCATCTAGGCGGGGCGCGAGGGGCATGGCCGCGCTCCGGGGAGAGCCGGGAGAGAAGCAGCCGTGGAACGGCTGCGGGGCTGTGACACCACCGGCCGTTAGGCCACCGCCGTGCCCGGAGCGGCGCTGGCACCGCGCGGGGCCCCGCCCGCCGGCAGTGCCCGGGGATGGCGGCCCCGCCCGCCCGGTGCGCCCCGCCCACAGCCTGTCACGCCCACAACGCTCGGTCACGCCCCCAACGCCGGGCGGGGCCGCGCGTGCGCAGGGCCGCCCCCTGGCGGCGCGGCGGAAGATGGCGGCGGGCGGGCCGTCGCGGGCCCCGGAGCGGCGGGCGGACCCGCTGTCCCGCCTCACCTGCCCCGTGTGCCTCGAGGTGTTCGACTGCCCGGTGCGCGTCCCCTGCGGACACGTGTGAGCGCCCGCCGCCGGGCCGGGGCGCGGGGGCCGGGGCGGGGGCCGCGGGGGCTGCGGGGCCTCGGGAGGAGCCGCGGCTCGGGCCCCGGCGGGGATGAGGGCAGGGGCTCCGCACGGTGCTCTGCGCCCCGGCAGCGGGGCTGGGCAGGGCAGGGCTGGAGCGGCCTTAAAGGGAGAAAACGAAAGCAAAGCGGGAGGAAAGGAAGCCAATGTTCTTCCACTTTCGCTTCCCGTCTCCCCTGAGGAATGCGGGCATGGAGTGGATGGACAAGGGGCAGCGGCTTCACACCGCCAGAGGGCAGGCTGAGCTTGGGTGTTGGGATCAAGTTGCTCCCTGGCAGGGTGGGCAGGCCCTGGCACAGGTGCCCAGAGCGGCTGGGGCTGCCCCTGTGTCCCTAGCAGTGCCCAAGGCCAGGCTGGGCAGGGCTGGAGCAGCCTGGGACAGTGGGAGGTGTCCCTGCCGTGGCAGGGGTGGCACTGGGTGGGCTTTAAGGGACCTTGCAGCCCAGACTATTCCATGATTGTGTCTAGAAGCCGAGGGCACAGAGCACTGTCCAACAGCAAACAATTCTGGGTGTGACAGCCTGGGATCCTTCATGCCCAGGTGCCAGCAGCTCCTTCTTACCTTTCTTTATATCAGTCTCAAGGCTCTGTTACTGCTTTGGGCAGAGGCCATGCAAGGGCAGTGGGCACTGCGGGTGCCTAGAGGGCTGTCTCACCACCTGCTCCTTCTCTCTCTCACAGCTTCTGCACACCGTGCCTGCAGGAATGCCTGAAGCCCAAGAAGCCAGTCTGTGGGGTGTGCCGCAGCACCCTGTCACCTGGGAGCAGAGCTCTGGACTTGGAAAAGCAAATTGAAACGACAGAAACCACTTGCAATGGCTGCAATAAAAAAGTACGAAAGTGTTTGGAAATTCGGTACACAAGATGTGTCCACCGAGCTGTTTCCTCCTCAGCTTTTTGCAAAATCAGGTCAAAGTGTTTGTTCTGATATGTGCTGAAGGTGTTTGATATAGGCAGCACCCAGATGTTGACATTCTTTCCACAGTTTTTTGTTGTTACCTCTTCAGGAAATGAATTTCTAATGAAAGATTCTGATTTTAAAGTTGCAGTGGGACGTTGCTGCTGTAGCAGGGGTGTGTGGTAACATACCACAGACAGGAGAGTTACAGCTTAGCTGACCTGTAGTCTCAAAAGTTTTCTGCTTGGCTAGCTGAAGTATTTGGAGTTTCTGCTTTAGCCCTTCTGCTGAAAGCTGCTGGGGTGTTCCATGTTAGCTGCTGTTGTTTAAACGTGTGTCAGGAGGTCTGGGCTCACCTGCTGTGCCGTTGTTGCCTGCACAGATGTACCTGTCCAAGATGCGCAGCCACGCAGCCTCCTGCTCCAAGTACCAGAATTACATCATGGAAGGTGTCAAAGCTGTTACTAAAGAGCCCCTCCACAGCACCAGGTAACACCTCTGCTCTGAAATCCTAGGCTGCTCTGCACAAGAAAGATTTTTGAAGTAAAAGCAGAATTTACCACTTTGCTCAGTTTGGGTGCTAGTTTTTACGGAGTTAAAACCTGAGCCTTGATCCTGCAGCTGGCTGCAGTGCCCAGGTAAACTCTGCTGCTTCTGCTGGGACATCTCTAAGATCAGGGCATCCTGTAGATGCAGCTGGTTTTTAAAATGCCTTGTTCTCCTGATTGTACTCACCCACAAAGGAGGGAAGTGGGAGTTGGTGGCAGTGCATTCTTGTGGGTGGTGCCCTGACATTTGAGAAAAAGGTGATAAATGGCACTCAGAACATTTGCAGAAAAACGTAATTCAGTCTAAATATTGAGTTCCCTAAAATACTGTTAGGAGTCTATAAAGTGATTGTTAAAATTAGCTTGCTTTAATTGCGCACATGAATGATTGCCTTGAATAATCAGTGTTTGTAAATCACCTTTTCTCCCACCAGGAGCTTCCCCAATCGCTTCACCTTCCCGTGCCCGTACTGCAGCGAGAAGAACTTTGATCAAGAAGGGCTGGTTGAACACTGCAAAGCTTTGCACAGCATGGATGCAAAACAAGTGGTAATAAAAAGTCTTGGTGCAAGAATTGCAGTGAAGGCTGGTCTTAAAGCCCTTTGAAACAATGAGTTAGAGACTTTTGAATTAAGTAGGTGTAATTTCTGCTGTTCAGTCAGCGTGGCTGTGTTGGTCATACCTCTAAGCCTGGTGTGGTTCTGCTGTCACCTTTCTGTGGCTCTCTGGTCTCCACACCCTCTGCAGCTGGGCCACATGCCCTTTTCATCCTTGAAAAATGGCACACATTCAAAATTAATTAGGCACAGCAAAGCAATAAAATGTAATTTTTTAAAAAGTCAGACATTTAATTTTCTCCTTGCTTTCCCCCTTGTTTTCAGCAAGAAAATTCTATAAAGTGTTGGGGGAAATGCTTGCAAAGAATAGTGTATCATTTTAGTAACCTATCTGTGGTACTTCCTCTTATGTAAGAGGAATTTTAAAATATGGAACTGAATTGGAAACTTTCATTTTTCTGGGAAGTTTTTTGGAATTCCAGATTATTCAGGAAGATAAAGTTTCTTTTTTCTCTTGGAGAGAAGTAAACTTTGCAGAAAAGACAAAGGAAACTTTCCTGCCACTGTGAAATAAGGCTGAAATCTCCTAAAGCAAGAGGCTTTAATGAGTTCTGATTTTCAGAACGTGGGAGAAGAGTAGGCCATTCCATTTCAGGGATCTAAGATAGGAATTAAAATTATTCGGGGTTATCTGAGACTTCTGCATTCAATGTCCCAGCAAGTTGCTGGCCATCACTTTGCATACAGAACAGTGACAGCACAAACCCTCAGCTCCATTCCCCAGGCTGTCCCTGCCCTTCTGCAAGTTAGCATTGGCCCTAACTTTTTTTTTCCTTGAAGGTGTGCCCAATTTGTGCCTCAATGCCATGGGGGGACCCCAACTACAGGAGTGCTAACTTCATGGAGCACCTGCAGAGACGCCATCGCTTTTCCTACGACACCTTTGTGGTAGGTGTGCGCTGCCCTGCTGCCCAGCCGGGGCTCCTGGGGCTCCCTGCTGCGCAGTGCCAGCCTGCCCTGGCTGCCCGGGGACCCGCGGCTCTGCGGTGCCACGGGCGCTGGGCAGCCTGGCTGCTGCAGTGGGAGTGTTCCTGCTCTCTTCCAGGATTATGATGCTGATGAAGATGATATGATGGCGCAGGTTTTGATGCGCTCTCTGCGGGATAAGTGATGCAGACAGAGGATTTACTGCAAACCCAAGCTTCCACGAGGGGGAAGTGCCCAGCATCCTTGCAGTTCTCCCTGCACATCCCAAGATTAACTCAGGCATCCAGAAGTACAGAAGACTTTAATCCTATCTCAGTTTTGAATCCTGGTTTGATATTTCAGTACCATTCGGTCTTTTGGTATCATGGTCTCTAACATTCAGCCCTGCCAGCCCCATTTTTCTACTTGCTTAGACTCAGTTTCACTGTAGATCAACACATGGGAACCAAGGCTTTTTCCTTTACCTATGCCTATAGGTTTCTTTAGAGGTTGTGTTTATTTGACTGTCTAAAATCAAAATCATTCCAAATGGAATGGCCTGAACTAGTTAATAAATATCTTCCCAATCTCATTTACATATCTCAAGTGATTGTATGTGAGGTGTACTGGTAGCTCTGTGCCCCTTTAGTGAGACTTCAGGTGCTAACTGTAACTGTCAGACCAGCTGTCATTTAAGTGACCTCTGATACCTGTGATTCCATAATATTTCCCAGTGTTTCAGTCCTTACAGGCAGCCTCCCAACTGTATGGAAAACATATCTTCAGTATGAGTGTTCAAACTGCAAACTTTCCTAGGAAATCTTTGCACTGTGTATAAACTAGTTCAAAATACTTCAGTTCTATGCATGATGATTACTTTCCTCCATATTCTTACTATAATTTCTAGCCTGGAAAATGATCTTTAGTGTTGGTCTTAGTTAAAATGCATAATTTTTTAACTATCTTAGCAAATATTAATCAAAATTGCTGGCTTTATTATTAAATTGGTGGGTTTGAAACTGATTTCCTAGTAATTTTAAGCCTTATGCTGATAGGGGAATTCAGAAGGTTTTTTTCAATACCTCGGCTTTCTATTTAAACTAAAATTTTCGTATATGTTCTTGGGTTTTCCATCTCTCAAGGCAAGCTGGTGGGAAAATTACAGGTAATTCATAGCATTGGCATAGTACTTCCTTTCTGCATCACAGATTTTATCAGGTATTTTGAATTCCTATTCTTCATTGAAATGTTCCTGAAGTGGCTGAAGCTGTACTTGGATTGTTCACCGTCAGGCAGTGTGTGTGTAGAGCCAGGTGTAGCTTCCAAGGAAAAGTAAAATACAGCCCCTGAAAGCAGGACAGTTCCAGCCCCTAGTCAGTGGGTACTCTGTGTTCAAGCCTACACTTTTACCATGGAGATTCCTTAATTTTAATGTGATGCTTTCAAGAAGTTCACAGTGGAGCTGCTGAGATCTAAGGCACCTGACCAGAACCTGAAAATCAGAGTGCTGAAATGTCCAATGCGATTGTTGGAACTGGGGCAGTGGGCCTGCCCCACCCCAGAACTGAGTACTAATTAATTGATCTGAGCAGTAAGCTCCTCCCATCGTGCTCTGCTAGACGGCAGCACAGCCTTACCCTGAAAATAATGAAACACGCTCCAGGTTCAGCCTGGTGTGCAGCCAGAGCTCTGGCACCTCTGCTGCCCTTGCGGGTTGTGTTTCTTTCCCGTGGTAGGAGCTGTTACATTCCCGCCCTGAGCCCCTGCGTGGGCACTGGGTGCCCAGTGCTGGGGGGCTGGGAGATGTGGAACCCCCTGGTGCTGTGGGGCAGGTGCTGTGTTTGGGGGTGTTCTTGTAGTGCTTGGCCTGCAGAGAGGTCATGGGCTCTTGGGGGTTGGATGGGGATCTCTGGGCTCTGGTCACAGTGCAGTTTGGTGATGCCCGTTGCCAGGAATCCAGATTCCTGCTGCTGTTCTAAGTGCACTTCCATGCAACTCTGATAAAATGTTTAAGGAGCAGTTAGAAGCTTCCAAGCAATTACTTTGTCATGTTTTTGACTTTTGAAGACAAGTTACAAATAAAGGTCATTTAATTTATAAAATCCTACCTTTGTATCAGCTCTTGTCATTTCTCCCTCGTGGTCCTCGTGTTTCCTTTGAGCACCCAGAGTGTTTGCACTCGCTGGGGCACGCCCGACTGAGACTCCCTGATGGATTTAAAGGCACGGGTGGGAGGCACCTGCGTGCTGTGCACTGTGCACAGCCTCTGCTCAGCTCCTTTGGGTGCAGGGAGAGCCTTGGTGTAGAGCAAAGCAGCTGGGGCTCCCAAAGGCGCTGGGTGTCCCCCGGAGGGGCGCAGTGCTGCTGGCGCCTCGTCAGCAGCTGATCCTGCAGCCGCATTGTGGCGATAATGCAATCGGGCCAGCCCGGAGCTGTGAAATTCCCCGTGTCTGGCACAAGGAGTCAGCCCGAGGAGCGCAATTAGCACAGAGACACAATGGGAGGAGCCGGGCTTGCGGCTGAGCTCTTCTATCAAATTTGTCTCCAGACAACGACTGGTCTTAATGGTTCTGATAAATTGTTGTCAGCATTAATTTCCTAATGCACAGGCATTGCTCCATGTGGAATTGCAGCGGTAAATCCCCATGGTCTCCTTAGGCTGCAAAACGAGATCTTGCCAAAGCATAAGTGCTGTATTCCAGGTCTTCATGTCACCCGACTGAAAAGAGAACAGCAAATTTTCTTCAAGGCCTTTGCCCAGCTGTACTGGACACTCACTGGTGAGCCCACCTCACAAAGGATTAACCAACCAAGGCTGTGTTAAGTCATGGAAAAGAAAATGAGGGATGTGTTTGCAGTCCTAAAGCTTTTCTTTGGTCTAAATATACTAAAAATTACAGTGGAGCATTTGCCTGTTTTGGGGGTGGGTTTTTGTTTGTTTTTCTGACACGCAGCTTTGTGTTACAGTTGCATTGGTCTGCGCTTCATTCAATTTCATCGACAATTACATTATTCTCTGGGTGGTACAAATGAGGGCTGTTGAAACCACTATGAAAACTTGCTTTTCCTTCCTTATTCCTTCTCCAAAGCTCCAGAAAATACTCAGCACTTAGTGAAAAATTGGTGTCATTGCTACTGGCTTAGATCTCTCTTCTGGTCCTTCTCATATTTATTCTGTCTTTACAGATTCTGGGGTTAAAAACAATAATTCCGTAGAGCTTCTGGGAGCTGCCTGAGCGCCCCGGGCAGTGAGGGAGGGTCCCTTGCCCGGGGATGAGCCCGGAGCAGCGGCGGCGGCTGCTCGGGGCCGCTGACGGCAGAGGGAGGTCTTGCATCTCGGAGAGAGCGGGGCTCGCTCCTCCGGCACAGGGCTCGGCCCCAGCCCCCTCCGCCCTGGGCTTCAGGGAGCTTCTCCAGCCTTGCCGTGAGGGTTCACGCCCCGTCCCATGGCCAGAGCTCCTCTTCTTCCCACCACAGCCTCCCTTGGCGGGAGGAGCTCTGCTCTGCAGCCAGATATTCATGGAGACACGGGGCCAGGGAAGTAAAAAGAAGACTTTTCAGCAGACTTGCTGCTCTGGAGGTGGTTGAAGTGTATTTGTGAGCTCCTTGGGCCAGTTCTTGTGCTTCTGGAACTGGAGCTGTGCCACGGGCTGGTGGCAGGTCTGCTCTGAGCACCTTGGGGCTCAGCTGATGGTGAGGGTGGGACGGTCGAGAAACTCACTGCCACTTCCAGCCCGTGAAGCACTGCCGAGCTTCCCCTCCCCTGCGTCCTGCTCTCTGTCCCCTGTCGTGCTGACTCACAGGCACAGGTAGGTCAGGTCGCTCTCCCTTGATCTCGTTTTTCCCCTAGCACAGGCAAGTTTCCACACGCAGTGGTTGAACAGATCTGATTATTACCATTTCAGAAAGAACAGAAAACCACCTCTCTGTGTTCCTCGTGCGAGTGTCCCCGCTGTAACCACATCCGCGGCAGGTGGAGCAGCGGCGGGGGCAGCGGCCGGGCCGGGGGAGGCACCTGCAGAGCCCCGGTGCCGCTCCCGCCCCGCCCTGCCCGGGGAGCGGCACCTCTGCACCCCCGAGAACGGGAGCACCTGACCTTTGTGAGCTGTATTCCCCAAGGCCTTCGGGGGCACTTTTCCCCCGAACTTCAGGATGATACAGGGATGACTTTTGCAGATAAACACCTGCTGAAAGCCACGGGCCATTCGGCAGCAAAAGAGGGATGATCCAGCACGAGAGCACATGGCTGCAGGGGAAGAGTTTGCAAATGCGTCTGGTCTGGGCAGGATGCGCGTGGCTGGCAGGACAGGCTTTCCGAGCCGCTCCTGCCCTGAGGACAGGCTGACGGTGAGCTCAGTCTCTGCGCTGCAGCCGTGCCAGTGGAAAGCTTTGCTCCCACTTCTGCATTTCGCGTCGTTGTGGCTAAACAGTAAGATGTGGTCAGCGGGGGCTGGCGCAGAGATGTGTGATGCGTGACGGCCGAGTCACGAGTGGCCCAGCACATGGCCCTTTTCCGAGTGGCAGGGCCGGAGGAGCATTCCCAGCAGGACCTGTTCCTCCTGCCGCAGCCGCCAGCAGCTGCCTTGGCCCGGAGCTGAGCGCGGCTCTGCAGCAGGTGGCTGGAGCCGTGCCCTGAGCCCTTCCAGCGGGGAAACCCCCCGTGAGCCCGGGGGCCGGCATGAGCTGGGAGCGCAGGCTGCGCTGACTGCTACATCTCTGCCCCAGCAGCCGCCGGCCATGCCCGGGCACCTTCCCATGGGCACATGGCCCCTGGGAGCGGGAAGCCACAGGGAGCGAGTGCCTCAGCGGGGCTATGTGACCCGCCCTGCCCGTGGAAAAGAGTCAGGGGAAGGCAGCAGCGAAGAGAACAGAGAGCTTGCTGGAGGGGCGGCTGTGCTGCCCAAAACCTTCCCAGCAGAAAAGAAAATGTGTCTGGGCAGGTGCTCCTGACCCCTGGCAGCGAGAGGGAGTCACCGAGGGCTGCGCCGAATCCATCTCGCTGCTCCAAAAGTCACTGCCTCTTCCCAGAGGGCTATTAACCTGTGAAGGGCGCTTCACCTCAGATAGGTGTCCCAGCGGGGCAGAGGCTTGTCCCACCCTGCACCGCACAGCCGTGGGGAAGGACAGGCAGCAGGGGTGCGGGGATCTCCGCCAGGCACAGCGCCTTCCTCCAGCCCGCACGGCCGCTCTGCCCGCGTCGGGCACGGGCTGTGGGTCAGTCCAGGCTTCCGGACCCGCGGGAGCACGGCCCGGGGAAACGCCCGGGAGAGAAGCCAGGACCGGCTGGGGCAGCAGCGGCGGCGGCGGCGGCGGCGGCTGCTCGTACTGCGGCACCGGGCGGGCAGCGCGGCCGCACCGTGGGAGCGGCCCCCGGGCTCCGAGCCCTCGGCTCAGCAGGGCAAGGCTCGGCACGGCACAGCCCCGGCGGCGGGGCCGACACCTGCCCGTGCCCGCCCCGTCCCGCCCGGCCATTGGCTGCGGCCCCGGGGGCGGCCCCGCGCCCGCCCCGCGCCGCGCCCCCGGCCCCGCGCCCATATCAGCGGGCGCGGCAACTCCGCGGCCCCGCGGCGGCGGCGGCACCGGGGCTGCAAGATGCCGCGCTCGTTCCTGGTGAAGAAGCACTTCTCGGCCAGCAAGAAGCCCAACTACAGCGAGCTGGAGAGCCAGGCCGGTGCGTGGGCAGGACGGGCCGTGCACGTGGGGCGCTCCGCGGGGTGGGGGCTCCGGTGCGGGATCTCCCTAAGGCTCCACGCAGAAGCGGGCAGGGACTGACCGACTGTTCCAGGGTTGCGGATTTGTTTGTCCGTTTCAGTTTTGTGCGCCTCGTGGCGCGCGATCCCGTATCCCGGGATGCTGAGCCGCTCCCTGGTACCCTGGGGATGTCGGTGGCTCCGGTGGCTCCCTCACAGGGCGCACATGGGTGCGTGGGGAGCTCCCCGTGCCGCTAGCGGGCGGAAGCGTGGGGTTCCCTTCACCCCATCCCTCGCGGCAAGGCGGGCAGGGGCGCGGGGTTCCTGTGGTGTGAGGCCGGTCACCTTTGCCCCGGGGTGGGCTGCGGCTCTGGGCTCCCGTGGGGGGGGCTGGGATCCCTTTGCTCCTCCGACTCAGGGGTGCGGCGCGGGGCTCCGAGGGATGGCCTGGGATGGGGTCCCACCGAGCCCGCGGGGGTGGGCCGGGCCCCGGTGCCCCCGTTCCGGGCGCGCCGCGGGTCCCGCTGACCGCCGCCGCCTCCAGCAGTTCTGGCCGCTCCACTGCTCTACGAGACGTGCCCGCTGCCCGTCATCCCCCCGCCCGAGGTGCTCGGCCCCGGAGCCTACTACCCTCCGCTGGTGTGGGACGCGGGGCTGCTGTCCAGCCTGTTCCCGGGCGGCCCGGGCAGCGAGGCTGCGGGCGGCGCGGCCCCCGCCCTGGACCTGACGGCGCTCTCCAGCGAGGAGGATGAAGGCAAGAGCTCGGGGCCCCCCAGCCCGGCCTCGGCCCCCGCCGCCGCCGAGCGCTTCCGCTGTGCCCAGTGCGCCAAGGCGTACTCCACCTTCGCCGGGCTCTCCAAGCACAAGCAATTGCACTGCGACGCCCAGGCCAGGAAATCCTTCAGCTGCAAGTACTGTGAGAAGGAGTACGTGAGCCTGGGGGCTCTCAAGATGCACATCCGGAGCCACACGCTGCCCTGCGTCTGCAAGATGTGCGGGAAGGCCTTCTCCCGGCCCTGGCTGCTGCAGGGCCACATCCGGACGCACACTGGTAACGTCCCCTCTTGTCCCTCTCCCTCTGTCCCTTATCACCTCCCGCTTCCCTGCTCCGCTGCCCTAGCGAATCGGCGGGCCGGGTGTTATCTGGAAAGATAAGGGCTTCCCAGACCCCCTTGGCACATCTCTCGAAAATGTCCTTTAAATATCCTCTTGGCTGGAACGGAGCACAGGGTCAAGGCCCAGATTGTAAATCTGCGCTGCTGCGAGCGCAGGGCCTGCCCGGAGCCAGCCACGGCGCACCCTCCTGCAAATTAAAGCCCTAAAGGGGGCTGTGAGGCTGCTGGAACCCCCTCCCGCGCGCTGCCGCTCCCAAAGCATCCCTCCGTGCCCGCAGCGAGGGCTCCCAGCCGGGGCAGAGCTGCCCACGCAGCGCTCGGTCCCGAGGCGGTGCCGAGCCCCGCTCCGGGCGCGGCTGCTCCGGGATGGGCTCGGCACGGCCCCGGGCAGGTGCTGCAGGCACCTGTTGGCGCGGGGCCGGGCGCGCAGCTGCAGCCCACCCCGCTGCCGCGGCCGCCCCGACAAAGCATCCCCCGAGCATCCTTTGTGGGTCCGTGGGACGGTGTAATTGTGACTTGGCACTGATTTCACACCCTCTTAAGGTACTAAAGATGATGGCTGAAGGAAGCCGGGTAGACTTAATTGTGCTTTCCAAATTGAGCATACACATTTGTTTCCTCCAAAAGAGCCTTTCTGGGAGGAATTCGCCCTGGCCAGGCTTTTCAATGCGAGCCGGGCAGGAGAAGGGGGAGCGCGGGGCTCGGCAGAGGAAATAGCTCCACTCACCCTGGGCTGGCGCCTCGCAGCCGCTGCCTGCTATGATATAATTAACACACAGCGCTCGGCTTTCCTGCCGTGCTGCGAGCTCCTCGCTTGGCTCCGCACAGCAGACGAGGATCGTGTCTTCGTTTGTCTGTGTGACTGCCGTGCTACTTGCAGATGTTTCCAGCATTAATTTTTCCGTGGTTCACAGGAAAGTTTTTTCAGGAGCATACAATTCCCAAGCTGGCAGTTCTCCCCCAAGCGATGCTGTACATACCCGGCTTTCCCTCGAACAATGACAGCCAGCACTTCTTTTCACTGTGCTCTGCACAAACTTTGGCTAATGAATGGCTCCTTCTTTGATATTCCCCATGTGTTGATGCACTGGTTAATTGGGAGCGTTTCTCTTTGTCCCATAGGTGAAAAGCCCTTTTCCTGTACACACTGCAACCGGGCCTTTGCTGACCGCTCTAATCTCCGCGCCCACCTGCAGACCCATTCAGATGTAAAGAAGTACCAGTGCAAAACCTGCTCCCGGACTTTCTCCCGCATGTCGCTGCTCCACAAGCATGAGGAGACAGGCTGCTCTGGCTCTCGCTGAGGACTCTGCTCCCCGGGCCTCTCTCATCACAAATACCCATATTATAACTAGTTTCTTTAGGAGTTAGTTTCCTCCGTGGCCATTGCAGTGTGCACCAGGCTGGACGCTGCTCCTCTGGCCCCTGGGCCCTCCCTCTCCTCGCTTGGTGCCTCCAGTGCAATGCAAGAGCCCGATGGCCAAGGATGCTGGGTTGGAAGGGACCCGTCAGGATCATCGAGTCTAATTCCTGGCCCTGTGCAGGACATCCCAAGAACCCCACCGTGGGCGCCTGAGAGCTTCCTGAGCTCAGGCTTGGTGCTGTGACCACTTCTCCCACCCTGGCACCTGGGGGTGCAGGCCTGCACTCCGTGCCGAGTGTGTGAAGCTCGGGGGTCATGGTCCTGCCCCAGCCCCTCGGCAGGTGCCCCCTGGCCAGAGGCACTCGGCACCTTGCAGGGCTGGACCTGCACCCTTGAACACTGCGACCATGTAGCTTGGGGGGTTGGGGGTTTTGGGTTGGATTTGTTGGTTTTTTTTGTTTTGCTTTGTTTTTTTGTAACACCATAACCACTTGGTAACTTTTAAGAACCAGTATTTTTTTAATGAAGGACAAGACACTCCCCCTCGTACCCCGAGTGTATATAACCCGCCTGTAGAAGGTGCAACTATGCAATAATACAGTATCCCAGTAGTTGTGAAGCAGCTGCTTCTCCCCAGCACAATGACAATTTGCAATGCCTGCGAGATTAACAGTGTCCATGAAAGGCAGGGGTAGCCATTTCAAACCCCAGCCCTGTTTACAGAGCAGCTATGCACTCAAGCACCTGTTAATATGACTCTTAACAACTGCTTTTCAAGAGAACTGTGACTAATAGCAGGCACTTGTCAGCTGACACAATGGTGGCCTGTCCCAAGGCCGTCCATCGACAGGTGTGTGCCAAAAGCCCTATTTATGGGTATTGACAGGTGCCTCCTGAATGCATCTTTCTTTGGACATTGTTTTCATGGAATCATTACAAAGAGGATGTTTACATTTCAAAGGTACACTGGTATTTATATTTTTGTGCCACAATTTTGTACTGATGAAACTTTTTATATAATGATATACAATTTATTGATATTCAATAAAATCGTTAATTTATAATAGGGTTTTGTGGGTGCTTGGGGTGAACATGCAGCTGTAAGGGGGAGTGCTGTGCTCAGCTCTTCTCCCACCCGGTGCTCCTGGGCTCTGGCTGCAGGTGCCTAGAAAGTGGCTTTTGCCGGAGGGGATGTGTGGAGAGGAAAAGTCAGTTCCTGCCAGGGCCGGGGGTGCAGAGATCTCCAGGTTCCGTGTGGAAAGCACAAGAGCGAGCTTGCCGTGTCCCTCCCAGCCCGCTCGGGTGGTTGCTGGTGTCCCCAGGGCGCTGCTGGAGCCCCTGGGGCTCACCCGTGTCCCTGAGCATGCCCTGGGGAGCAGATCCCTGCCGCAGCACAGGGCTCTGTCCCCGGGGCTGGCAGAGCTCCTCTGGCTCCCGGCAGGACCCCGAGCCGCCTCCAGCGCCGGGGGTGACCGGTGTGGGTGGCGGGGCAGCAGAGCTGGCGCAGCCCATTGTCACCGCAGAGCTCCAGCACGGGAGGGGCTGTCTCCGCCTCGGGGGCACCAAGGGCCAGGCTGCCGCCAGGATTCCCAGGATGAAACTCCCAGTGCCCCACACCACCTGCCCTGCACCTTCCCAGCCTCCTGGAAACCTGGGGTGCTTCAGAGACCGCAGCCAGGCTTCCTGCCTGCCTCTCCCAGGGCCTGGGGTTTTGTCCTGCCCACATTTCCCCGGTGCCATCTCCCGGCCCCTGCTTCCAGCCATGAATGAGAGGACACGCGTCCTCCGGCTCTCATCCCTGCCGCCCGCGGGCCCCGGCTCCCCGCCTCCCCCAGGGGCTGCTCGGAGCAGGAAGATGTGTGTGGCTGTAAAAGTCAGCAGAGCTGCTGCTCGGCCCTTCTTTAATTAAGAGCTCACCCGGCATAAACTGACTTTCCCAGCCGAGTTGGACTCATTACTCGATTATTAAGCAGGGCAGGAAGTTTTGGGTTTGCTCTTGTGTGTGCTTTTCTTCCTTTTCCCAACAGGAAGCGGGGGAGGGGCACTAATTACTTTCAGCTTTCCATCCATAAAATCCTGGAGCCGCAAAAGCAGCTAAACAGTTAAAAAAAAAAAAAAAAAAAAAAAAAGGGAAAAAAGAGACCAGTTTTGGGAAGGGACCACCTGCAGGAGCTGGAAAGGAGGGTCAGGAGCGGGTGCGCTGGGAGCGGCCGCCCCGCAGCCCCGGCCGGGCTGGCTGCGCAGCTCTGACAGCCGCAGCAGGGCCCGCACGGCCCTGTCCCCGCCCCGTGTGCCAGGGCTGTCCCCACACGGGGACCCAGACCCCTTCCCGTGTCGCTCAGGCTCTCGCTCCATCCCGCGCTGGACGCACCGGGGACCCCTGCCAGCTCCCTCTCAATGGGCTTCAACTAATATTGGTCAGGCCGGCGGTGAGAGCTGTGAGAAACCTCCTCCTCAGCAAGCTTTGCTGCTCTCCCTTGTGCTCCTGGCTTTGTCCAGCGCCTGGCTGGGACGCCAGGCTTTTAGAGGGAAGGTATAAACCGGGTGGAGAGCAGCCTAGGCTCGACTGACAAATCCCGCTGGCATTCAAACACAAATGCAGCCTTAAAACACTGGAAAAAAGAAATGCTGCCTGTTCTGAATCACAAAAGCACAGCCCACTGGCACTCGGGCTGCTGCTGCATCTGCTGCTGGCCCTGCCCAGCCCCGTGCGTGCCCTGGGGACACGGCTCTCAGGTGATGTCCCGCCCCTCGGGCCTCCCCAGGTGCTGCCCAGCCCTGGACCAGCTGCTGTCCCTTGGCAGGGTGATGAATGTAGTCCAGATCTTTCCTCTTCTGACCAGCTGCTCAATTTACTACTGCAAAAGGATTTATTTTTCTCTACCTGAGCGGTGTTGGGGTGAGCAGAGTGTCCAGGACCACGGCCAGGACGCCCTTGGGCCCAGCTCAAGCCAGCTCCACACACGGGTGATCCCGTCTGGCCTTTCTCCGCCCCTGCAGCGCTTCGGGGTTCTGTCATGGAGAAACGCCCCCGGGAGCTGGGCCTGAAGGTGAGTGGCAATTTCTTTTTCATTTCATTTTCTGAAGGAAAGCCGCAGAGCAGCACCCCTGGCAGCAGCGCCCTGCCTCGGTCCCGGCGCTCACCCGGGCAAGCAGCGCTGCTCAGCGAAGCCGGGGGGCCGCGACAAAGGCTCGGCAATTTCCTCCTCTCAGATTAATGCCCCGGGACCCAAAGTCCCCGCCAAGCCGGGCGGGCTCGGCCAGGTAGCTCTGGGGTGGGAGCGGGGGCAGGGGCAGCGGCGATTAGCGCAGGAACCATTTGGTGACCACCTTGTGTGACCATCTGCAGCAGATTACGGAGTCAGCCTCGTCAAGGCGGGATTCAATCAAGCGCCCGGCAGGTAGCGGGGCCCCGCTGGCCGCGCCGCGCTCGGGCTGCGGGCGGGGCCGGGCGTTTGAACTGCGCTGCTTCATCCCACGGCACCCGAAACCAGCACGCACGTCCTCAGCTCCTGGAGCCCTTTCAAAGGCTCCGGGGAAACCACAAAGCGCCTTTTCTTCCCCAAGAGGACTAGTGTTTTCCCCCCTCCCTGACCCGATGTAAAATTAAGGGTGTTGGGAAAACCACCCCGTCGTGGGAGCCCCCTGGGGCAGACCCATGCGGAGATATCGGGTTGAAAAGAGCTTTAAGTCTTCCATGCTACCGTTTGAACTACCCTGTCCTGTCTCTGCAGGCATCTGGAGCATCCCAGAGGTCATGAGAAGGAAAGCAGGAGGATTGCACCCATCTTTGCAAAGACTAAGCTCCATCTCCTCAGTCATTGGCGAGCTGCAGTTCCCAGAATTTCCTTTTTCACCCCTTTCTATCCCCATCTCTCCCAAGGACAAGTATGAGGCTGACCTGGTCCTTGTGCTGTGAGGGTGAAGAGGAGCTCTGGGCCCCTAGAATGCCTCCTCCCACCTCCAGAGGGGTAGAAAGCAAAAAATTTCCACTTCCTTCTCGTGTCACTGCAAACCTATGTGACAGACATGTTCTCACGATTCTGGGATCTTCTGCATCCCCCTCAGCCTCTGCAGGAGCACTCCCAGCACCTGAGTGAGCAGCCCCCAGAGGAGGCAGCCAAAGCTCAGCCCTTCCAAAGTGTAGCAGCCTCTCTTTTCTTCTTTTGGCTCTTTCCTTAGCTAGAGAAAGCTGAAAAGCAAACAGGAGCCGGGCAGAATGCAGGGAAAGGAAGGCCGGTTCTGGAAGCCAAGGGTGGGGTGGCCCTTCCTGATTTGGGGCAGGGAACGATCAGAGAGGCTGGGATGGAGCACGGGGTGACCAGCAGGGACAACATGGGTCTCCCACTTGTGCTAGCTGGGACGGAGGAGGCCTCGGGAGGTGCGGGAGGTTCTCCCTGCCCGGACAAGGGCAGCAGGTGCCGTGCAGGGCTCAGCCTGTCATCAGGCAGCGCTGGGGAAAGCCTCTGTCCATTAACAGCTCGCCAGAAGGAGCGGGGCTCACAAGCAAGCTGCAGGTGTAGCTATTGTTTTCCTGCCTGTGGGCTATTGACACGAGCAATAATCTCAAATTAATCTTTAATCGGCTGATGAACTGAGAGTGTGGGGCTGGGGGGGTGTGAGCCTTCCCATGCAGGTAAAGCACAGCAAATGCAGAAGGAAAGGGCTGGGCAGCCCTGGTGAGGCTGGAGGACTCAAACAAAGGTGATGTCCCTCCTGGGATGCAGGTGGGCTAGGTGCAGCACCACCGCGGTCCTGCTCTGTCTGCACTCACCTTTCCAGGCATCCCCTCTCCCAGCCAGTGCCCCTGGCCACCCCAGGAGCAGCAGGGCAGGGGCACAGCATGATGCCCCCCTCATCACAGGGGCACAGGGTGATGCCCACCTCACCACAGGGTCAGGGGCACAGGGTGATGCCCACCTCACCACAGGGCTGCACCAGCCCCAGCGCAGCAAAGGCCACCTGCCATAGAGCTGGCGTCATGAATTCCTCACCTGGGGATGGGCACAAGGGCCAGCAGCAGGGAGCTCTCCACAATCAGAGGGAGCCACCAGCCTGAGCCTGCTGTACAACAGCAATGCTGTGCTGCAGCTTATTGGAGATCTGCCTAGAAAATCATCAGAAAGTATTTTAAATCTAGCATAATGCACGTACATATGGGTCACCTTCTGTTTTACTGGACTCCCTGAAAGCAATGTGAAGCCTGTTTTACTTTCCCAGTAAAAAGGCTCACGTTTCACATGGAGGAGATTGGCGGCTCCCGAGCTAATTAGTCCGGGTTTCCCTCCACCTCCGCATTTTCCACGCAGGGTTATGCTGGCGACGCTGTGTCTGTGGCTGCTCCGGGAGCACGGTGCTGCACATGGAGCCTCCTTTGCCACGGTGTGCTGCAGGCAGAGCGGGGCAGGGCGAGGAAGTGGCGGCGTGTTGTGGCACGGAGTCACGGCCCGCATAAAGAGCTTCAAGGGCCTGCATTATGTCATTACTCAATTAGCCTGCTGGTAATAGCACTTCATTAGAGAGACAGTTCCTATTCACTGGCCTTAATCCACTTTCTAAAGCCAGGGCTAGAGCCATTGATCGCTTTTCCCGCTTTCCTGATGAGGCAGAAAGTGGTTTTGGAGAGTGGCCATGCCCGGGCAGAGTGAGGAGTGACCCTGCGGCAGCGGCCAGGGAGCCTCTCTGAGACAGGGGTGGCAGCAGGCAGCCCTGGCAACTAGGGCATGGTGGAGAGGGCAGAGCACCTGCCCCTCGCAGAAATCAGCCTATTGCTCCAGGAACAAGTGAGTTTTGGCATCAAGCCACTGGGGATGGGCACTGCCTGTCACAGCCTGGGCCTCGCTTCGGTCCAGGGGGGCCAGAAGGAAAGGCCGCCCCTTTTATTTCTCTTTTCTTTCCTTTTATTTCTCTTTCCCTTTCCCGCAGGCTGTGCGGCAGGCGGTGCTCGGTGACACCGCAGCGCGGTTGAAGCGGCGCGGGGCCGCGGGCAGGAAGCGCCGAGTGTCGGGAGAGGATGTCGGGGACCGAGGGACAGCGGTGTCGCCGAGCGCCCCGCCCGCCCGCGGCTCCGGCTGAGCGGGCAGGAAGCGCTCCGAGCCCTTCCCCTGTCTGCGGAGGCACCTGCTGCCATCCCGGGGGTGCCTGAGCAATGCAGAGGCGCAGGGAGCCCGCAGCCCAGCCCAGGGCAGCCCACAGTGCTGGGAATTGTTCCCTGTGTTCTGCCCATCCAGCTGGCTTCAAGGCCTGTGGGTCCTGCAGGGACCCCAAGTCCCCCAAGTCCCCCCACCACAATGGCCAGAGCATCCTCAGGGCTGGCCCCGTGGCTTGGGGCCTCAACCTGCCACAGCCTCATCCACACACAGCCACCTTCCCCAGGGCATCCATCAGCCAGGTGCCCCCTTTATGCCCTGCTGCCATGGCAGGAGCTGGGCTTCCCCATCCCATAAAAAATAACCTTTGCTAGACTTGTGAAAGATTCATCTTAAGACAGAAGTTTATGTCAAAAGACGTACTGAGGTAGAAAAGTTTACAGCCTGGTTACAGCAGCTGCTGTCTGTGATCAACATCATCTAAATTTTCCCCCCTAAACCTCTGTTCACAGCAATAACCTTCCATCATCGCTTCCACAGAGCTGGAGGGCAGCAACCTGGGCCCACACTGGCTGGAAAAATTCATAGCTATTGGTAGTTGTGACTCAGATGAGGGCCTGAATGCAGACACTCTGGTAGATGGCAAATGGTTTCCTTCTAATGGTCTGCAGAGCATCCCGGGAGCAAACAGCAACTGGCACGGGGCAACTGGCACGGGGCCCTGTGGGACAGTCCCTGCAGGACACAGGGAGGGCTGGCATGTCACACACCGTCACGCAGAGGAAACTTCAAATCTTCCCCAATTTAAGCAAACACCTTGTTTTCATTCAAAGCCTTTTGCCATTTCATACTGCTGGCTACTTCTCTCTGAAAGGAAATAGCTGTCCCATAAATAAGGGGTGGTGGGAGGGAGCGTGGGGGAGGCTGTGAGCACAGACTCGGGGAGCTTTTCCTGGTGTGCCCCAGCTCAGGGCTGCACAACACCAGGGCAGAGGTGGTCCCTGCTACAAGGTGTGCCGAGGAACTGCTCGGGCATGGCCACACCCGGGACATCCCCAGCCTCCCCTCCTCACCCCCTGCATGCTCCCCACGAGCCCCTCCCAGCCAGCCTGCAGCGAGCCTTGGGCTGGGCTCCTGGCACCGGGGCTGTTCCTGCTGCAGCAGGAGCCTGGGCTGGGAGAGACCTGCAAAAGCTCCACGTGGCACTGAGGGAGGGCACAGCAGGGCAGAGAACAGCTGGGTGCTGCAGGTGTCACATTCCCACTCCTGCTCTGCACACGCAATGGTCTCCGCAGGCACCCTTTCCACGCACAGTGGGAACACAGCGCAGCTGCAGCCCTAAGGAGCTCTCCAGCCTGCTGCTGGGAGCTGGTGCACACTGCAGACTAGCCAGAAGATGAGAAGGGACACCAGGACCAGAATCGGGACCCTCCCAGGGACCCTCTCCAGTCAGGGCTTAGCTGGCTCTTGGTGGAGGATGGAGATGAGAGGTGGTGCCCAGCCAGGGAAGTGCCCCCAGTGGGTGTTTCCAGTGGCCGTGGTCCAGGCTGCAGGAGGACAGTGTGTGGCCTCTCTGGGAGAGCATGAAGATCTTGGATGCCTGTTATCACTGAGGAGCAGGGAAAATACTGTGATTAAACAGAAGGAAAATAATAATGGCTAATGCTTCCAAAAGTAATTTGGGGAGTCTCAATTTAGAAAGCCAAAATTGAGCTCCCTTGAAGAGACAGTTTTCCAGAGGCTTCTCCAAGACGTCTGGAGGAGTCATCCGTCGTCTGGCACCAGCAGGATTTGCCATTTCTAGGAGCTGTGGCTGGGAAGCGATGGTCGAGATTCCAGCCTGGCGCTGGGGCTGCCCGTCCCCACGGGAGGGGCTGCCCCACAAACCAACCCTGCAGCTTTGGGGCGCTCGGGCTGTGCCAGCAGCACTGGGCTGCTGCTGCCCCGGGCTCGGGATGCTACCATGAGAGAGCTTTCCCAAAATAGTCCCTGGCAGCCCTCCACGCTCTGTGCCGGGCCAAGTGTCTCTGAGCTCGCTCCGGCTTCCCCGCAGCCCCGGGGGGAGGAGGAGCCTCGCCCCCCGCCCCGCCCGGGCCCCTCCGCCCCACTCCCTGCCCGGGGCAGGGCCCCCTCCCCTGCTGCTGCCCGGCTCTCCTGCTCCCCGGCCGAATGAGCCCGTGTACATAAAATTAGCACCCTCGCAGGAGGCTGCCAGGGAAGCCTGCCCTGGGAGGCTGCGATGGGAAGCAGATGCTCCGTGATTCAGCCCACATGGGCAGGGCGGTGCTGCCCCCCAGGCCGGGCCACCGTGCCCGACCAGGGCCTGGGGGCACTGCCCGAGAGGGATGGCTGAGGCTGGGAGCCAAAGGAGGGACCAGATGGCCAGGGCTAGGAGGGCTGGCAGGATGGGCTGGGGAGTGCTGCTGGGTGCTCAGGGAAATGGGCTCGTACACCAGCACAGCTCCCTGGGGGCAGTGCCCCACACTTGTGGGAGCCAAGCTGGATTTGTCAGCTCCGCCAGGCTGAGAGAACTGGGTGAGATGAGGGCTGGGAGCAGCAACCCAATGGCTCATGCTGCCAGGGATGAAACCCTGGAGGCCAGGAAGGCAGGAAGAGGCATGTGCAGAGCAGCTCCAGCACAGCATCCCCAGCCAATGCCATTTGCAGCCCACTGGTAGCCTCTGGCCCCAGGCAGCAGCCAGACTCCCCAGCACTGCCCTGGTCCCTCAGACACTGCCTCTCCTCCCTGCAGCAAGGGCTGCAGCCCAGTTCCAAAGTCCAGGGCCCGGTGACCCTGTCCGGGCCCCTCTGCACGGAGTGGAGATGTGGGCTCAGTCTGCGGGGAAAGCCCTGCAGAGAGCTCTGTAACCTGAGCACCTTTCCCAGATAACATCTCGGCCACGGGGGGCCGTTTGCCAGGTCAGGTCGCAGGGGGCTCGCTGACCCCTCTGAACACCCGGGACCGGCACCAGGGGCGAGGGGAAAACACTCCTTGGTGCTGCCAGCTTTGTTTCTTCTTCTGTTCTTCCCTTTCATGGTTTTGTCCCTGAAGGGGGGAAGTCCCCACTAATCTCCTGCCCTTTCCAGCATGGTTTCTCCAGCCTTCCAAGAAGGGATGGCCATTTCTGTTTCTTCTCAAGGCATTTTTCCACCCACCCTCTCTGGCCCTGGTGGGAATTGTCAGCTTTGAGATAACGAGAAGGATGGATTGTCGTACAGGATGTTGCACGAAGCCCAAGTGCTATTTGCAGGCAACTTTAATAAGTAATAATAAGGAGAGAGAACTCCAAAGGAAGTAACCTGGTACAGCAGACAAGGCAGATTTATCAAGGCAGGGAGGAAATACTCCCCAGAAATGAATCTGGCATGAGTTCCTGCACACCAGTCCCACGATCCTGTCTGCCACCACAGGCAACTCTTATCTGAAACAGTCCAGTGTTTAAAATAGACTGGAAAATAAATAGTCTTCCAGCACGACTGATCCTCCAGAGCCTGCAGTTCATCCCAGCAGCATTTACAGTTTTCTCTGGAGTGTTTCCGACATGTACTTCAAGACCTTCCAACTCTTTTCTCCTCCCCTGCTTGTGACATTAATGAACCTTTAGGGATTCTTAAAGCACATTTTATGTGGATGTATTTTTAAGCAGGAGAAGGAGAGTGGTTCCCAGCCCGGGGAGGATGCAGAGTGGCTTTGTGAGGCACACTCCAAACAGGAATCCATCAAGCTCCAGGGCTGAGTGTGGCTGCGGCAGCTCGCTCGCGTGAAGTTGTTTAATGTTCATTGTTCACAGCTGTGTCACCCTAATAGAGTATTTTATTGTTTTTCCAGTTGTACTTAAACCCATCATTCATTATCCTGCCCAGCCAGCCAGCGCTTCACCTTTAATTGATGACACCAGACAAAATGCCTGGTCAAA
Organism: Fringilla coelebs; assembly: GCF_963513975.1. Taxonomy (NCBI): domain Eukaryota; kingdom Metazoa; phylum Chordata; class Aves; order Passeriformes; family Fringillidae; genus Fringilla; species Fringilla coelebs. The sequence goes on from NC_140044.1 coordinate 704,175, forward strand.
GTTTCCAGTGTCTCCACCACAACTGGGACTGGCTCTCTGCCACCCCAGACCCTGCCAGAGCAGCCTGGCCCCTGTGAGTGACCTGGAGGACAAGGGGGACACGGCCACCAGGAGCTCTGCTCCCCGTGGTGCAGCTCGTGGGGAGCAGGGGCTGCGTGGCAGCAGACCTGGCACGGGGCACTGGGTGTCCCTGGGCTGGGACAGGAGCCCAGGCAGAGACACCCTGAGGGGCCAGGGTGCCACAAGCCACCCACTGGGTTGTGGGAGGACGAGGCTGGGTGGCAGCAAAGCCCTGGGGCCATCCCCACCCTCCCTGAGAGCGAGTGCCTGGGGCCATTGCCCGGGCTTGGCTGCAGCAGCAGGGCCAGTGAGCAGGGCTGGCAGAGGCAGAGGGGAGCCCCAAGGGCCCCGGCTCTGGCAGCAGGGGTACCTCACACAGGTAGCCCTCGCTGACTCTGACAGCCCCCAAATGAACTTTTTTGGCCAGCAGAGCCACCTCCCCACGCTGTCCCTGTGTGCCAGGCTGGCCCGTCCCACGTCCTACCCCCAGCCCCCACAATGCCCACCTGCCCACAGCCCCATACCTGACCATCCTCTATGGCAACAAACTGAGTGACCAACTGGGCTTGCTGGAAAACAGCCTCTTTGGCAGGCTGGGAAGGTTTTCTGCTCTGTGTAAGGCCTGACAGACTCTCTACAGTAGTTAAAAGGGACAGCATTAAAGAAAAAGAACTTAAACAACCCCAAAGTGAAGGGCCTGTAATTTATTTACTCCCCTCAATGAATACTGGTTGCAAATCACTGTATAAAAATAACTCCTTTCTCCAACTTTTGATCTCTGATATTCCTGTATTTCCCTGGGGAAAATGTAAATCTATGAACTTATTACTAATGTTTCCTGTCCCTGACAGTGGAGCCAGTTGATATTTTACTTGAGAAGCTGAAGAAAAAAAAAAAGCAGCATAAACTTAATGACTGCAGACTGTTTCCAATCTTAGTTTCACTTTTCAGATGTAGAGTTTCCATCTTACAACAGGGAGAAGGAGATTTTTAAATAAAACATGATTTAACTTTAGCCAAACTTCCTCCTAGTGTTTATGCTTTTGGCTCGGGGTTTGATCCAGTTAAAGCTGGTTCCCTTTGAAGCAGCCCCGGCTCATCACTGCTCACCGTCACCCCGGCTTGGAAATTGTCTGTTCCGCTTCTGGATCCCAGTGCCCCGGCCTCTGGCTGCCTCGTGCCCTCCTGCCCTGCCCTGCCCTGCCGAGCCTCGGGCAGCAGCCCCCAGCTCCTGCTCAGCCACGGGCCCAGCAGGCAGGGTGGGTGACGCTGCCTTGGCACCTGCACTGGCACCCCCTGGCACTGCATGCCCGGCTGGAAAAAGCAGCTCCATGGCACTGCTGCCCCAGCCACGGCCCTTTTTAGCCCCAAAGCTGTATGCAGGAGTGGCTAGTGGGGAAGTGCAGAGCAGGAACTCAGGGGTTCAAAAGATATTTGGAAAGTTTCCAAATTGTCTCATTTTAGTGCGTTCCCCCCACAAAAGAAACATGTTTCTAAGCAGGCTTGGCTTGGAAGTGCAAGCTCTTTAGTGGCAGCTCTGCTGCCCAGGTACAAAGAAATCCCCAAGCTTGTTCAGGTTTTTTCCTATTTCTGGATAGGAAAAAATCCCCCAGAAATGTCAGAGCAGAGGAGATAGTGTCCTGGCAGCAGCGGCGCTGGGAGCTGCAGGCAGGCAGCGCAAGCCTGGCCCTGCAAAAACGGCCCCTCCATCATCTCCCTCCTGTGCCCACCCTGCAGGGCCCGGGATGGCCCCGGGGCACCCTCAGCTCCTCTCCCTGCTCTGTGCCCACCCTGCAGGGCCCTGTCCCTGCTCTGTGCCCACCCTGCACTGCCCGCTCGGGGCTGGGAGCTGCGCTGGGCACAGGGAGGTGCCCATGCAGGGAACTCAGCTCCTGCAGGAGCAGCTTGGGAGCTGCTCCAGCTTCAGCCAAAACACAGGGAATAAAAGGAACTTTAATGGGGTCTAAGTTGAGCTGTGCACCCTGGAGGATTCCCGGCTGCCTCTGTTGGTGTCAGATAAATAGCCCTGTGACTGCAGTAATGTTTAACATCCCCTCTCATTATCTCTCTGGCATCCCGGGCTCCTGCAGGGATTGCAGCCAGGCCCCAGCCACGTCTTCCCCCAGTCCCCATCCTGCTGGCTGGGCTACAGCAGCACTGGGACAGCCATCCCACCGCTTTTGGGGGCACGGTAAGAGACAGTTGGGAGCACCATACTTTTATTTTCATTTCCCCTCATGGTAAGTACAGCTCGGCACAAACCCACTTCCCACGGGGACAGGGCCACAGCAGGTCCTGGCAGCACCCATGGGGTCCAGCAGCACCCACAGCTCTGCACAGCCCCTGGCCCACACCAGCCAAGCTTTCCCTCACTGATCCTTACATGCCTAAATAGGCCAAAGAAGAGAAGGAAAAGCCCTGGGGAGGAAATGACCCATCCCCAGCAGCTCTCAGCACACATTTCCTCTGCCCAGTGGCCAGGAAGGGCTCGAGTGGATAGTGGGGCCATCTCCATGCTGAGTCCTGGAGCTCTGGCTCCTATTCCTGTTTTCCAGCAGGGAGCCCGCTTTGACATGCGGTGCTGCATGGAACACATCAGCGACCCCAGGCTCTTCAAGCACCCTTTTTACCATATCCACCTGGATCTGCAGTGGGAATGGCCAGAGAAGCCTCTCTTCTAAGGCTGCCAGTCTGTGCTGCAGCCACATGTGGGCTCATCCCCCAGCCGTGGAATTCCCTCTGAGGCCATAAAGTGAGCTGGGAGCCTGGCTGCATGGGTTTGGGATGAGGCTGTGATTTCCTTGGGAGGTGTGGGTCAGCAGTCCAGGCAGTGGGGATGTGAGATGGGCTCTCAGGGGAAGGCCTGGCTGCTGAGAAACAAAAGAGAAAATTCCCCTCCCGGCTGCCAGCCTCAGTGGCTGCTCCACCACGACAGAGCAGAGGAGCAGGGGTGCTGTGGGAGGACTGGGATGTCTGGGCTAATTCCAGCTGGGGCTTTTGCTGGTGCATTGGTCACTCAGAGAACTCAGGGTTTCACAGGCAGCCCCTCTTCAGCCCCTCACAGGCCCCCTCTTCAGGGGCACAGGGAACCACAAGTCATCTGAGAGGTTTCCACGTTTCCCCAAAGTCCAGCGCTGCCCGTGTAGGTGGAGCAGGGAGCAGTGGGTGAGCAGGGACCCCCCTGCACCCCGGAGTCTGGCCAGGGTGCAGCCCCTGCCCCGCAGCCCCCGCTGCACCCCGGCCATGCAGCCCGATGCTGAGGGAGCGGGGAGCTGGAAAGTTTCCTGCATACCAGCGTTAGCAGGAATGTTATTTACTGAGCGAGGGAGAGGTCTGACAGCCGAGAGCGGCTCCCGGCCGGCTCTTCCCCATGTATGGACGTGGCCCGGTGTTACTCAGCAGGATGCGGCGCAGACGGAGGCACCGGCGGGACGGGACGGCTCTCTCCCCTCCCGGGCCGCCCGTGGGCTCGGGGCACGACGGCACCGTCCACCTGCCCCGGCTGGGCCGGCATCGCCCCTCGGCATCCCCGCGGCTCTGCAGGACTTTTGTGGAAGCGAGGGGACACAGGTGGGACGTGACGGCCAGCACGTGGCCCTGGGGATGCACCAGGGCGAGGGGAGGCTGCCTTCCCTGGGAGCAGGATGAGAGGAGCATCACGCCGACAAGAAACCCAAACCCACCCTTTCCCTTAATAAGCCTCGTTCAGCTCAAAGCAAATATTTTTATAAAAGTGGGATTTCACTTCCCATTTGTATTTCTGACATTTGTTGAAAACTGACAGCGTGTTCAAAGAAAGGGAAACGCTGTTTCCCGAACCTGCGGACTTTTCCCAGCCCCGGGGAAGCCCGTCCGTGTCCCTCCTGCCCCCGGGGCTGCCCGCAGGTGGGGGATGCCCACCGCCCCCAGCCTCCCTCCTCCCGCTCGGGATAATTATCGGTCACAGAGGGGCGGATTCCCTGAGTCACTGGCGCATCCGAAGGCCCCGCTCTTCTCCCGAGAGCTTCAAAGGCTTCGCAAACAGGAATAGCTGCAGCCCCAGAGTTAAGTCAACAGAGCCTCCTCTGCCGGGGGACGGGCACGGGCGGTGCAGGTCCCGGTCCCCTAAAAGCGCGCCGGGCTGTCCTGGCCGGGGTCCACCGCGCACGGACAAGCAATTAAACACAGGCACTTTTCTTCTCCCCCGCCCAAACTCTGTTGTTCCCCCCCCCCGCTCTTGGATTCTCTCGCTGCTTCCCCTGCCCCATCGTCCCTGGGCTGCCGATGTTCCTGGAGCAGCCCCCGCCGGCTCCGGGAGCAGGCGGGAAGGGAGAGGCGATGGAATTAGCCCTGAGCAGGAGGCACTGTGAGGGTGGCTGAGCAGATGCGAGCGTTTCCCAGCGGTGACTGGCCGGGGAAGTTCAGCGTGACTCATGTGCTTCCCCGGGCTCTGAATCGCAGCATTGTGCTGAGAAATCACAAACACGCTGGCACGGTCCCGGCACAGCCACATCCCTCCTGGGTGCCCGCGGCAGCGCAGCCTCCTCGGAGCCCCGAGGGGAGCGCTCTGGGGAGGAGAGCAGCAGCTTCTCCCGAAGCAGCCGCCTCCTGCGGGGCCGGGCTGGCTGCTGTGGCAGCTCAGAGATCTCAGAGCTCTCAACCAGCTACTTCAGATCGCCTCTTTTCCTTGGCATCCTGGGAAACGAACACAGTGCCCAGGCAGCCGTGCATACGTGTGCTCCCTCAGCAAACAAGTCGGGTTAAAAAGGAGCCAAGAGGAGCCTTCTCTCGGCGCCCCTCTGCCAGCACCACACCTCCCCGCGTGCCGAGTACACAGTTTATTTTCCTTCCCATTAAAGTCTCCTCACCAGCCTGGCTCTGGGAAGCTCAATTTATGCGCAGGGCTCTGGGTATATTATTGCTAGCGAGAACAGAGCGGGGCAGTCAGCGCGGAGGCGGCTCCGGGGCCGAACAAGCCGCTCTTTGGTTTCGCGGCGGCAGCGCCGAGCGGGGACGGGAAGTCCCCGTGCAGACAGAAAGTCTGGGGCTCCGCCGCCACGGCCACGGGGGCTCGGGGGCCGCAGCCCCGCCGGGCAGACCGAGGGAAGGCGGCTGCTCCGGGCTGGAGCCTCAGCCCCCCTCAGGGCACGGCTCCCGTGGCACCCCCCGCACATCCTGGGGCAACGCTGGAGTTCCCCGTGGCACGGAGAATGCAGTCACCCTCTGCCAGCTGGGCGCTGCACGGCACAGCTAAAAACCAAACGGTGGAGGCATGAGGGAGGATGATTCTGAGTACCCCCAAACCGTGGCCTGTCCCCGTGAATGCCCTGGGGGTTGGGAGGACGAGGCTGAACACAGGGCAGATCCACGCACGGGGCATTCCCAGCATTGTGCCAGGTGCTTTCCAGCTGTTTCTGTGTGCCTGAGCTGGCCGCACCAGTACCTGCTGTACTTTCCTCCTGCAGGGCTGGTGCAGTGCAGGGAAAAGACATGCCCGTGCTTCTGCCACAGGCTCCACCTGGCCTCCACCGCCTCCTTCTGCCCTGTCCCCTTCTAGCCCACTGTGTGTGACCTCAGACAAGCCAAATCCCAAACGGCGTGAGCAGGAGGTGACCTGCCATCCCACAGCTGGTTTTTCCTTGCTCGCAAGGTTACAATAGCTCCTTGTTCCTCTGTGCGCCCCGCTCCTCTCCTGTATCACATCCTACACGGCCGCTTTGCAGTGACCTCATCGTTCTTATTTTCCATGCCTCCTGCTGAAACCAAGGCCACATTTTGTCCCAGCCTCTGCCCCGTGCTGTCTCCTGGGGGTGCCGGACGGGAGGGGGTCTCCAAGTGCCTCCTGCCCCCTTGTCCCCGCACCCACGGGGCCCACACAGCCAGAGCGCAACCTGGGGAGGTTTGCAATTGTGGCTAAAGGGCCATCTGTGAAATCCATTTGCAGCTTATTCCTGCATTTTTAACCCCTTTATCCCCACCTAGCCTCAGTCTGCCCCGGGGTGCTGAGCAGCCCCTCCCAGCTCCAGCCTTTTCTCTGGGGCACACGGTGACTCTGTAGAGTCACCCATGAGGGACATCACCCCAGATGTATTTGGTGTCGGGCATCTCTTCTGTTTCACAGACCATAAATGCCTTGGAAATCTGTGCATCAAGGCTGCTTGGTGGCCCTGCACATGGGGTTTCTCTCACCCAGGTGGTTTAGGACAGCTTGGTATCTCTGTGTTATTTTGGCTTCTCAACATGGCCCATTTCCAGGGCACAAATTTTTTTCTTCCTGGGAACCTTTTCTGTGCCCTCTCCGCCCCCGTCTCTTTCATGTGGTGTTCACGGGCCTGGTTTGCATGAAGCAGGGGAAATCACCAAAGGCTTTCATCCCCCGGGGCCTGGGACCTGCACACGCATCCGGGCTGTGGTTAGCCAGAAGAAAACTTTTGTGGTAGCCAAGGGCTGGTGAGAAACCAAGAGAGCTGTCCACTTCTGGCTGTGCTCATCCAGCCCAGGCTGCTGCCCAGGGGCAGGGACTGCCCGCTGTGCTGAGCACGCGGGAAGCTGCAGCGCTGGATGTTACACCAAGCTCAGTCTGAATGTGGGCTGAGGGACAGGGGCAGGGACACACAGGGACAGGGACAGGGACAGGGACAGGGACAGGGACAGGGACAGGGACAGGGACAGGGACAGGGACAGGGCTGAGCTGTGCCCCTTGGGTACCACCCACTCCATTTCTGCACGCCTGGAGGAGCCTCCTCAGGGGGACCCCAGGTGCCTCACTGCCTGTGGCTGACAGTGCCTCCGGGTGACACTGACCCTTCGGCAGGAGCTCCAGGACTTGATTGCTCACACCCTGGCACAGCAGCAGCTGAAAGCCCTTTGTCTCTGAGCTTCCCACTCAAAAGGGACCTTCCTCTTTCTCTACCTAGCCCAGGCATCAGCTGGGGAGGGAAGGTCTTGGCTGCCAGAAGGGCAGGGCAAATCAGACCAGAGAGGACAGAAGCACAACCCCAAGAACTGCACCCGTCTCTGTGCCAGGGGTGCTCCAGTGCATCACGACCTCGCTGGGGAGATGCTGTACCCCCTCCCAACCCCTGTGCTGGTGAGTCACAAACTCAGTGATGCTACAGGATGGTCCCTGTGTCACCAGGGCAGGCAGACACCGGGGGTCCCTCCTGTGTCCACCTGGCTAATTATTCTGAGACCTTCATGTTTGAAACCACGAGGCCTTGGGAGCCCCGCAGACGGGGGGCCCCACCTGTGGCCCCACCTTTGTTCCTCAGCTGGTGCCCGTCTGGCGCCCACTCGTGCAGCCAGGAGCTGGGGAGATGTTTTGCCGAGGGCGTCAGCCTTGGAGCAGGGTGGCACATGCCTGCGAGCACCGGCATGAGCTCACGTCTGCCGGCAGCGACACAGCCTCAAGTGCCTTAAGTAGGTGTTGAAAATTCGGAGTTTCTTTCAAGAAGCTCTGGGGTGGGAGGCGCGGTGTAGCTGCCGTGATTGATAGCGTGCCGTGACTGCTGCCTGGGCACCGCCGCCGGCCCGGAGCGCCGCCGGGGGCTGCAGCACGGGGATGGAGATGGAGGCTCTGGGGGCACAGCTGGGCCGTGGCCATGGAATGCTTCTCGGCCCTCAGGACCCAAACACGGGGCTGGCAGGAGAAGGCAGAGGTGCCTCCACACCAAGCAGAGGTGGTTGTGGACGCCTGGCTGACCTGGCGCTGCACACCTTGTGGGTGGCCACGCTCTGCAGTCCTGCTCTGTGTACCCCAGAGCCCAGGAGCTGCCCTGAGAGCCGGGTACGAGCACTCCTCCTCTGCCTGTGCCGGTGTGCGCTCAGGAGGCTCCATAGCAAGAGCTGCCTCACCTTCCTCTGCTCTTGTAGCCGTTTGAGGTTCACAGGAGGTGCTCAGCAAGTGTCCCCTGCACTGCTCTCTGCCCGGTCCCCACTATGGTGACTGTGCTTGACAAGTGGGGCTGGGCTGGCTCTGTGCCTTGGGTCCCACAAAATACAGGAAGAAAACCAGACCCTTCCTATATGATGCAGCCTCAGCAAGTGTCTGCCGGAAAGGGTGGTGGGGTTTCCTCTGAGGGCAGGGTTTGGGCTGGACAGGGATGTGGTTAATGTGCTCCCAGGGAGGTGGCAGGGACCCCTGCTCAGCCCAGATGCTCCCCTGGGGCTTGGGTCACAGCCAGGAGAGGTGGAAAGCAAAGGTGCAAAATGCAGTGTGTGAGCCTGGCGTGTGGCAGGATCAGACCTTCCCCGGGTGTCTCACACAGCAGCTCCCACACCTGGCTGGCAGCCCCAGGTGCAGCTCCTGTCGCACTGGGGGATCCCCTGCCCCTGCAGCCGTGTGCTGGGGGAGGATGCCAAGGGAGAGTCATTCCCCAGCCGGCCAAGCCCGGGATTTCTGGGCTGCTCTCCACGCCTTTCCGCGGCTGGAGCTGCTGGCTCCCCCTGTGACGGCGCAGACCGCTCCCAGCCCCGGCGCCTGGCTGAGCGCTCCGCAGGCAGGAGCAGTCCTGGCTGTCCGTCTGTCCCGGCCCTCCTCAGCCCCGAGCCGTGCTGATAACAGCCCTTGTGTGAGGCTGGCTAAGCCTGGCCCTGCAGCAGGCGCTCCGCAGTGCCCCGCGGGCTCCCTGCTCCCCCAGGGCTGCGGCTCGGCGCCCCTTGCCCGGCACAGGTGGCCCCGGGGGGCACAGGTGGCCCCGAGGGACACAGGTGGCCCCGGGGTCGCAGCCCCGAGAGCAGAGGTCATCGCCTGCCTCCTGCAGCGCTTGGCCTCAGAAACGCCTCATGGCAAGGAGTGCCCCCGCTGCCCTGCACCGGCTTTAAATGGGAGTTTTGAGTGGAACTCTGTCCTGTGCAGCAGGAGCTTTGGAGTGAGCACTGCTGCCAGAGCTAGCAGGAACGTTTCATAGAAATGGTGTTTCTTTAGAAAGAAAGCTGCAATCAATATGGTGGGGAAGAGTGGATTTTGATTCATTTCTCTACTGGAAAATATGGCCCCACCATTGAAGCTCCGTAAAAAAGTCCTATTTTTTCCAAGTCCCAATGATCTCTTTTTTCCCCATGAAATATAACCTAATTAAATGAACTTTAAAACATTCTATAAGTTCAAAGTGAAAACAAAATATTTCAGAAGTATCTGAATGAGGGTGGAAGAACTGACCAAGGCTGATCTAATCCAAGTCTTAGGAATGAGCCTTGAAATTTCATTTTCCTCCATTTGAATGGGAAATTTTCAAAACCTCTACTGTTCTTCTGTGTAGCCAGCCATCCTGGGTGTTACAGTGGGAATTTGGTGTCACTTGTACTGCTCTGAAGGTGCCAGACTGAGCAGAGTGGGTAGAGCCAGACACCGGTGGGATGCGGAGAAGGGGTGACAGGGACAGACATGTCAGGGCCAGAATGTGGCACCTGGGGCCACCTCTGCAGTGCTGGGCTCAGGGCAGCAGCTGCCTGGGCTCCATGGCGGGGGTGGAGGTGGGAGACAGGGGATTGTGGGCTCCCTTGGGGCACTGGGGTGCTCAGGCAGGGCGGGTGCAGTGCCCAGGTCCTGCTGGGGTGGTGGTCCCAGGGACCTGCTGGGACTGCTTGTGTTAGCAGCAGAGATGCCCTGTGGAGGATGTTTTGAGGGCCAGCCTGGATAAAAGACGATTGTAAGCGCAGCCCAGAGTTGACATTGTTTATTAACAGACATTTTATTGCAACATCTTGGGCCCTTTCCAGGCAGTTGTATGGCAGCAGAAGGCAGCAGTGCCTGCCCTCCCTGCGGGGCTGCACGGCAGGCTCGGGGCTGGCCCTGGTGTCCCCACTGTGCCACAGCAGGCCAGCAGCACTGGCACTGCACGGCCCTGACTGAAACCCTGTGTTTGTGGTGAGCTGAAGCAAAGCCCCCCCTGCCTTGAGCTTGTCCCCCCAGACCCTCCCCATGGTGACAGCCCCACTGGGAACCTGGGCGCTCCAGGGCTGACCGTGGCCAGGCTGTGGGCCCCAGTCCCACAACCAGGTGAGTGACACCTGCTTCAATATCCACCTCAGCAGGTCAGAGTAGAGCAGATTTGGGGCTTTCCAGGCCTTTCCTGCCCCTACTGCCCAAAAGTGTACCCCCACCAGGTCAGACCACAGGCATGGGAACCCGGTGGTGTCCCGGGCTGTGCAGAGGGACAGGTCAAAAGGAGCTAATTCCTGTGGGGAGGGGATGGATCCAACCGATGAGGACCCTCCCACCTTCGCTGGCAGAGATAAACATCCCAATAAACATGGGCTGATGCAATTATCACATGCAGGGACACACCAGCCTGCCTCCCTCCTGCCTGGAGAGGGGGAGCGGCAGTGGGGTGTGGGGGGGCCCTTGGGGACCTCCAGATCCCCCTCCCTGCCGCCCTGTTAATATCCAAAGTGGCTGTGATAAGAAGCAGTTGCTGGGGCCGCAGGTGGGAAGGTGTCAAGTCGTACACACGGAGCTATAAACAGTGCGTGCCCATAAACCAGATCAAAGCAGAGAGAGTTTATTTTCAGAAGGTCTGCTTCCTCCGCAGAGCCTGCAGACAAAGAGCTTTTGGGGGAAGGGGGGAAGCAGAGGGAGGAAAAAGGGGGAGATTCAGAGGGGGGGAAAGGATGGAGTCGGCGGCGCTGGTTTCTGCCGGTGGATCTCCGCTCTCGGCAGCGTGAGCAGCTGCCCTGGGGACGCTGCTGGGTCCGGCAGGGTGCGAGCAGCCGGTGCCGAGGGCACGGTGGGGGCTCAGTGTCCCTGGAGCAGCTGTGCCCCGCGGGGTGCAGGGCTGTCCCCCCAGGCCAGGCTGGGCTGGGTCGCTGTGGGCAGCAGGACGGGGCTGCTCCCACCCGCCTGGAGCACCTGAGCCGTAAGTCACGAGCCCTTAAGCAAACTATTGTGAAACCTGTTGGTTTGCAGAGCCTGTCCCCACCCTCCAGCCCCCAAAGCACGGGGCTCAGCCGCTGGAGCTGTGGGGGGAGCGGGTGCCCACCTGCTCCTGGGCCAGGGAGCTCTGCAGGCAGGAGGAGCAGGAAATCCCAGAGGGGGAAGGAGCCACAGCGGGCTCGCCAGCAATCCGAGCTCAAGAGGTCAGAGAGCAGATGCTGGGGCTGTAAGGAGTGAGTGTTAGCTCAGAGGCCTCTGCATCCTGTGCTGCCCCAGCTCTCCTCGCCCACTGATTTAGAGAGAAAATTCCCACTCCTTTCTCACTAACCAGCTCTGAAATTAACCAGCTTGAGGCCTCAGGCTTGTTCAATTTGGGTTCTAGATAACGATAGACCTCTGAATCTACTCCTCCTCCAGTGCAGCGTGGCACTGTAGCTGCAGGCTCCCACCACAGAGGGTTTGCAGTGCTCTTGCCCCTCCTTCACACTGGTGCTGATGGGCTCAGCAGATCAGATCCTGACCACCCTTCTCCAAGGGGAGAGCAAGAGCTTCTGCTCCAGCCCCACCAGCACCTTGTTTCCAGCAACCCTTTGGTGTCAGGAGGCACCAGAGCCGTGTGCTCCCTTGTGCTTTCACACCCTGGTCCCTCCCAGCAGGCAGGGTGCATCCCAGGGGAACAGCCACACCAGGAATTGGTAACATCTGCCCCCCCATTGCCAGCACCTCCTGCGTGCTGTCAGCCCGTCCCTCTGTCCCTCTGCCCTGGCCCTGGGGTGGGCACAGGCGGCGCTGGGGCTGTGCCCACAGCACTGCAGGGGCACGGGGCCCTCTGTGGTTTTCTTAACCAGCCTTGCCAAGGGCAGGCACAGATCTCTGGGAATGTCACACTGGCCCTGTAACAGGCTTTGCTCCGTCCCAGCAGCATGGGAGCTGTTGTGCTGATCCCACAGCCCTCTGCCTCTCCTGGGTGGGGTGTGCTGGCTCCTACCCTGCAGGGCTCCCTCCCACAGGCCTTGGGTTTGAGCCACAGCAGTTAAATGCCTAGGTTTTTCCAGGATTGCTTTTCCTGCAGCCCCCAGCAGCTTCCTGAGCCTGTCTTTGGGATGAAGTAAGAGTACCAGGCTCACTTTCCCCAGGAAGGCGGCAGCACGGGTCCCACACCACCCTGGCAGCACCTGCTGCTGTGCTGGCTGTTACCTTCCCACTGACACCACGGTGAAGGAAACACATTGCATGGCCTTCAAGGGAAATCTCACTCTGGTGTGCACAAATATTTATCCCACCTGTTTCCTGCCCGGGCCAGCTCCGGGCCCCGAGGACGCGGTGGGTCACAGCAGTGGGGCGGAGGAAGCGGCGGGAGCCGGCTCCTTCTCACACAAAGGCCTTTGCTCTGCAGGGCTCTGCGGGCTGCAGCGGCCGTTCCTCGGCAGAGCAGGGCAGGAGAGCATGGGATCTCTGCAGGGGAAGGGCAGGGCAAGGGCACGGGCTGCTGCATCTCTCAGCTGCAGAAGTAAAAGCCTCCTAACTTGTCTTTCGTTTGTTTTCACCCACGCTGGAGTATCCCTGGGGAAAAGTGAACAGACTGGGAAACCATCGTGTGTTCAAGGCAGGGTGTTTCTGACGGCTGTCAGAAGTCTGGTTTTGAACGTCCCCGTTTGTTCATCCTGAAGGGGCTGAAATGGCTCGGACCTGGAACGGTCGCAAGGTTCCCCGGTCTGGATCCCCTTCCCATCCCTCTGTGTGCTCTGGCTACCGCGGAAATGGCCGGCACGGCACCTGCAGCTGTGCACTGCCAGCCCTCGGTGTGGACGGGACAGAGGAGATGCGATTCCCCGGCCGGAGCCGCAGGGATGGCGCGGGCAGCCGGAGCCGCCGGTGCACGGGCAGGCGCCGCATCCCCGGCGGCCGCGGGCACCGCCCTGCTCAGGAAATCCCTGGCCACGGAGCCGGGCGCCGGGAAGCACGGCCGTGCTATTCTTACCCTCGCCTCCCTCCGGGCTGCCTGCGGGAGACAGGATGCGGGCTGGTGGCTGCGGAGGCGTGAGGAGCCTGGCTCCGGGGTGTCCGCCCAGTCCCACCGCTCAGTTAGCGCCCGCCGTCCCGCAGGCAGCTGTTTCCAGCGCAGCCCCGGCTCCCTCCGGGGGCTGCTGCAGCCTTCCCCCACCCCCTGTCCCCCGTCATCGCCGCGTTTCTCCTCCTTTCCCAGCCAGCCGGCCCGTGATTCATGGGGGCAGCTCCCGGAGCCTCCCTGGAAAGCCCCGAGGAGGGCTCAGGGACAGACACATCTGCCGGCGACACCCGCACCTGCCCGGGGCCGCAGCGTCACCTTCCTGCGCCCACGCCATCGCCGTTCCCGGCCCGCGGAGCCGTGCCAGCCGCAGGCACCGTGCCGGGCGGAATGCTGGCAGGAAGGGCTTGACTCATGCTGGAGCTGATGAAAACAAAACTCTGCAAATAAATAGCATTCGCACCGTTTCCTCACCGGAACGGGCCCCTGTTTCCTATGCCGGTGCTCCTCGGGTGTTTCACCTACAGGGGCTGACCCCGCTGCCGTGGAGCCCCTCTGGCGCCAGGGCTGTGCCAGCGAGAGCCCTTTCCAAGGTTATCCTTGGCTGAAGTGGTGGTGCCTGTGCTGGAGTGCCTGTGCCCGGTCTCTGTGAGCGCCCTCAGACCCGCGGGGTTCAGTCACAAACCTGAGCCCCAGCCACGTCCAGCAGAAACCTGGATGCCACTGGGGACTTAACTGGGCTGAGTTTTGGGCGAGATAGGCTGTTCCTTGGGCAAACATTTTGATTTTCGGGTAGAGGCGAGCACAGAGGTTTTACAGAGTGGATCCCCACAGCTCGGGCTGAGCTTTGCTCTGCAGCATTCACACCTGGGACCTCCCACTGCCCGTGCTGGGCCCTGCCAGTCCAGCCAGGCTCTGTCCTTCTGGCCACCTGTAATCCATGCCCACAGGTCCCCCGGGAGCGGGTGGGGCTGGGGGATGCTGAGGGATGCTTGCAGTGGGGCTGGCAGCTCCACTCCCTCAGCGGGATGCTGCCCTTCCCCAGGATCACATCAGTGTGGATGGAGAACAGAAATCAGGATTCAATGTCAGCTGTTCCCATCCTTGTCTTAATTTCCCAGGCAATTTATTTAACACTTAAAAAAAACCTGAATGAGACTCTGAGGGGAGAAATCCCCACGGTGTGCTGTGAGAGCAGCCTGACCCGGGGTGGGCAGTCGTGCACCCGGGCTCACTGCAGGTCCCTTTTCTCTCAGCCACGTGAGCAATCCGGTGACAGGGTGCGTGGGTGTGACACACAGCCAGCCCTGTTCTCTGAAGCCCTGCCGGGGATGCTCGTGGTCAGGGCTTCTCCCAGCCTCTTCCCAGGGCAGCACAGCAGCTGGCAGTGGTCCTGGGGAGCAGCAGCCCCCAGGAGAGGCTGGAGAGCCCCAGGCGTTTCCTGCTGAGGCAGCACATTCCCAGAGGGAGGAAAGGTCCTGGCTGGGGCTGTCCCGGTTTCCGCTCCTGCTCCCAACACGGCCTCAGCTGCTGCAGCTTCCTCTGGCTTCTGCCCAGCCCCTGCAAGGTGCAGCCCAACCCCGGCCCTGGTGCCGCTCACCGGGCCCTGACCGAGAGCCAGGCCCGACCAGCCGTCTGTCTGTCCCTGCTCCGGGTGTTTGGGTGCTGGGCAGGCACACTGGGCAGGCCAGCCGTCTGTCTGTCCCTGCTCCGGGTGTTTGGGTGCTGGGCAGGCACAGCTGGGCAGGCCAGCCGTCTGTCTGTCCCTGCTCCCCATGGCTGGGTGCTGGGCAGGCACAGCTGGGCAGGCCAGCCGTCTGTCTGTCCCTGCTCCCCATGGCTGGGTGCTGGGCAGGCACAGCTGGCCAGGCCGGACGCGGGTGGCCCCCCTGGTGACACAGCCCGGCGGTGACAGAGTCACTTCCCTTCTCCCCCCTGTCCTCAGTGACGCTCCTCAAGCACCGTTTGCATTCAGCTCAGCTCCCACGGTGGGAGCAGCAGGGCTGGGGCTGGCCAGGGTGGGAATGATGAGGGATGAGGTCTCCATGTGGCACCACAGGGATGCTCTCTCCTTCTCATTCCTAGACCGCCCTTTGTATCAAATTGGATTTTGTACTACCCAAATGACCACGTCCCCGTAATATATTGCATTCACAATGTATTTAGCACATCATTTAAAGGAAAATGTGAAGCAGAAGTATCTAGCACAGTTCTTAGTACAAAAATTGAAGGAAAATAAACCAAAACAATCATATGGAAATGAAACTTCAAAGCTTATTAAAAACAATCAGGCACAGACCTCATCGTGCCAAAACCCCCATTAGCATGAGTCATTTCAACTCTCCTCCAGGGAAAAAGCACCTAAATGCTCATGCCCTGGTGCAGTGTTTCACTTCTGACTGCCCAGGCAGGTGGGTCCCAGCACCCCAGAACTTCCCCTTAAAGCTCAGGTGATGCTCATTTAGTACCAAGGCAGAAGAAACCCCGGTCAGACCCACTTATCATCCCAGTGATTGAATCAGCCACAGGTTTTTCTTGTGCTTCCAAGTATTGAACTTCCCCGAGGACATTTACTGACAAAATCCATTCCTGTCAGGTTTTAATTGTCATTTATAACAGATTACTGTAAAGTAGGGGCTGATAGTCCCTCGTGGTCCCGCAGGTGGGTGTGTGCCGGGGGTGCCACGGGACCCTGCCGGGCTGGTGGGAGGGTTTATCTCCCTGCTGTTATCACCTCCTTTCTCCCGGCAATCAGCCCAGCCCGTCCCTCTGCAAACGGGATTTAATAATCTCGGCAAGCAGAGGGGGCTGAGGCAGCACGGCTGGTGTGTGCCCACGTCCCCTGGGGCAGGTGAGAGGTGAGTGGTGGCAGCCAGAGGGCTCTGGGGTGGGGACCCACGATGGACCCACTGTGGAGGCTCCCATGCCCTCCCCAGGCAGGGAAACTGAGGCACACAGAGCCATGAGAGCCTGTGCCGGGGCTGCTCTGGGATCACAGGGCTGCCTCCAGCCAGGGCTCCAGCTCCATCTTCCTGGGGGGAGAAAAGGACTCACCTGAGCTTCTTCAGCGCTCAGAACGTGTTTACTTTGGCTCTGGGTTAATATATACGGGTTTACTCATCTGATAGAGAGATCAACGGGCAGAGCTGGCCCTGGACAAAGACGTGACAGGTCTCTTTTCTGCTTCAAAGCCTTTGTCCTGGCAGCAGCATGAGGCTGCCCCTCGTTATCAGCAGCCAATTGAAGCATCTGAAATTCAGGCTGAACATTTCTGCACTTTTCCATCGAGCCCCCTGCCTGCTTTGGAAGGAGGTGCTGAGGCTGTGTCCGTCCCAGCAGCCCTGCCCCAGCACACGGGAGCAGGAGCAGCTCTGGGCGGGCTGCAGAGGAGGGAAGGAGCTGCCCCCTCACAGCCAGGGCCGGGCTGCAGAGGAGGGAAGGACAAGCTTTGCCCAGAGCATCCTGCCCAGCTGTGCCTGGCATGGCTGTGCCAAGTTCAAGCTCCTGGCGGTCCCCAGCCACACTGTGCAGCCTGAGCAGCCCCCCCTGCTCCTGTCCCTGCCCCATCAGCCTCCCCTGATAACACGGGAATGATAGCAGCAGCAGAACACGGGGGCAGGGCTTAGGGGGCCGGACAGGTAAACCAGGGAGGCACCGAGCCAAACACAGCCAGAAGGGCTCCTCCAGGCAGGCCCAAGGCCAGGGCCCTCCCAGGGGTTAGGTCCCCTTGTGCTGGGGTGAAGCACATGTTTACCAAAGCCTTGCTTCAGTCCCAGCAGCCCTGAGTGCAGGAAGGAGCTGTGTCACCCGACGTGTGCCATGGGGCTGGGGGCCCTCCCTGCCCTTGCCCTGGTCTGCTCCAGCTGCCACCTGTCCCCCAGCCCAGCAGGACCTGGCTGCACTCCTGTGCCAGGACAGTGCTTCCCCTGCTCCAGTGGGAGCTGGAGGGGGCCAGGGAGTGGCTCCCCATGAAGGAGGACTTGCCTGCCCCTGCAGCGTCTGGCCATGGCTGCGCTCACCACCGTGCCCACCCAGCCACTTGCCTGCTGGTGGGAAGTGAGGTGGGAGTGGGGAGCACCCATCCCACAGCCTGGCAGCTCTGGCCCTGGCTCACATCACGAGGGCTGAGCATCCCCTTCCTGCACAGCCTGTCACCTCCACCCAGCCCCGATCCCCACCAAGAAACGGGCTGGCTCTGTGCTCTCCCCCTGCTCTCTCTTGGCAGATAGTTTGCTGACGTCTTGTAACCACAGAGCAGGTTGATTTGAATTTTCCATGGATGGCTCAGAGTCACGGATAATTCATTATTCACACCTCTCTAATTAAGCTGCTGGCCAGCAGGCCAGGCAGGGCTGAGAGCGGCCACACGTCCCCAGGGCAGGTCAGCAAGGTCCAGCGTGGCTTGAATTTGGGCTGCGGTGTCGCTCCCCCTTTGCTGCACTGGGGACACGGGGCTGCTTTGACAAGCAAGATCCCGGAGCTGGGAGGTCTGAGAGCAGTGCAGAGGGAAGGGCAGCAGCCTTTGGGACTGCCCCTCCAAACCTGGAGCCAGCTCAAAGCCCTGCCAGAGCCTTTGCGCTCCCGAGGAAGGGCCGGACATGGTCCAGTCCTGCAGCAGTGACTCGGAGCCGTGCAGGTGGTCAGTGCCTGCAGAAGGAGCTGGGGAAGCTGTCAGCCACTCTCCGGAGGTCACACGGGCTGCCTTGGGCACCGGGGCTCATCCCGGTGGAATCACGGGCACGGTGCTCCCCGAGGCGAGAGCAGAGCAGCTCTGCAGAGGAGGGATGGCTGTGAGCGCAGGGAAAGGTGCAGGAGGGTGGGCTGCCCTGGCACACATCCCCCGGGCACACATCCCCCGGGCACACATCCCCCGGGCACACACACCCGGGCACACCCCGGGCAGGCTCGGGCAGGGGCCGGCGCTCCCAGCCCCGCTGATGAGAACTCCACACGCGGGCGGGGGGCTGCTCCGCAGGCAGCTCCGCCGCCGAGGCAGCCAGGGCCATTTTAATCATTTCCAGATTTGTGTGGGAGGTCAGGGCCCTGGGGTGCTGCTCCATGTCAGTTTTATAAACACGGCAGTTTTTCCAGATGGTCTCTGGCTCCAGCCTGGCTAGCAGGTTGATTGGGCCAGACCAAAATAACAACAGGTGGAGAACAGGCCATGACTGCCTGACGCTATCTCCCCTTCCCATCTATTCCCCAAATGATTTTTTTCTTTGCAGAAAACAATTAAGTTTTGCAGGGGCAGGCTCGGGAGCAGCGCTGGGCTGCGAGCTGAGGCCCCACACCTTCAGCGCACGTGTGAGAGCAGCATCTGCCCGGCCGGTGGGGCCGGGGCAGGGCAGCGCCGGGTGGATCCCGCTCCTGCTGCACTGACAGCGCCGCTCCGCAGCCAGCGCTTCCCTCCATCCTCCCGAGGGCTGCCGCAGTCAGCAGAGCAGTTGCACACCAGCAGGCTCCTTCTTTCCCCCACCCCTCCCCCTTTTTTATTCTGAGTTTTACAGCGAGATGATTTTTTAAACCTTTTCCATTAAGTCCCAAGGAAATGTCGTGCCAAATGGGCATTGTGGCAGCGTGCTGCCTGCAGCCCTCATTTCCAGGGCCGAGAAGGAGCCCTGCATCCCCAGGTGCTCTGTGGGTGGCCAGGGTCCTTCTGAGGCTGCTGGAGCTGGTGCTTTGCCAACACTGCCGATCCACCGGGAGCACTCAGAGCAGGGCCAGCTCCATTCCCTCCAGCTGAGGGATGTGGCAGCTCAGAGCCCCAGGGCTGAAAAGCCAAACAGCACAGGTCCCAGCTTTGACTTTGTTCGGGGGCAAATGGGCTCCAAGGCCCCTGTCCCTCCCTCACCATCGCCCCTACAGCAATGGGAGCACCACTGGCTCACTGGGCACAGCTGCCCAGCCACAGGCAGCACCCAGAGCAGAGCTCGTGGCACGGGGACCTCTCTGAGCTCAAAGGATGGAAAAACCACGGCTGTGCACTGGCAATGAGCAGAGCTGCTCTCACACAGACAGCTCTTTCATATTTCCCACTCACCCTCGCGCTAATGTCTCTCTGCAGGCCAAACCTTCCCATACAGGGGATGAAGCTTTGGCCAGAGGTTGTAAACTGATTGTGGGCGTAAAGAAAAGAGCTGCATGTGCAGCCCTGCAAGCCAAGCCGTGCACAGGACCCTCCCTGCATGTGCACCTCGCCCCACGCACACAGCACAGCCCTGCACGTGCACGGGGCCCAGCTGAGCACACCGGGGGAGGAGGAGGAGGAACATTTCCGAGGGCTCTGCCCAGAGGAAGGTTTCACACAGCCAAGGGGACACAGCCCACCATCCCCTCTGTGCCTGTGGTGCAGCTCTGCCTCCACCTCCAGCACCCAAAAACCTCAGCAGCATCCCTTCCTCACTGCATAGCATCAGTCTGGCATCACGCATCTTTATTTCCTAAACTCAGGCCAAACCTTGGCTGGCCCAGCCCTGTCGCTGTGTGACAGCTGGCTCCGACACCTTCCTTCAGCCCTGATTCCTTCCATAGGAAGGAATTTGCTCCTGCACACCAGCTCCAAGGATTGCATGTCCCCCTGTGCTAGCTACACAATCCCAAAGAAAATCTGTACCAAAGGCCTGCCGTGCTGCAATTTAGCATTTAATTTATTCCATGGCAATTAATGCAGAAGAGGCTCCATCCCATGACCAGCAGAAAGAGCTGGCAGGCCAAGGGCCCTGCCTGAAGTGCAGCCAGGCAGGAGAAACAGCTTGGGCACGTGCTGGAGATTTGGCCAGCGTGGCCTGGTGCTGCAGGGGAGGATCCTGCTGCAGGACCCTGGTGCTCCAGGGGATGATCCTGCTGCAGGACCCTGGTGCTGCAGGGGAGGATCCTGCTGCAGGACCAGGAGCAGCTCCTCGCTGTGGCACGGGGCACTCCTGCAGCACTGGGGCACTCCTGCCCCCGCAGGCAGCAGCTGCTCCCAGCCCACCTCCCTGCTCTGCTAGGAAAGCAGGGGATTAGAAAGGCCTCACCCTGTTTCCACCAGCTCCTAAAATGGAAGTCTGGAGCTCTGGGCAGTGGGTCTGGACAGTTTTACTCCCGCAGGCAGGTAGGCAGTGAATCTGGAAACCCTCTGTGGTGGGAGCAGCGGCAGCAGCGCAGGGACTCACCTCCCCCAGCCCTTTGTTTAGGAATCCCATTTCTGCCATGTCTAAATATGCCCTAATCCTACAAACAGTTCCCCTCCAGGAGAAGGAACAGACCTTAGGCTGATTTTTCTCTGCAGCCATTTGCACACACCTGAAGCCTTGGGATAACAATGAATGAAGTGGCTCCAGCACGGCACCTTTTCCCCTTGGATCTTACCTTCCTTTCCATAGCCTGAAGGTGTAATCAGCCCTGTCTGCAGGTGGAGAACTGGAGTTGTGTGTCAGTGATGGAGGAAGCCTGGCCTGAGCACTGTCACTGTATGATGCCAAGGGCAGATCCAGCACCAGGCTGTTGGGCACCATCACATAGAGAGAGTTGTGCACTCGGAATGTTTTGACAGGTTAATTTTGTCCAGATGTTTTTTTTGACAGTGGATACCTCACCCACTGGTGCCAGCCCAGCTCTTGCCTGGCCTCCACTGCCTGCAGATGGTGGCAAAACCCCCCAAGCCTTCAGCCCAGAGCCCTGGAGCCCAGGGAAGCATGGCTCCAGCTCACCTTGGGCTGCACCTCTGCAGGGCTCAGTGTGTTTGCCCCAACAATTCCTTCTCCTGCTGCCATCCTCCTGGATGCTGACACCCAGAAAGAGCTCTGGCAAATCCTGTATTTTCAGGCACAAGGAAATTGTTTGTATAAAGTCATTGGATTTCTTTGGAGGATTTGGAAGTTCAGTAACCAGAGAGGCTACAGCCAGCACTACAGGAGTTCCAGCTGGAAAAGACATGCTGTAGATCTTTCTCTAGGACAGTGTTTGCTGGCAATTGCATCACTTGGGAAAAAGAAATGGGGGGGATAGGAAAGGAAAAAAAAATACCGTATTGGCAATAGGGACATTGGATAGAGAAGGACCCCAAGGCCACACGAAGCCAGGAGCAGCTCAGGAACCTTCAGCTGCCTGGCAGTGCTGCTCCCACAGGCTGGCACGGGGACAGGGACCAAGGGCCAGCGAGCACCATGGCACTGCTGTGCCCTGACCCAGAACTGGCCAGGTTAATATTCCTGCCTTCAGGAGCACTCCTGCCTGGCCCTGTGCTCCCAGGGCTCCAGAAGAGCAATGTCTTTAACTCGGCAGTTTCTGGACAGTCTCTCCCCGGCATCCACTTTTTATTATCATCTATGCAGGCAGTTTGTTTCTAAAACGAATGCACTAAAACTGCACACATACAGCAGGGACAGGGCTCAAACACAGCAGCCGTGCTTGGAAGTGCCAGGATGGAAAAATATCTGGGATGCCAGGTGAGGGTTCCTGCTGCGGGAGCAGGGAGGGCTCCTGGCCCTGGGCCGTGCTGGGATGGCACAGAGCTGTCAGCTGCCCCCAGAACGTGCTCATCACAGGCTGCACCCTCACAGGTGTGCTGCACTCATGGAACCTGCCCGGTGCCCGCCCTGCCCTGCCCGTGTCCGTGCCCGTGTGCGTGCCCGTGTCTGTACCTGTGTCCATGCTCACGCTCCTGCCCAGCTGGCAGCCAGAGCTCTGTTTGTACATACACACACAGACACACTCACACACACTTCACACACACTCACACACTTCACACAGACACACACTTCACACACACACACACAGACACACTCACACACACACAGACACACGCACACATTCACACACACACACACACTCTCACACACACACACACACACATACAGACACACACACACACACACACACACTCACACACACACACATACAGACACTCACACACACTCACACACACTCACACTCACACCCACGTGTGCATCTCCTGGGCTGGTTCAGCGCCGAGGGGAGGAAGCAGAGGCCGGGATCCCTGTGGCTAGGCGGGAGGCAGAGGAAGGGCAGGAGCAGCCCACACACCGAGCCTCCCGTGGGCTGCCCCACCGCCCGGCGCTCCCAGGCTGCCTCCAGAGCCGGGCCTGCGCTGCCTGCACCTGGCTGCTATTAAGCATTCAATCAAAAAGGGATCACAAGCCAGATAGAACTAATTCGGAGGAACTTTTTTACACAACAAGCCCCTTTCAGTTTGCTTGTTTGGTTTTATATCTAAGGCTAACTCGGGCAGGTTTGAAAATGAGCAGAGCTCTTGGCTGCGGGGGACACGCCACGTTTCCAGCAGACAGAGGTGGGAGTTCTCCTTTGGTGTTTTAAAAATAGCACTACAAACAGAGGCGGGCTGGGATCCTGGTGGTGTGCAGAGGGGGTGACACGATGGAGCTGTGTCCCAGCCAGTCCTGGGGACAGGGCCCCCAGAGCTGGAGGGCGTCTGTCCCCTGCAGCTGCTCCTCAGCTCCTCTGCACTTGTCTTCCACCACGGTGAGAGTCTGGGGCTGCCCTGCATGCTAAAGAAGAGACAGGCTGGTGCAGGAGGGCTCCCTGTGACCCGCCCTTGAACCCTTCCCAAAATCACATCCCTGCAGGGCAGAGCGTGAGCTGGGTCTGACACCGGGCACAGCAGCTGGGATGCAGCCCTGGGGCACACGGCTGGCCTGAGCTGCACACACACCACTGGAGCCTGCCAAACTCCCCCTGCTGAGCTGATGGGAGCAGGAGAAGCCTTGGAGGACACCTGGAGATGAGGCTGTGACCTCCAGCAGCCCCGTGCCAAACCCAGTCCCCAGCAAACACTGGACAGGTGGCAGAACTGGCCCCAAATGTCTCCTACACAATGGCTTTGACCCTGTTTCAACGAGGAGCTCACAATGCCATTAATCACTGGTGACACTTCCTTCTGCCATGGCAAAAGAGACCCTTCTTCATATTTTTTAATCAACTATGAAAAATCTGCATTAAAAAGTTCCTTTTCTTCCACCTTCACAGAGCCCAGCAGCAAACACTGCCAGCTCCTCCACGGCCACCTCCTGATCCCCACCCTAAGGGTAACTGCTTATCTGAAACACCAAAAATGAAGGTAATGACAGAAATAACCACACACGTCCTGTAGCTGTGTGCTGCAGAGCCTCTGGAGGCACAGGTGCCTTAACCCTCACCCAGGGAGGGCACACCCACACGGGGGGAGCACAGAGGTCCCCCACCAGCTGCTCAGTGCCAAGGACGTGTCACCGTCGGTGTGTCCTGGTCACCTGCCCTGAGAGCAGAGCGTGGCCAGGCTGCTCGGGCAGCGGCAGCGCCGCTCCCTCAGTCCTGCTCCGTCTCCAGGCGTGGGTGTCCAGGGATTTAGGGACACGGCGGCCAAAGGCTCCCTGCAGCTTGGAGGCTTCCCCTGCTGCCAGCCCCAGGAACTGTGCCCGACGTGTGCTTAAAGGGCCCATTCACCAGGGGTTCCCAAAGGGCCCCTCTGCGCTGGCCACACGGGGATGGCCCCTGGGGCACGCTGGCCTTCAGGGGAGGGCTCCGAGGAGGTTTTAATTTAATGCTGGCGCTTACCCTGGGAAGAATTTCCCAAGTAGGTGGAAATTCATGATCTCCAGCAGCCCAGGGAGAAAGGAGGAGCAGGGGAGGCATCATCCTTGTGCACTAGTACTCCTCCTTTTGGGGACAGTTCTGGATGTCTGTTTCCCAGACACGGCTATTGCTCTTTCCCAGGAGCACTAGCCGGTTAAAGACTTGAGCCAGCATTTGCACGTTATTTACACCGGCTTTTGGCTCCCACCCGCCTGGCTCCCGGTGGTGGGGGACCCGAAGGACCGCAGGGGCTTTTCAGGCTCGGCTCAGGCTCGGGCTGGGGCTCAGCTCCGGCGGGAGGGAGAGGGAGCTCGCTGCCTGGCCAGATGGTTTGTTTTCGCTCAGCGTCTAACTCGCCGCTGGTCTCGGCGGCTCCCGGCAGCTCATCCTCCCACGGCCGCCTCCGGGAGGGCACAGGCGGTGCCCGGGAGCCTCCCGGGACCGAGGGACCCCGGCCGCAGCCCGGGCCGGTTCGCGGCCCCGCGGGGGAACGCGACTCCCCGGGATGGTGCCGGCAGCATCCCTCTCGCTGGCCCCAGCCCCTGATGGAGGGAATTAAGGAGCGGATTTGGCTGGGAACAGCCCCCAGGTTCTCTCACAGGGAAAGGGGGAAGGCAGATGTACAGCTTTGTCCTAGGAAGGACATTAAAGACCTTGCCCTGGAGAAGCAGCAGGGTGTTGGGTTATGGCCAACGTGACTAAGCCTCCTCTTCCTCTCTGCTCACCCTTCTCTCTGCCATGTCAGACTTTTTAAAAAGCACCTCTAGTTTTGCAATGCTCTTGCTCAGAGCCTCATTACTCAGGCTGAGCTGGCCCTGTTTCCTGGGGAGCGAGGCATCCCTTCCTGATAAGATAAGCTCCCCAAAGAAAGGTTTTGGGACCCTGACTCACTGGAGAAACTTTCTGCAGTGCATTCATACAGCCTCTAACACACTCAACTATTTGATGGGCTTATCAGTGAAATTCAAATGTTCATCTATGGTCACTAGAGGACAGCCCTGATCCAGGAGCAAGGTCATCCCAATCAGGTGTTAAGCCTGAAGAGTCATCCTATCTGCACCTCCCTACATATTCACAGCCCCTTCTCTGTCCTGTCCCCCAAACCCTCCAGCCCTGGGCTCCCACAAGGACTCAGAGACCCTCCAGGGCCTCTGGACAGGGGGTGGCATCCTGCTGGCAGGAGCCCTGTGCCTGCTGCCAGGTCCCAGCCCTCCTGGGCAGTGCTGGGGGGCTGTGATCAGCGCCCACAAGCTGAGCTGGGGCAGCTCCAGGCCGTGGTTCCCCATTACCAGCAGGGTCTGGCTCCAGGTTATCGCTCCTGCTGCTTCTGGCAGCCCACGTCTGGTTTTACAGACAGGCAATAAATCCCCAGGGAGAAGCAGCTACAAGGTCTCCATCCATGGACCCCCCAAGAGAAAGCAGGCCCAGACCCCAAATGTTTGCCCTGGTCAGCCCCTCATGAAGGCACCCGTGGGTTTTTTTTCTAGGTCCAGTGAACTCTCAGGCCAAAGCACGCCACTTCTGATTGCATCAGCAGGGCTGCAGATGCAGCTAATACTGGCTGGGGGAGAAATCCTCTTCTGGGGCAATAAACCCAGCACAACTTTGGGAGCAGTTGCCTGGCTCCAAGCGAGTTCATTCCCCGCACACTGCTGAGACAGAAGGGGCTCCATGGATGCTTCCCACCGGCATCCAAACCCGACACCCTGGGTTTCCCCTGGCTGGCCCCAAAGCTGACCCCATCCCTGGGGCCGGCTGCCTTGGCACCGGCCCCACGGGGGTGACGAGTGCGTCAGGGCTCGGTGTGCCCAGCTGTGCCCAGCTGTGCCTCTGGCAGCAGGACCCAGCAGGTTATCAGGCAGCTCTGGAAGCCCCCAACAACTGCAAATGATCAACCCCGGGGGAATTCTTTCCTCCCCTCGGCTCTGGAGTCAATTGTCAGCCCTGCTTTTAAAGACACCCTTGTCGGCAGCGCGGCTATGCCTTTCTGCTTCGGAGGAATTCCTCTAAAACAATAATAGTGACATTGTTCCTCACTTTGCTGGCGGTTTTATAGGGCTCACGTTGGAGAAAGGTGACCATGGCTGCCTTTTGGCCACATGTGTTTACACAAGGAAATGCATGTGGGTTTTGGGGTGGCGCCTGGAGTCAGCAGCCGCTCTCTGTACTCCTGACCCTTACAGAGCTGCTTTCTTGCTTCTGGGTACGTTTACTGCACTCCAGATGTGAGCTGGCTCCAGCGAGGCTGCGGAGCGCCAGGGATCTGGCATCCCCAGACTCATCAGTCCGTGGGGTAGAATGCCATGGTGGTTGTTTTAAAAGCTGTAATGCGTCTTGGTAACACATCATGATTTATTCAGCCCTTGTTTGACAGGGAGCCTTTATCAAAAGCCGATGCGCAGCCCGGGCTCGGCGGCGCTGCTGAGGGTGGCTGGAGCTGCTCCTTCCCCAGGGAGGGGCTTTGGCTGGGTCCCCCCGTGCCACCCACCCCGAGGGCTGCATCTGGGGACACCTGTGCTGCACCTCCACCCCGGGGTGACGGAGCTGCTGAGCAGACGAGCCCCAGAGAGTTTGGAGCAGGGCAATGTCCCTGCTGCTGGCACCGGGAGCCTTGGGTGACCGGGGGCTGACAGTGCCACAGCCTCTCCTGGCAGAACCCAGGCTCACTTTGGCCTCGCTCTCAGGCAAACCAGGGCTGATGGAAGGAGAGAAAAGAAGTGAAAATGGAGCTTGGGGAAAACCAGGCAAAAGCAGAGAGGAGCGTGGGCACTGAGGGAGCTCTGGGAGGGCAGAGCAGCGGCAGAGCTGGGGAGTCCCTGCCCACAGCTCCCAGCCCAAGGGCCCTTCTGCTCTGAGAGACTCCTGCTCTGTTCCACTTTTCTGCGCTCACACCAGATAAACCACAAAACACAGTTACAGGAACAAGGGGAGGGTCAGATGGTGCACAACCTGAGACCAGCCTGCTGCTGGCCCAGGCTGGAGGCAGAGGAGCCCAGGGGAGCGAGCCCTGCCCTGGGCTGGGGCTGGCAGACACAGGGCAAGCTTTGGGGGAGCAGCCCGGGATGGGGGGCTGGCCCCAGCCCTGCCTCCCTGCTCCAGCCTCCTCCCTTGGTGCCTCTGAGGTGCCATTCCCATGGGCACAGATGGATGCAGGACACTATAGCCCTGGATTAGGAATGAGCCTCTGGTTTAGAGATATTTATTTGCTTTTTATCATAATGGGAAAAAAATGCAACAGCAGATAGAAGAGGAAGGAAAAAACCCCAATCTGGGTCAGGATCTCACACTGGCTAGTTCACTTCACAGTTTAAGTAAATAGTTCTCATCCCAAAACCCTTCAGGGTCATATAAATGTGCCTCTTCACATGGAAGAGACTATTTTGATAGTAGCTGGGTGCCTGATGAATTTGCAACTTTCCCAAACTGTCGGTGTCTAGAATGTGACTCAGTTTTTCACAGTGAGATATAAAATCCTATCAATTAATCTAACTTTTATTGCACCTCTGGGGCATGAACGTGATGTTATTTAAACAAATGGTTCCCATTACCTTCAATTATTTTATAAATGTTTTTCAGTGATTTATAGGCTTCTATTAAATGGACAATATACTTCTGTGCTCCTTGAGGGGGTAAACAGTAATCTAAGGGCTTGGGTTTGCTGATCCTTTTTTCTTTCTCTCCTTCCTTTTCCACATGCATCAGAAGCTGCTTAATTGCCGGGGAGGTGGGGAAGAGCCCGGCCAGACGCGGCTCTGCCGCTGCCCCAGCCCGCCTGCCCCGCCCGAGGGTGCTGCGCCCTCCCTGGGGGCCGCTCCACCCCCGGGGCATCTCCCACCCTAAACCCTGCTGCTGCCACAGCCCCGCTGCTGCCACAGCCCCGCTGCTGCCACAGCCCCGCTTCCCCGGCATCCTCCCTGCAGCGCCTCGCCAGCTGCGCTCGGCTGCCTCCAGCCCGTGTGAAAGGGCTGGGGCTGGCTCCGGCAGGGCTGGCTGTGCCGGGGGGCAAGGCACGGCTCTGCTGCTCAGGAGGGGACAGGCACTGAGCACCCTGCTCCTCTCATGCGCCACTGAAGGAATTCCTCCTGCCCGGGCTGGAGACATCCCCGCAGTGCCTCATGCTCTGGGGACAGATGACGCTGCCACCAGCAGCCAATCCTCCCCGCGCGGGGAGAGCAGCAGCCCCGAGACCCAAAAAGGCTGGCACAAGGCCCGGACAACAAGTCACTTTTGCCAACCCAGGCCCTTCTCCCACCGTTTTTGTTCCAGGCTGGATCTGGGGAAGGCCGGGGGAGGGTCAGGGCGGCAGGATGCAGCGACAGGGACGGTGCAGAGCCCGCTTATCTGTGCGGGGTCACGCCGGGACGTGGTTCCTGGAGCAGTGACCCCGGCTGCCACCCCGGCCAGGACCCCATCCATCTCCCTGGCAGGCCTCAGCCAGCCTCCCTGCTAACCCTCAGCCCTGCATGCTGACAGACAGGACAGCAATTAAGGCCTCGCTGGACTAATTCACTTGAGCCTGTCTACATTTCAAACAGCTCTGGAGATAGGCTCTGTTTACAGAGCCTGCCGCCGTTTATTATTTTTTGGGGGGTGTTGCATGGGGTGGGGAGGGGAGATGACATTTGGGGAAGATAAATAGGGCAGAAGACCCTGTAAAGACAAAGGGCTGAGCAGGGCTGGCTCAGGCAGGGCTGCAGAGGGGCAGACAGAGCATTTCCCAGCTCCCAGCTCTGGCTGAGGATGGGCACAGCTCACTGCACACTCCGGGGCTGCTCCCAGCCCGGGCAGGACCTGCTCTAGCACAGGGGCTCTTGGACGTCCTCTGCTAAGGAGGACTAGGATCATTGGCAGGCAGTCCCCAGCACAGCAGGGCCCCGGTTCCATGGGCACCCCTTTCCTCCCCACCCTGTGGCACACCAGACACACTCGGAGGGAGCTGCAGACGCCCAGACTTCCCCTCCCTGGCGCCTCTTTGGGACTGGCACCTCTCTGCCAGGGAAATGGGCAGCCCTGAGCGAGCAGGAGAGCCCTGGCTCTCCCCTGCACAGGCAGGGAAGCTCAGCTCCCTGTGGACATGGGAGAGGGCACGAGCTGCTGGGCTGGGGGCCACATGGGGGCCTGTCCCAGCTCCCCAGGGCTCCCAGGGACCCTCAAAGCCGGACCCTGCGCTGTCCCTCAGAGCCCTGCCGGGTGTCCCCGGGGCAGGGTTACCATCCTCTGCTCTCCAGAATCAAAGCCCTGTTTTCCCAAAAGGCTGATCCCCCTCTCCCAGCCCGGGCAGCGTTTTCTAGCAGCCATCCCCCGATTTCTGTGGGGCACCAGGGGCACACGGAGCCTCTCTGGCTGCTGGCAAACCCACCCGGGTATTTTCCTTGGCAAACAACAAGTCCCTCAAAGTTGTTACACCACTGAAAATAGCCAATAAGATTTTACTTAATTAAGCAGCACGAGGCCTCACAATGCCGATTGTCACTTTTTCCCTTTGCCTTGTGCTGCTGCCACATCCCAGACGGGACTCACCCGGCCCTGCTCCGGACGGGCCGTGTGCTTGGGGGGCTGCAGAGGCACCGAGAAATAATAATAATAGTAAAAATTACCTCTACCTGCCCCTTGCCTTGCCTTTGCTTAAAGCAGGTCACGTCTGGAAGACAAGAGCACTGCCTGGGAGCGAGGGCTGGGGCGATACAAAGGGCAGTGTTGTCTGGAGGCTGGCCGGGAGTCAGCGCGGCGCTGTCCGGGCTGTTTGCACAGCGGCCGCTCCGAAATCGGATTTCACTCCAGCAGCACTGAGTCTTCCTCGGGTTTCTGCAGATCTGGGCTCGGGTCTATTTCTTGCTGCAAGGTTATTAAAAACACTTGAACCTGAAACAGACTCATTGTGTCCACACGTTTGCTGTTTATTATTATAAACAAGGGTGTCAGGGCCATTAAAAATAAATCAAAATGGGTAAAAAATGAGCAAGAAATACAAGGAAATGGAATGATTGAAAACACCCATCTCATCATCCAGGGCTGACAATTCCCACTCACAAGAATGCCTCTGTGCTAGAGATTGGGGAAAATAACTTCTCATTTTTCTTTTCAGAAGACTGCATCCCTTTCTCAGCTGGGGATGCCGAGCTGTGGGGAATGGAGAGGAGCAGATCCAACACCCAGCCCAGGGTTTGATGGCTCCTGGACCCTGGCTGGGATCTGTGCTGGCACATGTTCACTCCCACCAAGGGATGTGAGCTCTTGGTGTGATTGAGCTGTGGGAGCTGCAAACGTGGACAGTGCCCAGCCAGGGGCACACCCGGGGGCTGAGGGGCTGGGAAAAGCCCCTTCATTACACCCTCCCTTCAGAGCATCTCAGCCACCTGACATTCCTAAAAATCCTTGAAAAGCAGTCAGGGAGGCTGCATCCTGCTCCTGTTCACACCAGCACACACCTGGCACAGAGGTGCCACTGCACACAACACTAAAAGCCGCCCTCGTGGAGTTACAATTGTTCCCCAGGTCAGACCTCCTGGCTCTGCCGTGGGAGGACACCGGCCAGGTGCCAGCCCAAGGCCTTGCTGATGGTGGGACAGCTGAGCCAAGGCACATGTCAGCAGGCTGCTGGCCCAGCTGATCCCATAATCTCGTTAAAAACATCACTGGGAGATTCTCTGCTCCACACCCCCGGCAATTCCACAGCCAGGTCTGGGGGAACCAAGGCACTAAAATCTGATGAAAATGATGGAAAGTGTCAGAAGGGTCTTGTTTTGTGGCAGTGAGAGACCACAGGGGTCATTTCTTGTCACTCTTGTTTGAACACCAAAGCTCATGGGTGGCATTAGGAATATTTTAGAAGAACCACACATCAAAAGACAACTTTTTAAAATGCATGTAATAATTTAAAACATGACTCTGCATGGTGGAGTTAATGAAATCCTCTCCTTGCGTAGGCCTGCACAGACAGAAACCAAGCTTAAAATGAGTGGACAAGAAGAGACATTGAAAGGATTTTTGTTGCACTTTTGGGGCAAGGGGTGGGGAAGGGACACAGGACCCGGGACTGTGTTTTGCTGGGAAGCATGACGACATCCAGGGAAGGAAGGGAACACTCTCAGCCTTCTGGCCTAAATTATCTGCTAACACAAATAATCAAATTCCTGGGACCACACTGCTCTGGCGCCACTGCAGGCAGGGGAGGCCCAGCCCAGCTCCAGGAGCAGGTGGCAGCCCAGCCTGACCCACTCGAGTGCGAGGCACAAACTCGGCTCTCTCCGAGGAGCAGCACCGCTCACAGGACCGTGGGAAGTTTTTAATGGCTCACTCAAGGCAAGGCCTCTAAAATGTTTATATTAATACGTACATGCTGGACAGCCACTCATTTGGTCTCAGCTGGAAACCGGTCCAAACAGCTGAGAAACATCTGGCCGCTAACCTTGGACAGCTTCTAATCTGGTAGCCCAGGGATTTAAGAGGTCTCTTCAGAGGGACAGAAGTTTGGCAGATCCTTGCTGAGAACTCTGTCCTGCTGTGGCTGTTCCTCTCCCTGCTCCCTGCTCCGGGCTGACACGTACAGACCCCCCCTCCAGCATCCACAGGGACTGCACAGAGCTGCAGCTGGGCACCACCACTGACTGGCAGGAGCCCTCCTCAAGGTGTGGGACTGTCTGCTCCCCCTGTCTCAAGGGGACACACAGCAGCTCGTTGCCAGCTCACCAAAGCAGGCATTTCCCCACCTCTCTGCCCCAGCCCACATGCACAGGACTGGGGCAGCTCTCCAGCCTCTGCTGGCTTGTCCTCTCTCTGCCTCACTTACAGCAAATCAGTCCCAGAAAGTTCCCAGCACCAGGCAAAGAAAAATCCTTTTCTCTGAAGATCTGCAGACCATGATCAAGACAATTAGGAACACGTGGTTTTAGAGCAGAGCAAGTAGGAGGGGAAATGGCCCCATTGTTTCTGATGAAGATGGCTCAAAAGTTTGCATCACTTTTCTTCTCAAAACTCCTGCTTGGTTGGCTTTTTCCTCCCAAAGAATCTTCAGCTTTGGCTATCCTGAAACATCCTTTGGCAAGTGGACAGATAAAAAATAAGACAAGATAAAAGAATAGATGCTGAGCAATAGAGAGGGGGAAGAGACTTTAAGACCATTTGACATTTACTCTCTCCTCCTATCACCCATCAAGGTTGTGCAGGGCTTTCCAGGCATGTCAGGGCAAAGCCACCAACAACCTGGCTCAAGAGGCAGGAAAATAGGACAGGACCCACATTTCTGAAAACCCTTTGTAGGCTTTATTTAAAAGGAGATGATGAAAAAAGGTGACAAGATGCTTGACAAATATAAAATGATGAGCATTCAGCTTATCTCCCTTATCCTCAACACAGGTTTGTTGGTCTTTACATTTTTGTGACCACAAATGTGGGAGACATCAGGGAAAATGCAAAGGCACAAGCACCAGGGATGTAGCACCAAGAAGGGAGGACAAGGAAGAAGATGCTCAACAAGAGCTAAAAAAGCCTCTTTCCTACCAGAGGCTGAGCACGCTGGCTCTGGTCCAACAAAGCACTTAAGCATGTGCCTAAATTAAATTTGCCTTTACTGGGGCTCTTTGCAGGCTTCAGCACATTCTCCAGCAATGTGCTACAGCATGAGCAGGGAAAAGGAGGAGCTATTAAGGGACCTGAATCTCAGTCAGCAGCCAGGTTAGAGAGCGCTGGGAGAGCACATTAGCCAAGATTAATGCAACATGGCAATTCCACTGACAGGAGAACCCTTAGCCATCAGAAAAGCCTTCTTAAACAGAAGATAGTAAGTAAAAAAGTTTAGATATTAAGATGATCAGTATCAATTTCTCTTTCAGCTCAAGGTAGGTAGAGCCTGATGCAGACATATTTACAGGTACCTGCAGAACTGGAACTCCCCCGTTGCAGGGCATGTTGGTGCCAGCTTGAACAAACACATTGAACCCACTGAGCTGCTCCTTGGTGTAGCACTGTCCTGCAGGAAAAGCACCCACCTCAGAGGCTGAATGGCCACCAACACCAAGGTAAGCCACCAACAGCTCCCACAGCCCTGGCAGCGCTCTGGCAAGGGAGCAGGAGCGCATCCCCTGCACACCTGGGGGTTTGGTGCCACAGCTCGGGGCTGTCCCCTGCTGACACCCACCCCGCAGCCCCACGGGGCTCAGGGCTCTGCAATGAAACCCGGAGCTGCCCTTGGGCAGGGTCTGCCAGGGCCGAGGGGCACGCTGCTCCTCCTGCTCCGTGTCCTTGTCCCACGCTGGGATGAGCCGCTGACAGCAGCAGCGTCTCACAGAGTGGCTGAAGACAGCCTGGCTTCAGAATTGTTACTATAATTATAGTGGGAGAAACTGAAATTCAAATATAAAGCACTGCACAGGGTTGTAAGAGAGCAGAAAGGGCACATTTAGGCACATAGTCCCTACACAGAGAGCACACAGAGAGCTTAATTCCAGCACACCAAGAAGCCAACAACCATTTGTCTTTATTAA
Source organism: Fringilla coelebs (assembly GCF_963513975.1). Lineage (NCBI taxonomy): Eukaryota > Metazoa > Chordata > Aves > Passeriformes > Fringillidae > Fringilla > Fringilla coelebs. The sequence goes on from NC_140044.1 coordinate 737,149, forward strand.
CAATTCAGGTCTCCCTGTGAGTGCCTGTCCAGCGGGACAGTTCCCACACACAGGCGTCTCGAATGGAAGCGGTTCTGGAGAAACACGAGAAGTGGGTCCCGTGCCGCGGAGCCCGAGCAGCAGCAGCGGCGGCGGCGGCGGCGGCGGCGAGCCTTGGGCAGCCTTGGGGCTCCCTCTGCCGTCCTGCTCTGCCCCGGCCCGAGAGGGCTCAGGGACCCTCTGCGGGCACAGCCAGGCTCAGGGACCCTCTGCGGGCACAGGGGTGGCTCAGGGACCCTCTGCGGGCACAGGGGTGGCTCAGGGACCCTCTGCGGGCACAGGGGTGGCTCAGGGACCCTCTGTGGGCACAGCCAGGCTCAGGGACCCTCTGTGGGCACAGCCAGGCTCAGGGACCCTCTGTGGGCACAGGGGTGGCTCAGGGACCCTCTGCGGGCACAGGGGTGGCTCAGGGACCCTCTGCACAGCGGGCACAGGGGTGGCTCAGGGACCCTCTGCACAGTGGGCACAGGACAGGCTCAGGGACCCTCTGCACAGTGGGCACAGGACAGGCTCAGGGACCCTCTGCAGGCACAGGGGTGGCTCAGGGACCCTCTGCAGGTACAGCCAGGCTCAGGGACCCTCTGCACAGCGGGCACAGGACAGGTGGGTCTGGCTCAGAGCAGCCTCCTCCAGGCACTGCTCAGCCACTTCCAGCAGCACCTGCTCCAAGCACATTTGTTTCACGGCCAATCCCCTTATTATATTTATTATCCCTTCACAGCTTTCTCTGCAGAGACAGTGGGTCAGGACACAGACTGACAGCTGGCAGGGATCACCTGAGCACTTTGCTGGGTGCTGCCAGAGTCTGGACAAGCACAGGTGTGACAGGCTTTGTTTCCACATCTCATTTCTGAAGCACCAGCAAGCACCAGCCTGGGATGAATGGTCCCTTCCCCTCACAGGTGACACACACTGACAGAGCCACCATGCAGCCCCATGGCAGCTGACTCCCAAGCAGTTATTATTCCACGCTGCCCTTACTTGGTTGTGGGAACAGCAACAGAGCTCTGAGGTGTCCAGAGAGCGCAACTCCTGGGGGAGAACAGTCACAGTGAGCCCTTTTCTTTAAGCAGCATCCAACTTTGTCTGAGGCTGTGAGCAGGTGGCTCCTGCCAGCTCCCAGCTCCCAGCCAGGGTGGGATGCTCTCACCTGTACAGCCTGCAAAGCAAACCAGATGATTTCACGGCTTTAAAATCATTACTTGAAGTAAGAAGGTTCAGGGAGGTCCCAAACATGCACCAACCACAACCTCCCAAGGAGGGCATGGGCACTCTGAAAAAGAGACAATCAAGCAGCCCACTGTAATTATCATGTTGTTCCAATGCCCACTTTCCACCTCTGACACCAAGCTATTTTAAATAAACACACACACAGTATTGGTCCCATTGGGCCTGCCCCAGGAGGCAGCAGTATTCATTCCAGCCCAGAAACCAGCAGCAAGTGTCACAAAGCATCCAAGGTCGTTCCCTGTTTCATTCCCAGCCCAGGAAGAACCTTGTTTCAGCCCATCACTGCCGTGAATGCATCAGGACCTTCCAGCAATCTCCAGACACTTCACACTGGGAAAAGGCCAACATTCCACAGCCTTGTTTTTACCCAGACTGGGAGGAAAGCTCAGCTTGTGGCAGGGCATGTTGCAGGCAGATACTCTTCACTATCTGAGAAAAACACTGGAAATCTCAGGTTGTGAAATACTCCTTGACCTTGACAGACAGCGTAACATGCAGCTGCAGAGGGATTCCATTTCCTCGGGACTCCAGCACAGCAAGGCCACGGCCCGACAGCACCAGAAAGCCCTTGGCAGCCCCTGGGCCTCACCTGATGCTACCAAGGGCTTGAGGGGCAGCCTGAGGCTTAAGCCAAAACTACAGATGTCCTTGGCACAGCAGCAGCAGCTGGATAGAGACAATTGCCTTTCACCACCAGTTTACAGCCTGTCAGCTAAATGTGATCTGTAGGAAGATACTTCCAACAAATCAAGAATTCCATAAGGGATCAAAATTCTAAACATAAATACAATTAAAGCCTTCTAATATTAATGCACACTTTTTATTATATTAAAATCAGGCAATGGTCTGATACAATAAAAAGGCTGCTTATGGAATACTGTTATGTTAAACTTTCAGTACAGAGGATGTTAAATCCTTACAACTAATATTTTCCTCAGAAGTTAATGGAAACATCAATTGTTCATTGACTTGACAGCTGCTGCTTTAAAATGTGTTTATTTTTACTCTTTTCTTTTTTTCCTTATTTTTTCTTTTTTTTTTTTTTTTTTTTTACACAAACACTGAATTTTTCATAAAACTTAGGACACACTAGGTTGGTTTCCTGTAAGCTTGCATCCACATTGCAGCAGTTAGTGGTCCGGAAGAGTAAACAGAAAAGGCAGTGATTTGCCAGGATGCAAAGCCAATCAAGGTCCTTAATCTGCTGTGCCACCGCTTCCCCAAAATCTTCACTGAAGAGATTTCTAAGACTTACAGAATCTTAACAAAATCTACCACCCAGATTTGATTTGTCTGTGGTTGTTACATCTTTAGAAGGGGCAAACGCAAGTGCAACATTTTGTTAATTAACATTCTTGGGTCAATCCAAAGCACCAAAACACAGTGATTTGAGGGTACCTGGAGTGTGTTCAGAATCTCTAGGTGCAGAGTCTCCCCCACCGAAGTTTGGCAGCAGAAGGTTTGGGCAATCCTGGTAAATTACTGCTCTTTTCCCCACGTCAAAGCCTATCTAAGAGCACGGCCGTGGCCAGCTTGGCGGTGTGGCAGCAGTGCTGGAGGGAAGGGAAAACCCACGCTTGCCAGCAGAACAGAACTCTTGTTTCCCAGGCTGGTGAAGACTAAATTTGTTGCAAAACCAAAATGATAAGCAGGAGGGAACAGGTCAAGTTATTGCCCCGATGCTCACCCCTGCGCCAGGGGTGAGCAGACTCACCAAGAGGGGCAAAAAGAAAGCAGCACCCCCACTAAAAAGAGGGGAAGAGGGAAGAGATAAAAAGAACCCTGAATCCCTCACCCAAAGCTCACGTCACTGGTGAGGGAGACCAGGAAGAGAAATACAATCTATGCCTTGGCCAAAGGAAAGAAGGAAAGCTTGCCCCAGATTATCAGGGCATTTAAAAAAATAATAAAAACCCAAAAACGACCACAGTCACATTCAGCCTTTACTAGAGCGAGCACAAAGGGAGGGATGACTGAGGTTAGCACACATCCCCAGTAGTAGTCCATACAGCCCAGTGTAGTACTGGAAGCAAAAACCTTTGTGTCTACTCTAATAAATAGCCCTGAGCTTCGACTCTATTGCAAAAGACAGAGAAAGAAAAAAATAACCCAGGCCAGACACACAGCAAGGTGATTGTGGGATGGATCCTTTCACAGTTAAGTTGGATGTGCCACACTGGTCTTGACAGTAATAAATTTAAATAGACTTTTCCTGATATCAGAAGTTCAGCTATGTGGACAGTGGTTACACGACAGGATTATTTGTTATAGCACAACTTATATTTCAAATGAAAAAAAAAATTAGTATCATTTACAGTATCTCAAGAAAAACTTCCTTTGAATGGGAACTTTCTTTCCAGTATTTTGAGGTCTACAAGATGCATCTAGAAAATTTACTACTGTGGAAAATGAAGACAGCTTAAATTGAATAAGGGGGGGCATGTTGTTGTTGTTTTTTTTTTTTAATTAATTGCTGTAACATTGTCCTTCAGGTGGCTGAGGAAGTTTCATATTTTCTTTAGACATCATTAGACGCCGAAGCTCTTGCAGAACAACTTTGATACTATAAGAATTCTGCCATTTTGCTAGGACTGATATGGCTCTGGGGTCCACCTAAAACAGACAAAAAGACCATTCCTGTCAGAATTGGTGCACAGGTTACACTTAATTCCCCCCACCCCCAACTAAAGATCCCACATGAAATCTGAGTGGGAGAAATCAAAAGCAAGTGTTTTCCTAAAAGCATAATAAATCTCCACTTGTCCACTTCCCTTCTACCCCCTTTCCTTCTCCAACAAAGGGCATCACAAGCAATGAGGAGCTAAGCGAGCCACAAGCATAAACAAAGCATTGGAGCTGCACAAAAAAAAATTAAAATGAGTAAAAGCAAAAACTTACCACTCCATTAGAACTATTTACTCCATTCATATTAATTTTTGTTACAAATCTGACAAATGGAGGTGCTTCTGGATACTTAGGCCCACATTCTATTTTAAGGCTGTATATTCTGTTTTCATAAATTGTCTGAGGGGAAAAGAAAGGGGGAAACAATTACATCAGGCAGCTCAATAAGCATTTGGTTAAAGCAGTGGCTACTTTAGGAACACAGGAACTACCAAAAGTGTGGGCAGCCACATAGATACTATGCTGGCTCCCTGTTTTGAGTTCATTTTACAATGTTCAGAGTATCAAGTGTTCCTGCAGGGTGATAATTAATAATTCTGCTGGTCTTGGTGGATGGAGCAGGGAACAGCCCTGAGCTCCAGGCAGGGCTTTGAGGTCTGTGGAACAGCCACCCCACACAGGGAGCTGGCACTGCAGCCCCGGCTGTGCACAGCCAGTGCAGAACAGTGCAGGTCAAGGTGCAGCTCTGACAGTGCTTTTGAACAGCCCGTGCCAACAAGGTGACTCCTGGCTGAGGGACATCACTCACAGCTCGGGAATGCCACAGCCCGGCGGGACAACTCAGGGCAGCAGCACACAGCGACTCCAGCTCTGCACAGCTGCTCCTTTTCCCCCTGGAATCCAGCATAACATCCTCCCAACTGCTACTGCTTTCCACCCAGAGGGAAACAGGCCTTAGCTTTTGTCCCCAGCCAGTACTTCCACATCCTAGAGAAACAAATTGGTAATAACTGAATCTGAGCAGTGTTAAAAGGAGGACAGCAAACAAGAATGGTTGCAAGTCCCCAGGATCTCTCCCAATAAAATCTGCTGCCTTCAAGCAAGAAGCTCAAAAGAAGTCACAACATATCTGGCAAGAAGATCTGTATTCCTAAGTGTGTCAGAAAAACAGGAGAGGCAGAGCTGACTCCTCTGCTGTTATGGCCCTGTAGCCTTGGTTTGCAGCACGACAAAATCTGCAAACTTCCATCACTGCTGGCAAGGCTGCGTGCTCCTGTTTGCACATTTCAATTCCTATTTAATTTTCTAAATTAGATTTCAAGGTTGTTTAAATTTTCCATAAACCCTAGGCACACAGTGAGCTTTCTTCACAGCCTTAATGCAGGCTCATTAGCACTCTCCTAATGTTCTAAAATCAAATGCTGTTCTAGAAAACAATTTGAGTACATCATAAACAAATGAAATGCTCGTGACTGGGGAGACATTAGCAAAGGCAGACAACAAGTAAACAACACTTCTGGGTGAGACAGAAAACACTGCATGTATAATGCCTTCATAATACATGTTCTTGTACAACCTCACCGTATGTCAAAAGAGGCAACTGACAGAATGGGAACAGAGAGCAGGAACATGATTAAAGGTCTGTAAAGATTTTCATATAATGACCCATGGAATTACTGAGAAATGATACTGAGGCCAGATGTAGAAGACATCTGCTATTGCAGGAAGGAGAATTGGCTACCTGCACTCCATCAAAGGGTATTAAGGAAACAGAACAGTGAAACTGGAGACAACAGACAAGTTCTCGTTTTAGAACACAGGCACACATTCAACACACAATGAAGTCCTCAAGTTCACTAGTAGAGTGTAAACCCACAGTTTAGTGGGGCTGGGAATACAACAATACTCCCACAAAGACCAGCTGCATTATTAGATGCAGCTTTGGGAGAGGACATTCAGAGAAGAGACTGAAATCACTAACATTTGAGTTTCCTCAGTCAGCTGAAATTCTACAAGAGCTCATCAGTACTGCTGCAATAAACAGCACCCAATAAACTGAACAGGAGAAGCAGAATAACCAGACAGAGCACCCCCCAGCACCTGCAGCAGCTCCATTTGTAACCTTACTAGCTGAGGGATTCTGAACCTTGCTGGATTCAAGGGTACAGCACCTTAGAATTCTGGGATCTCGAAAGTTATGTCTTACTGAATCTGCAAATATAAAGCAGACAAATAACAGAACTAACCAGAGAAAGGCACCAAAATGTTTCAAATTATAAGCAAAAAGCCATACAGACACATGAAACCCATTATTATAAAGAACTCCAACATAAATCACTTCTTAAAGTGTTTCTTCGCTCATTTGCCTTTTGTTTATTTTCGACTTCAGTGGTGAGGTTAGGAGAAGGGGAAAAAAATGTAACAGTACTATTTTAGTATTTAAGTGGATACTTACTCTTGGAGGCCCAATAATCATTCCTGTCCATCTTGTAAGTGTCATATCTTCATCATCTTCAAGGCCCCAGCTAACTGTTCCATCCCCTACTCCCTTCTGACCTTCTTCAAGTTCTTCCAAAAGACGAAAATTACGAGGAACTTTCACTCCTGAAACAATCAGAAAAATATTTTCAGTTGAGAAATCTTGTGAAGAAAAAAAGCTAGAGTAATTTCCCTGATACTTTTGGTGATTCTACAGATCACATTTTTGCTAAAACCATGAAAATACCACTTTTTGAATGACAATATTTCAATGTTACAAAAAAGCTATTCCCATATTTAGCTTGGATTTTACAAGCAGAATCAAGATATCCCCAAATAAACATTCCAGAAGGCTGACAGGCCACATGTTACAGCAGGCAGTAAAAATGAAAGGAAATCTCTGTTCCCTCAAAGGTAGACTCAGTATTATGGAGCTCTAATTAGCACTTGTCTATATGATTTATAGTATAAAAATTTAGAAGTTTCTACAAAATGACACCATGAGAGGCTTGACAGCAGTTGACTCAGAGCTTTAAAAATACCTTTCAAAGCAAATAAAACTCTTTCATAACATTAGTAGGTTAATCTGAAGTTAATTGAAGTGGGCTTTGTCAGCAGCAATAGCATCCTTTGTACTTGTGACCTCCACCACCAAGGAATTTCAGCACTCTGTAATTGCTGGCACATTTCTCCTCAAAACACGGCAAAACAGGGAGATTTCCTCTCCCCATTACATTAACGGAAAACAATGGCACACACAGCCAAGGTGACACACCAAGCCCGTGGTGAAGGAGGACCCTGAACTCAGGCCACAGTGAGTCTCACTGCTCTTCAAGGTATCTGCACTGCAGGCAGGACAGAGCAGAACTGCACTCGAGCCCACTGCTGCTCCTCAGCCTGGGGTCTGTGTGCCGGCTTTTGGTGGTGGGGGGCTACAGTGCTGGCACCTGTCAGAAGCTGCTGGAAGCTCCCTGCCTTGTGTGTTGGAGCCAATCCTAGGCAGCTCCAGGATGGATCCACTGCTGGCCAAGGCCCAGGACATCAGCACTGCTGGGACAAAGTGTTTGGGAAGGGACAAAGTTACTGCACAGGAGCAGCTGGAGAGAGGAGTGAGACTATGCCAGAGGACGGCTGCGCAGGCACCAAGGTCAGTGAAGGATGGGCAGAGATGCCCCTGAGGAAGCAGAGATGCACCTGCAGCCCATGGAGCACTCCTTGGCCATGGACTAAATCCAGAGGATCTAGCAGTTTTAAATTCTCCTTTAAATATATTAAGGACCTAAGGAAACTTAATGGCAGAGATGATTTTGCTGCATAATCAGAGGTGTCCAAATTTCATTCACTACAAAGCATGCATCAAAGAAACCAAACCAGCAAATGACTAAAGAAAGTGGATACACATCTAACGTGATCATATCCAAGAACATCCTGGGCAGCAGGGCTCAGGCACAGCTGCAGCACCAGCACAGGAACTCATCCAGCAGAGTGGTGCCAGCAGACACCAGACCTGAACTGGCAGAACCAGACCTCCCACCCGGGGGCTGCCGAGCACAGCTCCCTGCCAAATCCCCTCCCAGCCAGACCCTGCTGTTTCCATGGCTGCTGAGCAACACAACTCTTGGGCTGTGAAAGGAAATGAATCAGCTGGGGCTAGTAAAGCCGTTGCCTCGAGACTGCCCAAGCCCTAGACCCTGGGTGGCAATAGGACCTCCTGGGCACCACTGCCACGTCCCCTGCATGACAAACTCCAGCATAAACTTCTCCCACAAAATCTTTAAGTTGTGAAGTGTGTATCCTGTGTGCCCCAGACACACGAGGGCTCAAGTCTGCCAGTCACACCTGAGCCATGACAGACGAGCCATGCATTTGTAATTCTATTCCCAAGGCTCTCTGTGCTGTAGTTTGGGGAGGCAGAGTGGCCCAGCTCCAACACCTGGGATAAGAGAGCTGAGGGACATAAGCCACGGAGCACAAGTTGAAGGACAAGGTGCAGCCTTTGCTTGCACACACCTCACCTATTTCCCTACTTTTGCTGCAGTGGATGCACAGGAGAGCTGCTGATGGGGGATGACTCACAGCTAAACTGCTGTCTGGGCTCCAGCCCTGCCTGCTGGTGCCCTGGGGAAAAAGGGCCAGGGTAGAAGGGCAAACAGAAGGTCCTTTTGGAGGGAGCCCAGCAGCTCTTCCCCAGGGCAGGGGATGCCACAGAGGAAACCCTGTGGCTGTTATCAGAGCCCCAGCCAGAGCAGCCATCAGCTGGAGCCAGGGCAAGACCTGCCTGGAATGAGTTACATGAATGCCAAAAAACGCTCTCACTTCCACACCACAACATCACAATACTTAACAAGCATCAGCTCAGTCTGTGCCTCGCTCCTTAATAACATCACTTCATAGTTATCAGTGGTGCAAAGACAATTTACAGGTATTTACTGAGACCAAGCTAAATAACCCAGGAGGAATCAGCTTTAGGGCAGACAGGCCACACAGCAAAGAAGAAAACAAAAAGTATTGCCCATCCACCCTTCCTCTGAGCATCAATTCTGGGTGATCCCTCTGAGCATCACACCCTGTTCACTGAGCCAAGCAGGAATCTTTAAGTGAGCGTGTAATTAAAAATGACATCACCACGTACATATTTGAGCAGCCACAACGTAGACTGAAAGGCAGCCTTAGTTCTGACATTTGCTACCCAGAACTGGGCTTGGCTTTACAACCTTACGGGAAGAGAAGGCAACTTAATTGCTGAGCTCTCCCCAGATACAGCTGCTCTGATTCAGCATGAATCCAGCATGAATCAGAGCCATAAAAGAGTCACACAGGATTTCAGAGCTCTTTGGCAAGCGTGAGGTCTCCAGAGAGCTGGCGAGTCACACCGTGCAGCGACTCCTGCCACACGGAAATCGCTCACAGCAATGAGTGTTCATTCTACAGGAACTGCTCCTGGGAGCTCTGCAGGGCCATCATGGCAAGGGGGTGCCCACAGGGAAGGACACAGATTGGAGTTTTATGCACTTCATGGAAAATAAAATGATCATGGCAGATAACTGGTAATTTTACAAGAGATGACCCTGTCACACAGCATTGCTGCTTTCTTAACGTGTTTTACTCCTATTCTAAAGCTCAGGGTGTAACATGAAGGGCCATCGCCTCAGCTACCACAGAAGGTGCCAATTCAGCTGACACATTCTCAGGAAATTCATTCAACAGAATCACACATATTAATATAAAATATTATGCCGATATGACCATAAATGCTTTATAAACTTCCCTTAAGCAAGGCAGAATAAAGACCAGATTCATCCTTCTGGTCGGTCTGGAAAGATGCACCAGGCCATTAAGGCAACCTCATCTCCGCCTCATTTGCAGGGGCCTGGAGCACTCATGGTGTGCTACCACATCCTGCTGGGACCCAAAGCTCACACAAGCTTTATCACTTGTGATCATACACAAACACATCACCATCGTGCTTGCTGTCCACCAAGATTCCTAGAAAGCGGCCAGATCTGTCCTAGGCACACACAGTATTTGCCAAATAATGTCCATGCTGAAGCATGGCAGCTGCAGAGTCAGGAGATGGCTCCTGTGTCCCCTGACAGCACCAGGAGTTTCTGGGGTTTCCTCCTCCAACCCCCCAGTAAATACCTTGCATAACCCTCTCAGTGTAGCAATGGAGACTTCCTTGGCAGTAACCAAACCAACCTGTTTTTTTAAGAGCTCTTCACTTAACACAAGAAAGCCTAAATAAAGCGAGACGCAATTAAAAAGTAATCAGCTTGTCTAAAGTACTTTCAGTTATGCATTGTAATTCAGTCTTCACTATAGTTCAAGATGACTCTCAAATAGCAGCTTCATTTGAAACATAAATATAGTAATATCTCAGTAACTGCTTCACTTGTAGCTTGCCTAACGTCACAGAAATACTCCCAGAAATGGAACTGAAAACCTACTTCAGAGCAAAAGGAGATCTTCACTATTAATCACAAGAGCAAACCAGTGAAAGCTAAATTGTAACTGTATCGACTAGGCGACCTGGTCAGAATCTCACTAAAGAAAGAACAGAATTATCCTGGATGACAGTCCAATGCCAGCTTGGACTTTAAAAGATCTTAAAGCACTCTCAGATTTACCTTTTCAAGAAGCACTACTAAAGATACAGATACACAACTGAATGCGTCTTGCAACAAGTTTAAGAGTGATCTTATCAGGCTGAGATTTTTCTCATCTTACTCACTTTTCCATCTCCATTTTCCTCAGTCACATAGCCAAAGCAATTTCACATCCGGACACCTTGTGAAGCTGAGAACAGCACTGTGAAAGCAGGCAGGCCATGTGCCTTTGGGGAGAGATCCTCTCCTCCAATCCTTCTGATCAGTGGCAGTAGAACAAAAAATACACCTCTCAAAAATTTCAAAAACCTGTTCCTCTCTCCTTTCTAAAGTGAGATCGAATTACAAGCATTTCTCTTCAGGACTAAAGCACAGGCACAGCACACCTCAGCAAAGCACCCAGAAAATGGGGCTCTGAGGAGAGGAACTGTCTTTTGCTGAAGGTTTTTCCACATCTTCACTGTAACAAGCGACTCATCAACCTGGCCTTTCTGGACAATTTAAACTCTGCTTTCTATCCTAGTTCCTGATTTACTGTAACTCAAGTTAGCTGAAATCCAACAGCTTTAAACACCTCTGTTACTCAGTACATTAAAGTGCTTTCTGTTGCTTGTTTCTGTGTCTGTGCTTCATGTCTTTGCATTGACTGCAGATAATGAATTGGACAGTTTATCCTTGCAGCACTGGGACAGTAAAAAATACACAAGCCATTCCTTGTCACAATGGTATATAAAGTTTCTGAAGTGATGGAATACTTAAAACCAAATAAAAGGCTTTCAGAATTGTCACAAAAGCTTTCAGGAGACAGGAACTTTGGATTTCTTGCATTGTCTTTACAGTCACAAATTCCACTCTGATGATGCAGACAGGTACCAAGACATTTTGCAGATACAAAAATAACTTCCTGCACACTTCAACAATTTGAAGTGTTTTCTGTTCTGCGCAAGCTTCAGCACTGGTTCTACCTTTCAATCATTTAGGCAGGTTCCTTGGAAAGAGGTTACTAAAACATCGGTCTGAGGCTCCCAGGTACAGGCAGGGTCACACACAGGCCCAGGTGAAGGCACAGGCCCAGCTCATACCCAGGGGGATGGGGCACAAACCATCAGTAACTGCAGCTCCACTTGCAGGAGTTGAACAGCATCCTCACAACCTGAAAATCCCAACTTTCCCACCCTCCCCAATCTGTCAGTGTTACACCTGCCAGGATCCTTACCTGTCTACATATTTACTACACTAATTAGTACTGTTCTCAGTCAGAACGCTGCTTTTCAAATATATTATGTTATTTTTATCATTGAAGATGAACATATTCAATTCAGTATCGTCTTGTAGGAGTGTTGAACTATTTACCTTTCTATTCAATCGACTGCATCCTTCTATTACAAAGCTCTGCAATAATCCACTCCTCTGGCACTATTTCATGTGCTCTTACAGCCCATATTATTTAAGAACGCAGAATTTATCTTGCCTTGAGAATTCTCTTCAGTTACTTTTCCCCCACCCTTGAGCCTTTCACTTACAGTCCCAGAGAGCCCTTGGTGGTGGCAATGCTTCCTCTGAGATGAGGATGACTGCTGTCACTCCAAGGAGCCATCGAGGGGCACCTGCAGGTGCGCCAGTATTGTACAACACTGCCACTGCCCCTCTCCTGTGCTTCTCACGAGCATCCCTTGGAGTGCACAGGGATGTTTCAGGGTTAGAAACAGACACTTTTAATACACTGCACTAACCCCAACGCCTGCTCACCTCTGTTAGGTGCATTAAGCCATGTGTACCAGCACTGTCACAGCCATACACCCAAGGACTGGTTCTTCTGCAGTTCTCCACCTTCCTCAGACTTGGAAAAACTTAGATCTGGGCAAACCATTTAACTACTCAACACTCTCAGGCTGTTGGTAAACACAGTGCCTCACAGCCCTGCAACAGACAAACTACACTGAACTGTGAGAGAAAGTGGGTTAAGTGAGGTCATCAAACCTTTCCCAGGGTGAAAGTTACAGAAACACCAGCCCCCAGGCCAGCACAGCGGGGTTTGACTCATTGTAAAACCCGAAACTGCAGGACAGCACCATGGTGCAAGGTCTGTCGTGTAACTACAGCCCAGCCAGTGCAGGAGCCTCTGAGGAACCCCTGCGTTCCTGCTGGATCACCTCTGGCAGCTGAGCATTCCTGCAGGACACCTCAGTCTGTGGGATGGACACACACAGAGTGGAGTCTCCTACCAACAGCCTTATTAAAACCATTAAAGCCAGCCCTTTCTTTTCATTCATATAGTAATGGGGTGTGGGAAACCCACATCATCAGCAACACAGAATTCCCCCCTCTCAGTGCTACAGATGGACCCCAGATCCTAACATTCCTTCCAGGCAGTGGGTTGGGTTTTTCCCCCCGTTAATAATTTCTACCTGCTTAATAGATACAAATATCTAATCTACCTACCTGTCTAATTGCCAGGACCAGCCCTATGACTTTTTTAGGTTACAGGGACATTTGTTACCACTTCTTCCTCTGGGTCAGTAGCTGCTTTTGAAGACAGCTGAGCATTTTTCATCTTCAATATGTGTTTAGGCTCCATTGCTAAACCGCCATGAACTCAAGATATCACAAATATTCCAGTGCTTTACAGACAAATACAAACACATTAAGACTCCACAGATCAAGTTTTAGCAAAATGTGCTTCCCAGATGAGTGAAGGCAGTCCTGAGGCACAGTCCCAAGCCCCCAGCGAGGGCTCAGCAGTGAACAGCGAGGTGTCACCTGCAGCCCCCTGCCTGTGCCAGACCATGCCTTCCCTGCAGGGGCAGCAGGGACCCACACACCTGCACTGCAGTGCCACTGCCAGCTCCCGGGCACCAGGCTGCCCTTGCCACCAGCACAGGAGGCTGTCCTTCCTTCCTCAGCACTGCAGAGTGCTCTGAGGGCAGCCCGTGAGCTCCAGCTCCAGCTGCCACCCACAGAGCCACCAGACTGAGTGCTGGGTTTGCTGCAGGCATGCAGTGCTCCTGCAGCACAGCTCTGTAAGTCACCCCAGAGCAGCTGTGTGCCCACACTGCACGCTGTGGCCCTGCTGCCAGCACTGGGGACACGAGACAGCTGGGAACAAAACCCTGTCCCCTGTCACAAACCCAGGGGACAAGGGAACAGACACAATGTGGCCAGCAGGTGCTGGGTAACAACAGCCTGTCCCAATGGCCTGTCACTGCAGCCCAGCCCTTTCCTACATGTGCCCCTCCACGAGCACCTAACAATTCTCTCACAGAGCTGCACTGGCTTGAAAAGGAAAGTATTTCCCTTGTTCTTCCAGCCAAACACAAAATGCAAAGTCAGCAGCTTGAAAGGATCACAGAGAACGCAGAGCAGGAGGAGAAGGTGACCTAACAGGGGAAGAAGGGTCCCTTCCTCAAGCTACAGCTCCTGTGTCTTCAGTCAACACCTCACACATTCAAACACAGACCTGTAACACAACTCTCAGGACAGCAACCACTGCACTTAATTAAGTTTTTATTAATTGATTATTATGAATTATGTGCAATGTGATGGTTATCCTTAAAATCCAATGAGTGGTCATTGACAGAGAACTAGCCATACTAAAAGAACTCCAAAATACTCCTGTTATATCCCCACCAGTCATGTTCTAGTGAGCGCAGTCCAACTTTGGAGGGAGCACTTTGGAAACAAGCACTACAGGGGCACATGTGAAACCCTCCATGGACTGGGAAAACAGGAAAATGAAACTGCCTCAACAGAAGTGACACTGATTTACTCGATCTGCTGAAGTTCATTAGAGGATGTCAACAGAAAAAAACCTCACTGCAAATCTAGTTGCGGTATTTTTGTTTAATATGTAATGACAAATGAAAAGGGGGAGTGTGTGTAACTGCTTAAAACAGGTGTGGAGCAGGTTTGAAGGGAACAGAAAATTCACTGCCTTCTCGGGCACACACGTCCTGCCACGGGAGCGGCACGCTTCCCGCGGAACAGAGAGAGGCCAGCAGCCAAAAGGGCCCTCCAAGAGCCCGATTTCAGTCACGGAACTCGGGCCACAGCCTGGGGACTGCCGACAGGAGAGCCCCGGGGCCAGCCCAGGCCGCACGGGACCGGCCGGGAGAGGAGCACGGCAGGAGAAGGGCCCGAAGGGCGGCCCGGGCTCCGGGGCCCGGCCCCGCCACGGGCTGCGGCCCGCCCGGCGCCCGGCCCGGTTCCGGCGCGCCGGGACACCGGTCCCGCAGGGCCCGAGCGGCCCCGCTCGCCTCCGGAGCCGCACCGGGGCCGCTCCCACCGCGAGCCCTCGGCGGCCCCCGGGGAGGCGCGGACGGGCCCGCCGGGACCCGCGGACGGGAGCGGGGCCGGCTCCGGCTCCACCCCCGCCCCACCGGGCCCCGCTCGGGCCGCACCGCCGCCCCCGCTCCGCGGCCGCGGCCACCCCACCGCCGGGCGCCTCCCGCCCCACCGTCCCCGGCCGCGGCCCCGCGGGTGCCCCGGGGCGAGGCGGCCCCGGCGCGGCCCCGCCGCCCGGCCCGGCCCCGCTCACCCGCGCCCGTGGTCGCCGCCATCTTGCGCCGCCGCCGCCGGCCCCGCCCCCGCCTGACGTCACCACAACGCGGGAACTGCGGCCACGGGCGCGGGCGGGCGCGCTAAGGGGAGCTCGCGGCGCGGCGGGGCGGGCCCGCGGGCGGAGCTCTGTGGTGCACGCGCGGCGCTCCCGCGGCTCCGCGGCGCGGGCGGGCGTTATCGCCGCTCGGGGCAGCCCCGGCCACCGGCCCCGGGACAGCAGCGCCACCCCTTACACCCCGGCCCAGCTTCCCCCAGCCCGCTCCCTTCGGCATAATACGAAAAAAAAGTTAAAAGAAATGGGAAGGAAATGAGTTCTGCTTCAGTTCGCTTTACAACACACGCTCAGAAAACTAAGTCCCAAAAGAGCCCGTGAAAACAGCCAGAATAAGCACGAAAACGTTTTGGAGACCCACGGCAGCTTCAGCGCCGTTCTGCAGTGAGCCGGCCCAGGCTCAGCCTCGAGCAGCGACGGAGCCATCGATTGTTCCTGGCAGCTGCTGTAAAACAGCAACGCTGCTCTTACTGCTTTTATTTACCCAGCCACGTTTCAGTGCAGCCACGGCCGGCACGGCCCGGCTGAAGGCAGCAGGAAGGAAAGAAAAGGCAGCAGGAAGAGGCAGGACAAAGCAGCAGGGCCAGGCAGCGGGAAGGAAAGAGGAAAAGGCAGCAGGAGAAGCAGCCAGATGGCCCGAGAGCCCACTGCCCCGGCAGGACGGGGCTGCTTCGGGTGCATGGCGGGTGCGGGACTCCTTCCACACCCTTCCGACCAGCACTCCCCTCCAGCTTACAGGCTGCTGAGTCCTGAGGATCGCAGAGACAGGCACCACACCCCAGGCAAACCCGCCAAGTGGGAGTTCGAGGCACTCTGCAGGAATTCTCCTCCGTTTACAGCAGCACAACACTTCCCTGGGCAGCCGTGTCCCCGGACTGCTCAGTCCGGGAGGCTTCTGCAGTGCCACGCTGCACGCAAGGGATCACCCCTGCTCCTGGGGCGTGTGCGGGGATCCCTCCTGCTCCTGGGGTGTGTGCAGGGATCACCCCTGCTCCTGGGGTGTGTGCGGGGATCCCTCCTGCTCCTGGGGTGTGTGCAGGGATCACCCCTGCTCCTGGGGTGTGTGCAGGGATCACCCCTGCTCCTGGGATGTGTGCAGGGATCCCTCCTGCTCCTGGGATGCACAGAGGGAACCTCTCCTGCTCCTGGGATGCACAGAGGGAACCTCTCCTGCTCCTGGGATGTGCAGAGGAAACCTCTCCTGCTCCTGGGACGTGGGTAGGGAATCTCTCCTGCTCCTGGGATGCATGTGAGGAACCACAGCTGCTCCTCCAAGGCCCTCCTGACCACAAGATCCACTCATGGAGGGCAACTGCAGCCCTGGCAAAAGCTGGAGGCCTGAGAGTCCTTCTGAGGGTCCAGAGAGCAGGAGCCTGACCAGAGCTCTCAGTGGAGGTGAAACTGAAATCAGAGCTCTTAAAAGCATTTAAAAGCATTGAACTGAAACGCAGGCCATCCAGCCCTGAGGAGTTTAACAGGAGTGCCTTATTCTGCTTCAGCTCTAATCTGTTCCTAATCAACTTAAGACAAATTTTCTTAAGCCAGATTTACAGCTGTTAAGAAGGATCCACGCAGCCTTTTGCTCCAGAATTGCCATTCTGATTTTGTGGGAGCATCCACGTCTCTGAAGGGGTGGAACAGGGACCTCGGAGCTGCAGCCAGGTCGGGTGTGGGGTCACAGAGCCAGGGCTGCCCCAGGAGCCCAGCACAGCATCCACGTGGAAAGTGCAGCCGGAGATTAACTCTGTCCCAGTTTCTCATAATTAAGCAAGATTAACAGATAAGTAGTCCCAGCAGCCACCAGTATGAGTAGCTCAGATTTGTTTCCAGTAAGGCAGCAGCAATGCCTTAAACAGCACTTTAGAAGTACAAATTCTGGTGATTTCTGCGTCCCAAATCCACTTGTTCCATCCACTGTACCACTGCTGCTCACTTGGCATTTAGCCCCATGGTGAAAAGAGCTCTCAGAGTACCCCGTGCTTCAGGCTGAGCCCTGAACATCCACCGAGTTCTGTCCAGAGCTCTCCAGAATCAACTGAAGGCAGTTTGGGACTCCTGCTGAAGTGGAAGAATTCTTTAATGTCAAAGCTGCACGGAGACCTGGTAGTGACTGTGGCAATGGGAACAGAAAAGCGTTCCATGTCATGGCATTAAGTTCTCCAAGGGTCTGAACACTCAGATGAAATATTTTGTGACCAAGGTAGCAACTGTGATTTTAATGTGCAGAAGCCAGCTCAGAAGCTCCTGCATTCAGCACTGCCACTGAAGGAGAGCTGCCACGTCCCAACTCATTCAGAATCCATCCACCATATCTGAAGGAGTGGAGATCAAGGTCAGTCTAAACCTATGACTCAAAACCATCTTACCCTGCTCTTCAGGAAGAGGCAGCTTGAATTTAACACAATTTACAGCTAGAGGAGGGAACATACCTTGATCATCACTAAGCTTTCAGTCAGGCAAGAAGTGAACAAGATACAAATCACACCAACTTGATAAAGTGCCTGTTGGATGTTTTTAGAGAAACTTTTTCACCCCAATTCAGTTGGGGTTACTCCTTTGCATCCAGAGCAAAATTAATTACTTACACTTCTTGAAAGGTGTAGAAGTCTGGTCTAACATAGTGCCAGGCTCCTAAAATGCTGGCAGATGATCACTCCAACCCAAAGAAGCTGTGGCAGGCTGCCAGGTGTCTCAGGTGTGGGACTGCACGAGGTACTGTGCAACCACTGCTCCAGCTCTTGCACTAAGTGCTGCCAGTGCAGCAATGAAAAACAGCAACAAGACTTGAACATGATTAGTATTATCCAACTGCTTTGTTATAAATATATTATATACATTCAAACATCACATTAAAATATTATTCCATTACACCAGAAGAGATTAAGGCTTTATATTATTTACAGAAACAAGCAAGCACCTTAAAAAAAATAAAAGGAACAAAACACCAGTCATTGACATTTCCCTTCTAACATTACGAGTTTGATACCTTGAGCTCTTGAATACAGCTATTTGCAGTGTGCCCAATGCTAGAACTATTTCAAACATTTATTGTCAGGGTAGGAAACACTTAATAGAAGACTCAGCAGTGAGCACTCCACACAAACAGACACATGTGTTGTAGGGTGCCCTCCCTCTCCTCAGAGGCTCCTGAAGTTGAAGGCTTATGCAGAAACTGCTCAATTCCATGTGGAGAGTAGAACAATTTTGTTTTAAGGGAAACTGAAGACACTTGAGGATTGGTGGCCCCCGGAGGAGCGGGATTCTCTGGTCTGTTGCACATGACATCAATCAGGCTGAACATGATAGTGAAGACAGAGCTGAACGTCGATCAATCACCGAGTGCATTGAGCAGTCATGATTTTATAGGCTTCCATTGCTCCCCCCGCTGCTCCACGCAGCTCCCTCGCACTCCAACACCGAGTGACAGAGCTGTCACCTCTCCCTGCAGGCCTTAGGCAAGGAGCAGTTTGGGAAGTGTTCAGAAATGTTGATACAACACACGGTTCTCCGCCCCCAGTCCCCCTGCAGTGCCTGTGGCGTGCCCGGTACCTCACGGATACAGCGACAAGCAAGTTCTAAGGTGTAAGCAGACATGGCTACACAAAAAGGTGCTCAGTGAGAGTAATCATCTTCATTTCAAGTATTGTTTTAAGAATTAGTTCTTTTCATTGCAGTCTGTGTTAGCACTTTTTAGTTTGTGCTTTAGAGTCTGTTATTTCTTTGCAGGTCTTGAATTTGGCTGATGGCTTTATTTTCTTTTTTCTTTTAAAAACAACATTGGCAACAAGTTAAGGATTGCAGAAGGCTGGCAGAAGTTACTTGATTTTCTGAGCCCATTTCATATCATCTGCTCTTGGCTTCTCCCCAGTAAGTCCTTGGATGATGTTCTCCAAACATCTCCAAAATCTTATCTTCTCTAACGGATAATTCAGCCAACCTAAGGGATTGCAAAGGAAAAAGAGGATTAGTTTGTCATAGCATCCAAAGTTCAGCATTTTTTTAATGAGAAAAAAAGCAACCCGCCCAATACTGCTAATAATGGTCAGGCTTAAACTCTCAGGGCATAGTAGGACTTAAAAATAGCTTTTTGGGCGGCAAGATTTTTGCTACCATCTGTCAAGTC
Source organism: Fringilla coelebs (assembly GCF_963513975.1). Lineage (NCBI taxonomy): Eukaryota > Metazoa > Chordata > Aves > Passeriformes > Fringillidae > Fringilla > Fringilla coelebs. Next base: position 756,359 of record NC_140044.1, read on the forward strand.
AGGCTTCTTAATTGTACCATGTTTCTACATGACATTCTGCTAATGAGAATTAGATTTTTTTCTTGGCAGAGGTTTCAAAACCCACATGAACCGTTTGTCGATGCCAGCGACAGAATGAAGAACCAGAGTGGTTAATTTCCAGCTGTCTGATTAACTTGATAACTTATTTAGGATTGTGCAACACTGGTGACTGAGCATTCCCACCTGTACAGATATAAAAGGAAGCTAAAGCTTTCTGCAAACCTGTCCACTCCTCTGAGTCAGAACGAGTGGCTGCTGAAAATCCAGAGGCTTGGCTTTTAGAAATGAGCATTCCAGACCAGCTGCAGACATTCTGCTCTTTAGAAGGAACAGCAGCTTTAGTGAACAAACCCCATTAGGGGCCTGAGCTCACCGAGACCCCAGGCAATCAGATCTCAGCAGCACTGACTGCTCCCTCAGGCTCCGAGCTCCTGCAGCTGATCTCAAAGCTCCCCCCTCTTTACTCTCCCAGGAGCTGGTGAGGGAGAGCACGCTAACTGCACACCCTGCAGTGTGTGAGCTGCTGTGCTGGCAGGGCTGCGGGGGGCAGTACCCGTGGTGATGCAGAAGTAGGTCTCGTGGGGGGACACGTGGTGGATCCTGTGGTGCTTCCGGGGCAGGATGATGTGCCAGTCCTGCAGGAACACGACCCAGCGGGGAAGGCCAAAGTACGTGTGGGACCACTTGTGGATCTGGTTGGTCATGGTGATGAAGATGATGAGGGCAAAGACGTAGCACTCCCAGGGACAGGTCTCACACAGGGCCTCTGCAAAACACCAACAGCAGCTATGGCAAGGCACACTCCTGCCAGGACAGCCTCCTGCCCAGCCAGGGCTGCCTGCTGCTGCAGGAGCTGACAGAGGCCTCACCAAAGCTGCTTTGGCACAAGTGTCACAAGAGCCAGTGAGCCGTAAGCAATTCCCAAATGTCACAAGACAGGCTGGGAAGTGCCAGAACCTGTCAACACGCCATAAACAGGAAGTCAAACTGAGTTTACCATCTATTAAATTAATTTGATCCTTTTGTTCTTGACTTCTGCTTTGCACATAAAGCACTTGTGCACAGAGATGAAGCATAGTTTTGTGTTACATGCTTTGGAACAATGAGTTTCCACAGATGTTCACAGCTTGGTACCTCTTATTAAAAAAGCATTTAGCATAACTTCTAATCTTCCTTGCACAACTCTCCAGCCCCAGATTCTCTGCTGAGCTAGAGAACCTCACTGTGCCACCTTGTGCCACCACACCTCAAAAGAAAATTTCCCTCCCTCCTGCCAGGAGCACCATGCTTCCAGCAGCTATTTCTTGTCATATCACATCCATGGATTCCTCCAAACTTCACATGGACAAATGATCATTCAATAGCAACAAGAACAGTAAATCCACAGCAGTCAGAAGTAGCAGCTTACCTGGGGAAAATGACACAAATTTGTATGCCATGTTAGCCAAGGGCACCAGTGTCATGAAGCAGTTGTCTCCATTGGTCTCTATGAAATCATGCCTGGTGATTGCTGTGGGGTCAATATGGTGTTCCCTAAAGGGCCTGATGAAAGCCTGGGAAAACAATTGGATAAACACAATACCACACTCAATAATGGTCTTGGAAAAGAATATTACAAAAAAAGAACGTCAACAAACTCTCTCATACACTCAAATCTGATTGAGTTGAAGAGAATTCCATAGTAAAAAGCACGTAAACGGGATTCAAACTTTTGCCATGAGGACACCTCAGATCATTTGATTTACATGTGCAAAGCAATTCAGTTCCCACACACAAATCCAGATTTTCCTTGCTTTTCAGTTTTCTTCTCCTAAATTTTCACTTAGGACCTTCAGAATGTAATCTTAAAAACAAAGCATCAGCACCCTAACTTCACAGGCAAAATAAGCCTGTGAAATTCACTTGCTAAGCAAAATCAACCAAGGGAAAAAAACACTAAAAAAATTAGGATTCAGCCTACCATATTTATGGGCTACAGATGCCAGCACTAACAGACTAAATGCAAATTAAGTGACTGGACAAAGCAGTGGAAGACAAACAGACTATACAGAAGTCACCTCTAGGATCAGAAATCACATCTGAACACACAGAGCAATTGTTTTACTGTGTGGGACACAGTTATTGATTTGCCTTTAACACTTCCAGCATGCCCAGCCTGTGCAAAGGTGTCCTGAGCAGCCTCAGCTCATGGTTATTTAGTGCAGAGTCTCTAGCAGTAGGGTTTAAAAAAATTATTTAAACTGCGGTCCAGAACTACAGGGGTTCAAGACTACTAAGTCTATTGAAGGTGAACAAAAAAGCCAAACTCAACAGTTTTAATTCTGCTGTTGTAGTTCATGTAACTCTGGATAATAACAAGGAATACCCCACTTTTTTATATAAATACTGATCCTTCTAATATTGCACTGTGAGGAGTAATTAATGGTAGGTATTAAGAAATTTAATTAAGAAAACAGATTGTTGCCTACTACAGAAGCCAGTGCACTTTCCACTAAGCAACTGGCATTTGTAGCTGCAGGTGTATAATACACATCAAATTAAATCTTCAGTCACCACCATTCTCGTATTACTGTGTTACAACAGGGGCCCATAGAAGAGGGAACTGGGAAGATTCTTCCTGGAGCAGCCTCATGTTTCACAAATTTTTAGGAGTTCAGCTGCAGGGACAGCTCTCCAAATCTGTGTTCCTGACCTTCTGAGCACACACAGTCAGGGTCCAACACTTGTGCTGCCACAGGCTGTTCCCACAGAGCCTGAAAGGTCTGTGAACACTGGGATTGCAACGCTGCCAGCCTCGAGGCAGGTGACAAAATGGAGCAGTGCCACCTCGGCCATGTCCCCCAGGCCAGGTGCAAACACAGCCCTGCCCAGCAGAGCCCAGGCTGCTCCCTGGGCTGGGTGTGGCACAGAGCCCAGCTCAGCTGGCAGCACTGGCTGTAGAAAGGCACTTCAGAGCTTCCTGGAGTTTAAGAATAACAGTGTCAAACCTTTCCAACGATGGGTAGCTCCACAGATCCCCAGGTGTCTGCTCCCCAGTGGAACAGTCCTGAGAGGAAGTCGGCCGTGATAACTCCTGCAACTTGAATGAGAGAGAGGGAGTCAGACAAACACAGCATTTTTATTGACTCACTCACATCTAATTCTTATTTCAGAAGTTTACTTGTTTATCCGCCTCTAACTTAGACATTTACAACCACGTGAGATCTACCCAGGGTGAATAAACCTACGGGCAGGCAGTTGGGAAAAAGAGGTTAGCAAGACACCACTAGGACTGCAGCAATCTTCATTAAATCTGTATTTGTGTTTAGCCCTTCTCCTACAGAACAGAAATACCTCCCCTAGTGGGTACCTTTTGCTTGGCTGACCCCTCACCTCTACACTCCTTCCCCTCACCTTTCATTTTCAGAAAGGGAGAAGAAATAAAAAAGCTCTTCTATTATTAATCAGCCCCTGCTGTTGAATCCATTATCCAGTTGGCCCAAACTCTTAAATGCAGCAGGAGATGCTTCATTCTTTATCTACCCCTTATTACACTGAAGACAGCTTATTTTCTAGGCAGTAGATTCAGGGCATTTGTTCTTGTTTCAGACCACACACGCAGGCTACAGCCAGGGCGGGTGGGACACAATAGTGTTTAGATCTGCTCCTAGCAGCTGAAAGGGCAAGCAGCCTGGGTTCAGGGGAAGATATCCAAACAACACTTCTCTTTGCAAGGCTCAAATGCCATTCTCGCTGAGGTAATGCCCCCATTAGCCTGCCTCGCCTCCAGCTGCTGCATCATCAGAGTGAAATAACTGCAGGAACAGCAACACAAATTGAGGCAAAACACTGACAGCTCAATAGATGTTCTCGTTTTGCTTTGATGTCAGCTGGTAAAGGGAAGAATGGAGGGTGCCTGGAGCAGTGCATTATACTAAAGCAATTGGGAAAAAACCTAACTACCAGCAATCCTGTTCCAGCTGTACTGCAGCAGGGCGTGCTCTCTCCCCTGTGCTCCTCTGTGGAGGGTGAGTCACAATAAAAGAGCAAGAGCTGTGCTGAGCTTCCACAGAACCAGCATGGTGACGCTTGGTGTGTGTCCTGCCCCCGGGCTCAGAGGGCACATCCCACTGATGAACTGGGCTCAGCATCCTCACACACCCAGCACTGCCCTCACTGAGCATGGCAAGACCAAGGCACAGGAGCTCAGTTGCTGCTCAGAGGCGGCAGAAGATCTCGATGCTCTGTCATCGAGGCTGGGAGGGCGAGAGGAGATGGACAGCCCTGAGCACAGGTGAAATGTTAACCACACAGTCAGAAAAAGCAAGATAACCCCAGCTCAAGTGTAGAACTGCAAACACTCCCCAGAAGCCAGCTCAGTGCAGCATCAGGGAAGTCCTGACCCACATACATGAGCTTTCCTGCAGCTCACTGAGAGAGGGGTGAGGATCGGCCCATCCAGGGGTTATCCCCGAGGAGGAGGCGATGCTCAGAGCACACAGAAGGAGGGCAGAAGGACACGAGCTGCAGGACTTGCTCAGAACACTGGGATTTTCTGGTATGCAAGTAGACTGCAGAATAAGGAGGAAGGAAGGAAAGCAGCCCAGCACACAGGGAACCCAAGAGTGCACAAATGGACTCCAAGCAGTATCCAAGCAAACACTCAACCGCCACACACATCTGCTGGAAATATTGCTCTGTCCCATTTCCCCACACCTGTGATCCTCCATGTGGGCATCTCCCAGGCACAACACCAGGTGCCTCTCCAGAGCAGGGCATGCAGCTGGACGAACCACTGCCCCAAATGCACAGACACACAGGGCAGCTCTGTCCTGCTTGTGTCCACCTCAGAAACCAGGGAACGTGCAGGGTTTGTGACCCAGGAAAGGCCCCTCTCCACCTCTTCACTGCTTCAGTCAAACTGAGAGACAACCTGCAAGCTCTGCTCTTGTGGGTGACCCTCAAACCACTTCCCACGGCCATGCTGCTCCTGGGATCCACAGAAGGAAGAGGCCCTACAAGAGCTTCAAGACACAAAACTGCTGGGCACATTTACCATCAAAAGCTGTACTTCACCAAAATGGTATGAGCTGAATGTAAGCTTGGCTTTGCGTAGATAGAGTGATCAAATTGTAACCTGGAAGTCTTACATCAAAGTATACAAAGTTTCATATTCACTCTAAAAATTCAGTTAGAGTCTCTGGAGAGGAAGAAAGCAGGATACGATGTTATTAAATAACTTGATGCTATTGTGTAACATCACTGAGAAGCACAGCCGTGTTTAATCGGTGCCTGTACGAACTGGTTGAACAGCATTAAATGGTCTGCACGGCTAACTTCACACAGAAAAAAAATCTTGTTGTCTAAATATCAATATGCCAAAGTACCAGTTGTTTGTCACTTATATGCTTATGAAAATAAAATGGCTTAATCACCTGGAGTCCCCATTTAGTGACTTTCAGTACAGAGAATGCAGGGGTTTGATATTATGGCAAGTTACAAGGCTAAGATTATAATCCCTGGACATTTCAATAAGTATAAACTGCAGCAGCTTGAAAGAGAGAAAAAAAGAGTTCATAAATTTGGCTAATAAAGCTGAGGAACTTTCAGTCAGAACTGGACCTGAGAGCGCCCACAAGCAGGGCTGGGACGGCAAATGCATCACTATAGCAGTTATCACCCTGTACCCAGGGCTGCCAACAAGTCCTGTCAGCAGAACCCGCACTCCAGGGACACCAACAGCCTGGGCTCGTCACAGCAGTGCTCCCCTGGCAGACACCTCTCCTTGGGGCTGCTCTGGGAATGCCTTGGGACCGATGCCCTGCCTCCAGCAACGCCTCTGGAGCACGGCACACCCCCACCAGCCACTGCAGTGAAAGGAGGTCCCCAAGGAATCGGGGTCCTGTCTCCTCCAGGGCTGAACAGCAGCCGATCTTCAAGCAAATACTCATCTACAAAAGCACAGCTCGGCTCAGAATCACCGCCTGATAAACTTAATCCTCCAGCCAAACTCTGCTGTAACTTTAAGGAGCCCCTGACAACTGGGCAGGCAGACAGAGGTGCCTTTGTCCCCTGGCAATCCCCTGGGGACACAGATGGGACGTGCCCCCCGCAGCCCTGCAGTGCCAGGGCAGGAGCTGGCAGACCCTGCCCCAGCACAGCTGCAGCAGCCGAGGAGCCCCTCCCCAGTCCCAGTGACACTAAGAACAGATCATGGTGCCAGCATCACCTGCTGAGGCCAAACCAGCAATAAGTGTACCAGGTCACTTTGCTTCCAAGAGTGGCACCCTCGTCCTCCTCCTGGTGCCCCACCAGCTGAGCCACCCCAGCTCTGCCCAAGGATCCTCAGCAGACACCCCACAAACCCTGCTGCTGCAACACAAAGGCATCTCTGCAGAGGGGAACAGGACCACAGCTCTGTCTCTTCAATCACAGCTTGTGGAGCTTCCCTCGTGAAGAGAAGATGCAGCTGAGAATGGAAGCACAAAGTTACCCACAGCTACCAAGCACCCGATGGTTACTTCAGGTGGGTGAGACAGCAGGTGACAAAGAACCAACTTACTTGGACCAGCACTAAAGTAAAGGATCATTTTCCTTTGCTAGCTGAGATTTCTGGTGTAATTTCAGGAAACTTTTAAAACAAAATTTCAGGTGGAAACTCATTTTAATGCACATAATAAATTCAAGATGACGTGGCTTCCTTGGAGCTGCGAGGCAGCAGGATGTGGACAACTGAGCCACGTGCCCAGCACTCGCTTCAGCCAGCCCTGATGTCTCTGGAGTGTTTTTTCACCAATCCAGCAGAGTTTGTGCCACAGCTTTTGTGTGTTACACACTCATGTCTGGCTCTGCAATGCAGCTGACCAAGGACAGCCCTGCAGAGCTGCTGGAGCTTGAAACAAAGAGGTTCTGGGCCTTGATGAGATCCAGTTTCTATTTTGAAACTGCACTAAGTGATTTCCTCCCATGTGCTCTCTCTGGCTAACCCATAATCTCTGCAATACTGAAACATGTACCTCAAATGGGTTAAAAAAATCAGCTGCCCATCTTTCAAGAGAGCAGTAATTAATTGTAACTTGTATCATGTCACAAGATGTTCCTAAAGATATCTGCTCTATGTGGGGCAGTTCCTAGGAATATAAACAGGTTACAACACAAAGTTAACTCTTCTTTTTTTTTGTAAGACTGCAATGAACAGTCCCTGTCATGAACCAATGTGGCTGCAGATAACAGTCACATGCCTGAACCAACTTGGGAAAAAGGGGTTTAAAACCCTATACAAAAATAGGAGGAAGGAGAGGAAAATGAAAACCAAGATTCATGCTGTAACTTGCCAAACTTTTTATCTAGATGTTATTAATATATGAACTATATAACCAGCTCACGTATATTGAATATGCTGGACACCACAAGCTCACCTGAAGGTACGAGGGCTTTCAAGCCAAATATTACATGTTTTGGCGAGGCTTTTCTGCTTACCACACAATAATCCCTTTGCCAGCCTTGTCCCTGGCACTACCAACCTTCAACTCCAGTGGCAGAGGCTGCTCTGGTTCTGTGGCCCTGCTGGGATGTTGTCCTGCTGCAGTGGGAAACACGGGGGTGTTCCAACTCCCTCACAGCCTCATTCCCAGCCAGGGCTGCCTGACTCAACTGGGTGCTTGTGTGCATGCAAATAAAACACCAAACTCAGACCTGCACAACTCTCAGCTTGCAGAAAGAGGAACAGCTCCATGGCTGCCCAGCAGCTGAGGATATCCAGAATAGGGCATGACTGGAGTTAGCACAAACCACAGCAGAAATCCATCCTCTGCCCACTCTTTTTCTTTTTTTCTTTGGTGAGGAGGGAAGGAAATTGTCTCATCTCTGCTAAACCAGCCTGGAAGACAAGAGAGTCCCGTGGCTCTTCCTGTCCAGCCAGCTCATCTTTAGTCAGCAGGACATGACACAGCCTGAGCTGCTCTGAAGCAAGGCCACCGAGGTGTCCCCTCAGTGCTGAGCTCCCCTGCAGGCCCTGAGGGCCAGGGCACCTGCGTGCCACCCTGCCACAGCACTCAGGAGAGACCCTCAGGGAGGGAGGGAGGGCTGCCTGACTGCCAGCCACAGCAGGGGCAGATCTCTCCTGGCCCGAGAATCCCCAGGTTCAGGCACTTACAGTATCGCTTGTGTTACAATTCTGTGTGCCTCTAAAGGCACAAAGAAAGAAGCTATGACATGGCCTTTAATTACAGACACAGGGTTTAGGCTCAGTGGAGGGATGCAGAAGGTTCAAAGGGCTTAATTTCCTAAAGGAAAGTATGTATTTACATAGGAGCACACAGAGGGTCCCCGTGCAGTGAACAGGTCTGTGCAGCAGAACAGATCCAGCCCACTGGAACAGACTGCCAAAAACCTGGCAGGAGCTGGATCTGCAGCTCTGTCTTTATTAGCAGAGTGTTTGTTTTATGACTTCAGCTCAAGGTCAATATTCCAAACCAAGCCTGAGGGGAGCTGTCAATGGAGCACACCTCACCCTGTGGGTGACTCAGGATTCCCAACCGTGCCCGTGAAGCTGCTCACGTATTTAGGAATCGGGACTTTTATGGATATGACTTGCATAATATGCAATAAAACCTAATACTCAGTGTGAATTACAGACATCATTCACACTTCACCTGGAAAAATAATGTACTGAAGGCAGCAAAACAAGATAGCCTGAAGCACTTAGTATTTTATGGCACTCATTTTTGTACACACTATCAATTATTTCCACACCACTGTATTTACACAGAATCCAGATTCTGCTACTCTAATCATTCACTACTACTTAAATAATACTATCAGTGAATTGGCTGCTTTATCAGTTAAACTGGTAACAAGGATATCAGAGAACTCCAGCTTCTATCAATATTAACTTTGAGATGAAAGCCAGCTGCAAACAGATTGCACCACAGGTTAACCATCATTGCTGATTCTCTTGTCTGGATCTGCCCTCATGCCTAAGGAGCAGGTCCCATGCCATGCTCTCTCCATTCCTCCCAACACCTCCACCCCATCAGCTGAGAGCAGGCAAGACTGAATTAGGCCAAGAGAGCTGCTGTGACTCAGTGGAGGACATTGCTCCCCCCAGTCCCAACAACCTCTCCACAGACATCAGGAATCCCCAGTCCCAGCTTTGGCAGGGATTCAGAGCTTCTGTAATGTACCACTGCTTGAACCCCGTGCAGTGTTTTGGGTGGGGTTTGCTTGTTTTGTTTGAACTCATTAGCAATGCACAGCACTGATGATGAACAAGTCCCATTCCCTTCTAAAACACACACCCCACACAGGTTATAGGAAAGCTATTTTTTTCTGAACATTCTATCAGAATCCTTCACTGGTTCTTCCTCTCCTCCACAGAAGAGGTGGAATCAACTTTTCTTATACTCCTGGAAAAAGTCATCATTCAGGATAATAAAGGCCAAACATCACATCCTGACACAAAAGCACAATTCTCCAAAATTCTTGTGTTCAGTCTGCAGTCCCCAGAAATGAAGCCAGTTTGATGCCTCAAGCACCTTTTATGACATTTCCCTTGAGCTTTTGCTTTCTGGAAAGTTCTTGTGAGTATTTTTGTCAAGCAATGCATTTTGTTCCCAACTCTCACCATTTTGGCAGCTCTTTTCCTTCTGCAAGTCCTTACATTTGCAGCGACTACACAAGAACACCAAACTTACTGAGCTACATCAAAACTTCCCCTCTGAGGAACTGAGAAGCCAGTGAAACATAAAGACAAAGCAGTGACACACTTTGCAGAGGCCCACACACAAATGTCCCTCTCCCTTTCCAATGGCAAGTCAGGCCTGAAGGATCCCACATCACAAGTCTTGCCTGGAGCAGGCAGCAAACAGCTCCTACTTACATATCCCAACGAGAACCGAGGGCGTGTGCTCCAGCCGCAGGTAGAACAGGAGATGGTAAAAATTGAAGCAGATCAGAGAGAAGCATAAGATGACAGAGATCCATTCTTGTAGTCTTTTTCCTGTTGGAAAGAACAAGGGAAAAAGCATGTTTTACTTTTATCTGAAAGCACATTTTGAAGCCCGAAATAACAGAGACAGACCATTCTACTGCCTGGATGATTTGCTCCATTTGTCTGACAGGGAACTGAAACAGAAACTTATTTATCCATGGGAGGTGCACACATTTTCTTAAATGACATTCCTCTTCCCCGAGCCACTACTACCCTCTTCCCTCTGCCCAATTAACAGGGCCAAATCAGACATCATCTCACACTGCCCTAGTTTCCCTCTCCCTGAGATTGCTGGCATAAAGTTCCTCCATGTCACATCTTTTCTCAATTTGCATTTCATCCAATATTCAGTGGTGCTGGAAGGGCTGAATCTGGGAACAAATTTCTGGCCTCAAACATATTGAAATCACCTTGTGATCTGTAATACTTACAAGCTCTGAGATTTTGAATAAAGCTGTTGTGCTTTATTCAAGCACCGTTCTCACCATTCTGTATTTTGGTGGCCCTGGAATGGCTTGTCTAACATCACAAGTATCCCCCTGAAGCTTCTCCCTGAACTGTTGTCCTGTTTGTGCCTTCCTCCTCCCAGGCAAAGGCTGGCAACTCTCAGCAACTCTGAGATGACAAGGGACAGAACAAGAAAAGAGAAAGATCTGGCACAAATTCTCTCCTGCACCTTGCTCTACCACTTTGTACCTCTATAGAAATATCATTTATTGCCTATAAAAAGGGAGCAGGCACATCAGAGCACAGTAACACTTGGACTATCAGGGTAGCACAGAAGGCTGCTCTTCACTGCTGCATCCCCACGAGGCACCGAGGCAGAGCACAGGGAACACTCAGGGTGAAACCTGCAGGATTAGGGCACAGAAACAGACCTTTAATACCCAAGGCCAAGAAGATCTGAGCTGTCACCAGAAGGGCCTGGGCTGCAGGCAGCTCTTAATGCCCTCAGGAGCTGCCAGGCCAGTCCCTGCTGTTCGAGGGGTCAGCCAGCTCAGCCTCCTCTTGCCCAGGCTCCCTGGAGCAGCTGCCCCACAGCCCCTTCCCCAGTCCCTCTGGCAAAGCAGAGCAAAGAAGGCTCAGGGAGGGCTCCAGAGAGGTGCACATGCTCTCCCAGGAGCAGAGGCACACTCAGGCCTGGCATGTGTTCAGCTTCTGTCCTACTCCTCCTCTCTGCTGACCTAATGCCTGATCAAATTTCTCCTCCTAAATGCTAAATCAAGTCCTCCTTCTCACTGTACCACACAATGAGCAGGGAAAGCAGGAACATAAATGCAGGATCAGTCTTATCTGCAACGTGTCTACAAGGCAGTATTTGAAAGTGTGAACAAAGACTTTGACAAGTCAGTTTTAGATGTTCTAGAAGGGCCATGGGTATATAAATTAACACTGCAGTAGCAGAGGAGAGAATAGCAAAATTAAATTAAGACACAAGAACAGCCATATTTGACAGCAGCATCAGGTCACAATGTGGGTGATTCTATAAAGACATCCCTGGAGTAACGAAAGTAAGAGTTAATTAACACTCACTTCCTTCATAAGAAAACCACACCCTGATTAGAGGAGCAAAGTGGGTAGATCCTCATGGAACAATTAGCTGAGTGCTGGAAAGGAGGCTGGCAAGTCCCCCGAGCTCAGTGTGTGCAAACACCTCTGTAGCCTGAGCACAGGGGTCCAGCATGGCTGTCGAGATATCCAGGTTCAAAAACGCAGCCTCAGCTCTGCACTGGGAAGGCAAATCAAGGAACTGAGTCAGCGCTGATAACTTGTGTTTAAAGGGCACTCAAACCCCCAAGTCTGTGAAGGAATGAATTGCCAAAGCCACAAAGTATGTGCTTAAAGAAATCAGGGAAATATTCCAGTCATGTTTACTCTGCACAATTCAATGCAAGCCCCATTCTTATGAGTTCAGAATTTGAACACGATATGTTTCCGCTGTAATAATTATTCTGGCACTGCTTATGTAAATTATTTATGTAATTCCAGAAGAAACCTGCATATCTAATACACCCTCAGCTCCCTGATACATCACTGTACATGTGCTACAGCCAGCGAGAAGGGCAGCAAGCTCTTCAGGGAGGGAAATTTTTCCTTATGAGCCAGAGCAGTGGTTAAGTCAGTGAGTGCTTTTGTGTAAAGCACAGGAATCAGTCCCAGCGGCTGAAAGGTGTCACAAAGGACCTGTTCAAGGCAAGCTCGTGGGGAGCAAAAGAAACTGAAACAGGCAGACTTGCCCCAGTGACACAAACAAACAAAGGCCTTGGATTTCTTATCATCACACGGCTCTGTGTGAGTAAGAACACCTCCTTGTGCAGGAATTGCCTTGGATGTGCAAGCTGGGCTCAGCCAATATGCTGGAAACCACAAGATACTGAAAACGCATCTTCCCTAATTCTTCACCAGAGAATGGATTCTCTAGGAATGGCAGGAATACCCAGCACAGCTCACACCATGAGCTATAAACAAATGATTTTTTACATGGAGTTTGCAAGTATTCCCACAGCACAGTCAAACAGCTATTTACTGAGCACCCAAATGACGAACTGAAGCTTGATGACGAGTTCCAAGCTTCAGGAAGAGCGGAGCAGGGATTGAAGCACCCGTGTGCCGGTTCTGCGGGGCCAGGCCGGCAGAGCTCGGGGCAGCGCACCGAGCAGATGTTCCGAGGGCAGAGCCGCTGCTCTCACCTCGTGCTGCGGCCACACCTGCCCACCTGCGCTCGAGGGGAAGGTTCGCTTTTGTCTGCCGGCTCCGGAGGGCAGAACGTCCCTTGCGGGCAGTTTGTGGCTGCGAACGCCGCCGCCCGCAGCCCGGCCCGTGCCGCAGCCCCGCTCCGAGCCCCGCGCTGCCCCCGCCGGGCCGCCGCCGGCCCCTTCCTGCTCTTCCGGGGCGCCCGGAGCTGGGCCGGGGACAACCGGGCCCGAGGGGAGCCGGCCACGGAAGAACCGGGCCCGGCGAGAGCGGGGCTCGAGGTGAACGGGTCCTGGGGGAGCCACCGCGAGCACCCGGCCCGCGGGCCCCGCCCGTCCGCGCCGCCTCACCTGGAGAGTAGAGCTCGGCCAGCTCGCGGGCCCCGGCGTGTTGAGCGCCCCAGCGCCGCCCGCCGCCCTCGGGCTCCTCCGCGGCCTCGTCCCGCGGCGCGGCCGCCCCCGGGCCGCTCTCGGCCATGTCCGGCCGGGATGGGCGCGCAGGGCCCGCGGACCCGCCCGGCAGCGACGGGAACGGGCCGCGCTGCGGCGGGGGGCGGGCGCGCCGGGCCCCGCCCCCTGCGCCTCCCGCCAATCGCCGGCGCCGCCGCGCGCCCGCCGGGCCAATGGGCAGCGCCGCCCGGCGCGCAGCAGCCAATGGCGCGGCGGCACGGCCGGCGGCGCAGTGCGGGGCGGGGGCGGCACGGCCGGGCCGGGCGCGGGGCTGGGGAGGAGCCGGGGCGGGGCCGGGCGGGGCCGGGCGGGGCCGGGCGGGGCAGGGTGGGGCGGCGGGCGCGGTTCGGTCCAGGCCGGGATGGGGGCGGAAGCGGGCCCGGGCGGGGCCGGGTGTTCCCGGGCGGTCCCGGGTGTTCCCGCGTGTTCCCGTTCGCACCGCCCCCTCCGCCCGGTGCCTCGCGCGCCCTCTGCCGGCGTGGGGCGCTGTTCCCGCGGCAGCGCCCGCGCGTGCCCGCGTCCCGCCACAACGGCGACAGTGAGGCCACGGTCGGTGCCTTAGGTGGCCCTCCCGCTCCCCGGCCTGCCGGGCGAAAGGCACGCCCCGGGGTCCCGGTGCCGGAAGGCGTGAATGGTGACAGCTCGCTGCTCGCGCGGCCGCTGTTAACCGGGGTGCCGGGACACCCCCGGCGGCTCTGCGGCCACACGTGCCCGTACGTGAGTGGCTGTGGTTGAGGCACGTTCCCGTGAGCGGGTCCCAAGTCACCTCCAAGGCGTGTTAGTGATCTTGGTTTGTCGAGGCGGAAGGGCTGTCGGGAGGAACGAGCACCGGCCCGTTGCTACCGAAGTTTGGCTGTGCATAGGCTATCAAACGTCCATAGAAAATGGCTCAGGATCGGCGGGACCAGAGTCGCGCCTGTCCGTAAAACGGCACGGCCCGACCGCCGGCACGGCCACGGGCACGGCCCCGTCGGTGCGGCCCCGGTAACGCCCGGCCCGGCCCGGCCCGGCACGGCCCTGCCCGCTAGGTGGCGCTCCAAGCCTGCTGCCGGGCACGGGGCGGGGATCGGGATCAGGATCGGGATCGGGATCGGGATCGGGATCGGGATCGGGATGTGGCCCGGCGCGGGGCTCGGGGGTCTCCTTGTCGGGACAGTCTCGCCCGGTCCCCGCTCCCCGGACACGGCCCTGCTGCGCCTCAGCCCCGCCGAGACCGGACGGACCCGGACGGGACACGGGGAAAGCTCCCACGGCTGCGGAGCCCGTTTGCCCGGAGCCATCCCCGGACAGCCGCGATTATCGCGTTCCGCACTGAACTCCTTCCCTCACCCCGCGCCGGGGAGGCGGGAGCCGGCAGGTGCCACAGGTGCCACAGGTGCCACAGGTGCCACCCGGCCCCGTCCTGGCTCCTGCCGCATCCCCCGGGCTGAGCGCAGCCCCCGCGGGCGCTCGGCCCCGCACCTGCCGTGCCGCTCGGTCCGCCCGAGCCCCGGGGCACCGGGGGAGCAGGAACTGGCTGCGGTTCCTCGCTGGACTCTCTCTGGCATGGGAAAGTGTCAGTGGGTGGCAGAGCTGGAACAGCCACTCCCACGGCTCCCGTCCAAAGCCGAACATGCAAAGGTGGGGAGATGACAGGGGCCGAGGAGCGCGGCGTGTGGAGGACAGAACACCGTGGTTACCCCACCTGGCAGCCCGTCCACACAACCAGCTGCCAGGTGACACAGACCAGCCCCGGGGCTGTTCCAAGTGCCAGGACTCACAAACAACAAGCCCGAACCGATTCCCTGGCAGCCCCGCTTTCCCTGTGGTGCTCGACACAGGGTGAGAGCAGATGGAAAACAAGTATTTGTACAGTCTAGAGCACAGACTTCGAATGCTTTTAGTAAAGAAAAAAATCTTCTATTTCTTCACCTAAGCCCCGTGTCCTGTCACCCCCTCTCAGACTTCCCTTGTTTTATGTTGCCCCTTGCCATACACCCCAGGGAGCTCAAGCTGTCTGTTCCACAGCCTCAGGACCTCGGAAGAGTTCTCCTCTTTTAGAAATTTACAAAGTGAATTACCAAGTTCCGTTACTAGGAACCTCTGACACCTCACAGGGTACCCTGGAAGGATAGAATTCAGCTTCCCTTGATAGATCATTTGAAATCTTGGATACTACTAGAGGTCACAAATGCATGATCTGTAACAAATTCATTAAAGCAGGAGGCTGCAATTACCCAGGAAATGTCAAGCAACCACAGGGAACTTTTGGACAGTTAGTGGACAGCAACTTCTCTGCCATTTTTATGGAGCACAAGGAAATGGGCTACTTGTAAAACACAGAGTCACCTCTCACTGTCCCTGCTCAGATTGACAGCCCACATCCTGCCAGCCAGCCAGCTCCAGCAGGGACTTTCTCTGCCATGCAGGATGGAGATTGTGGCTTTGTCACTGTTCCCCTCCATGGGCCTTTGTGTGCTCTGACTCTTCCTCCTTTCTTTGTTTCTCAGAGCCACAGAGTGGGTGCTCTGACCTCGGATTTGCTCTGGAAAATTTTCCGTCGGGTCAGGGAGGGAATCTGGCTGATGTTGTCCCACCGGTGTCAGTCTCCAGGTGTCGTCTCCGCGCGGCCAGTAGGGCAAAGAGCAGCGAGGAGATAAAGGGGGATTGAGCAACGCAGCGCTGAGAGGCCAGGCCTGCTGGGTCACAGGTGAGCAGAAAATCAGCAGAAGACCAACAAAAACCATGTCCCAGCCCATCACCGTGTCACACGGGAGCGGGGTGAGGGAGTGCTCTGGGGGAGGACGCTGCTCTGTAACAAAAGCAGCGAGGGAGGCCAGGAGACACAGCCTGCACCCACCCCTGGGACTGCCAGCACAGCCTCCAGCTGCGGGGCACCATGTGGCAATCCCTTCTTGTGCTAAAATGAAGCCAAGTCTCCAGCCTGGACTGAGCTGGGGCAGACAGGAGGAGAGCCAACCTCTCTCTTGAGCTGAGACATTGTCCCTGTCTGACATTTAGTGAGGGCTGTTGTTTTACAGCAGAGAACGGCAAGTGGAGAGCAGTGGTTTCAAACCTGTGCTCTGCCAGGTACAGCTGGTGAGTTGCTGTTGGCATATGGTGTGCAGCTGAATAAAGAGAGATCTGGGGCTAGGCAGAAGGGAAAAAAAGGGCTCAACATGCTCAGAAATAAATTTCAATGTTACTTCTCTATTTTACAGCCTTTATTGCAACATTGCTCTACTTAGGTCAGTCTTTTAGGCAAGGTCCCCTCCTACCCCCAGAGCCCTTCTGTGCTTGCTGGCAGGGACACTGCTCTGGGATCCCTCCTGTTCTCCTCCAGCTCACCTCCAACACTGCCCACAGCATCTTAGGCACTGCTGTGGCCTTCAGCTGCTGGCACTGCCTTCCTGCCCTGCTGCCCCTGCTCTGCCCCTCTGCTGCTCCACACTGCAGCTCCAGTGCCATGCAGCTCTGACCTGCCAAGAGCTACTGCCAGGGAAATCATAAATGGGAAAAAACTGAGCAAGAAATATCAGAAATGTCAGCCAGGCTCTTTCTAGGGTATGACCCTGGCTCCAGAGACCTTCTGATAAACACTTCAGTGTTTGAGCCATCCCCACTAAACTCACAGCATCTCCCCAAAGCTGGTGTCATTCCAGAGGCAGCTGCTGTAGACCTGGAGTGCGTGAACTGGAAAGCTTGCAAGAAATCCTGGAAAAGAAGACAATTTCCAGGAAGAAAATTCCTCTGCAATGCTTTACTGTAGGTCTGAGCCCAGAGCTGCAAAGTCAAGGCTTCTACAGTACAAAGAGAGAGCAGAGTTTAATTTGTGACAGAGATGAGCAGTGAGGATGAGATTCTTCCCCCCACCTTTTCACCACGCTGGTCTCCTCCTGTTCCCCTCCCCGTGTATGGATTGTTTCACACATAAATGTAGAGGAACCTGGATGCTATTGCATCAGAATTTTTTTCTCAAAAATGTTATATTCCTACTAAGTAATTTGGGACTTTTGTGGTCTCCTCCCTCAGCTGAATAGTTCTGGAAAAAAAAAAAAAAAGAAATTATGAAATCACTAGAAGGAAGGTGCTTTTCACAGAAGTGCTGCTTTTCTAATGGAAATTGCTCTGTTGGGAGACAAGCTGTAGGGTTGCTGCCAGTGCCTGGGTCCCTTTACCAGGAATGTCTGCATCTCCCTGCCTAAAGCACCTCTGAGGAGCTTTTCCAGGACAATTATTAGCAGCCTCTGCACATCTGGCAAGGCCAAGCCAGGCACTCGCAGGGACAGAGCCCTGTGTGCCCAGAGCTCGGCTCAGTCCTGCGCTGTGAGCCTCGCTCTGCACCTGTTCCCATTTCAAAACCCCCACTTCTGGCCACGCATTTGTTGTGACAAGTGCAGAAATAATTTAAAAGAGACCAGAGTTAGCTCAAAACCTGCTCGCCGAACGCTGGGGTTTTGGATAAGTGGTTAGTCCCGCCAACAAGGTTCCCATGAGAAGCTGAGAGCGGACGTCGGCTCCATGAGAGTGGATGTTGGGATTTGAGGTGAGCTGGAGGAAGTTGAAAGAGATCCAGGTAGAGCAGGGAGGTGAGGGGGAGAAGGGAAGGAGGGGACAAGCTGGGCATCCAACCTGAATTACCACCCCAGCTGACGTGATCGGGGTGACTGCGGGATTACTCAGCACTGGCCGGGAGAGCAGGTGTGGGCCACGCCAGCCCTGATAGAATCTGGTTCACATGACAGTTGCACAGACTTTATTTTGTTAGGGAAGATTAACCCCAGGCAGGAATACAACTTTCTGCTGCAGAGCAGCAGAGAATAGGGCAGAAATTTGAAAAGGGCAAACTCAGATCTCCAAAAACATCTTGAAGATCTGTTCAGGAATTTTACCAAGCAGCTTTAACGTTTGACTTTAGCTTGAGGACCACGGCAAGCTGGACACCTGTTGGGGCAGTGCCAAGGCAGACCAGCTGTGCCTGCAGCAGGTCACCAGCCAGGAGGGCTCCTGCCTCTGGGGCCCTGGGACGGTTCGGGGGTAGGAAACACGAGACTGATTTTCAAGAGTTCGGTTGGAAGGGCCAGTTAGGGCAGCCACTGGATGTAACTGCCAGATCAGAATGCAGGATAAAGGCACAGGATGAGGGAGTAAACAGCCAGAAGAACAAGCCCTGGCTCACTGCAACTTGCCAGTATTTGCACCCCATACAGATGTTTGTATTTATGAAGGTATGGGCTCCAACTACAATCTCCAGACCCAGCTCTCTGGCCAGGCCCAGCTCCAATTTAACCTCTAGTACATTCACCAAAGATTAACTTGGTAGATAAAGATGGAACTAGAAATATTTGAAGCCTGAAAACCTGCTAGGGAGCTTTTGTTATGGAAACAAACAAATAAATCCTATTAAAACGTGAAAAGAAAAAGAAAGAAAGAAAGAAAGAAAAAGTCTGATGATCCACTGACTGATTCTTGAATTCTTCCTCTTTTCAGAGTTCTGAGGTTTGAACATTAAGAACAGTTGACTGTTTGAATCATATAATGCAATACCTGTTCCTCTGGCTTAACGTTACAATATTTCCCACACCGCAGGATTGCTTCACATTATTCTAAGAGGCAGTGTCATTTTCCCTGCAGTGCTAGGTCTTCTTTACTGAGGGAGGACACTCCTACTTCCTTTAATTATATGTTTTGTTTTAAATTAATGTCCTTTATTCTGGGCATGAATCATCAGCTTGTAGACAGGTAAATGTGGGAGTAAGAGAGTGAAAATATAAGTTTGATTCCCAAGGTGGGTGTCTTTAATTAAAACGGACATTGGGATTCAGTCTTCTTCCTTCCCAAACTTACCCCGCAAATCACAAAACTTTTGGATTCCACCTTCTGATGCAGGAATCTCACTCTCCTCTGACCCCCATTCCGTCTCCTTTGGCTCCAGCGCCTGTTCCCTGTTCCCGGTTCCCGTGTGTGCCCTGACAGTTGCACCATATCGTGCAAAGCAAATATGCCAAGACAAACGTTCAGGCCCCCACGGGTGCTGGAAGTGCTGGGGAGGCAGCGCTGCCCTGGCCGGGCTCCGGCTGCTCGCGGCCGCCAGGAGGAAGCTGGGGCAGTGCCCCGCTCCAGCCCGGCACTGCGCAAAGTGGCTCTGGGCACGTCCCTGTGGACACTTCTGCTCGCCAGTGGGATTCACCAAAGCAAGCCCGGCACGCAGAGTAACGGGATCCGTCTTTGGTTCGCAGCTTTCCCCCCGCTTTGCCAGAAGAACTTGTTAAAATCTCTCCCGCCTTGATTTCCCCTAGGGTGAAAGGAGACCCAGAGCGCTCCGTGCCCGGCCCCGCGCGGCGCTGCCAGCCCCGGGCACGGCCTCGCTCTGCGGTGCCCGAGCAGAGCCCGGGCGGGCACGGGGCAGCAGCAGCGCCCGGCACACGCGAGTCCCCGCGGCCCCGGGCTGAGCGCTGCCCGCTGCCGTCCCGGCCGGCCCCGAGCTCCCGCACCTGCGGGCCCGCAGCCGGCCCCTCCCTCCGTCCCTGCCCGGGTTTGTTGTGGGCGGCCCGGCGGGCACCGCACCGCACCGGCGCACCCGCCCCGGGAGCCTCCTCCGGGGCCGGGACCGGCAGCGCCGAGCGTGCGGAGTGGCAGGCGGCCAGGCGGTGACGCGCCTGTTGCTATGGGATCCACCGCCCCTATAAATAACTGAGGAAAGGAACTTTCCTAAGTCAGAGACTTTAGGACACGGGACCCAGAACCAGATGGTCCGGAGGAGACGCGCCAGCCCCCGCCGCAGCTGCCGGAGCGGTGAAGCCCCGGCGCGCCGCAGGGACTGATCCAGCCCGGCCGGGCAGCGCCGCGGGGCCGTGCCCAGGCCAGAGACCGCGGCAGGGTCTGGAGCCCCCCACCCCGACGGCGGCAGCTTGACCCTCTGCCGGGGGGGGCCCCCTGCGTCGTTTCCTCCTCCCCGCATCCCCCTTTGCTTTCATGCAACGCCTGGTGGCCTGGGACGCAGCATGCCTCCCCATCCAGCCGCCCGCCTTTAAATCCATGGAAGTGGCTAATTTCTATTACGAGGCGGACTGTCTGGCTGCTCTCAACAAGCTGCACCCGCGGGCGGCCGGGGGCCGCTCCATGACCGAGCTCACCGTCGGGGACCACGAGCGAGCCATCGACTTCAGCCCGTACCTGGAGCCTTTGGCGTCGCAGCCGCCGCCTCCCGCGGCAGCAGCAGGGGGCAACTTTGAGCCTCCGTGCAGCAGCGGCGCCGGCCAAGATTTCCTTTCCGATCTCTTCGCCGAGGACTATAAAGGCAGCGGCGGCAGCAAGAAGCCCGACTACACCTACATCAGCCTCGCCCGGCACAGCCACCCCTGCGCCAGCCAGAGCCACAAGCCGGGGGGGCTGCCGGGCTGCTTCCCGCCCCAGATCGTGGAAACCAAAGTGGAGCCGGTCTTCGAGACCCTGGACTCTTGCAAAGGGCCCCGTAAGGAAGAAGGGGGCGCGGGGCCGGGACCGGGGGGCATGTCCTCGCCCTACGGCAGCACCGTGCGCTCCTACCTGGGTTACCAGTCGGTGCCGAGCGGCAGCAGCGGGAACCTGTCCACCTCGTCCTCCTCCAGCCCCCCCGGCACCCCCAACCCCTCCGAGTCCTCCAAGTCCGCCGCCGCCGGCGGGGGCTACTCCGCCGCCCCGGCGGGCAAGAACAAGCCCAAGAAGTGCGTGGACAAGCACAGCGACGAGTACAAGCTCCGCCGGGAGAGGAACAACATCGCGGTGCGCAAGAGCCGCGACAAAGCCAAAATGCGCAACCTGGAGACGCAGCATAAAGTCTTGGAACTGACGGCCGAGAACGAGCGGCTGCAGAAGAAGGTGGAGCAGCTCTCCCGGGAGCTGAGCACCCTCAGGAACTTGTTCAAACAGCTGCCCGAGCCCCTGCTCGCCTCCTCGCCGCGCTGCTGACCCCCGGCCGGGCGGCGGGGCGAGCGGAGCCGCCGGCCCCGCTCCGCGCTCCTGGGGCCGGGCCGAGGGGGGCGAGAGCCCGCGGCGGGCGGGCGGGTTTGGTTTTAATTTGTGTTGTTGTTGGATTTTTTTTTTTTTTTTTTTCGTCTTTATCGACATGTTGGCGGAAGGCTCCGCCGCCGCGCGGGGTCTGAGCGGGGCCGGGGCTGCAGCGGGGCGGGCGCGGAGGGGGCGCGGAGGGACCCCGTCCCCGGCCCGGGCGGGCTCTGCTGGGCGCTGGGTTATTTAAAAGAGCGAGAGGAGAGCAAGGGCAAAGTGATGCAATCCTTTAAGCATGGCTGGGAATGCTGTGTACATGATGCAATCTCGTGTAACTGTCAGTCATGGATTGAGTAATCTGTTAAAGATGTTCCTACAGTTTTTTTATTATAAAGAATAATCTATTTCTATAAGAAAATACATATGTATATTTTGGGATCTATGCATTCTTGCTACATTTGAAGCATTAATGAACAATTTTAATAAACTTTATGAGTAGGTTAAAAAAAGTAGCTTGTTTTATTTTGAAGGCATGCTTAAAGTTAGATTAAACACAGGGTTGAAATTCCAGCTGATTCTGGGTCAATGCTGTGATCAGGGATAGGGATTTTTGTTGGTCTTTTAGCTTTCTCTGAGAGAAAGGAAAAAAAAAACCAACCCAATAACCAAAACCAAACCCCAAAACCCCTAAGAGAAACTCAGCAAAGAGCAGAGCTGGAAGCCTTAGCCGGTTCTTGTTGCCTCATTTTGTTTCCTTTAATCACTTGCTTTAGCTGCTGCTTGGGTGTTGTTTGGGGAGGAGGTGTTTGTGTTGGGTTTTTTTCTGCACTTCATGCTGTTTTGAACGTGTAGAGCAAGATGTGCTATCCAAACCATGACCAATCTTTGGCAAATAACGCCGAGTCTGAAGTGGGAGGGAGGAAGAAAAAGTAAGGGAGGAAGCCTGAAATGAGGTTTTGTTTGTGTTTGGGTTTTTTTTTTTTTCTTTCCAGAGTTTCTATTCTTTACGATTCAGCATTTCTTATGTTTGTAGTTTACAGGAATAAACATGAGAAAGTAGCATTTCTGTTGGATTTCGGTAATTTCGGGCATTGCTCAGGAAGTTCCCATGAGACCCAACCAGGTGAGAGGCTCATGAACCACCCCCTTCCCTTTGCTTGGAGACGTTCTCCTAAGAGCTGCAGGTAGATCCTCTGAGGAGAGGTGTTTGCTGGGGCAAGAGACAGACGAGTGGGGGGTGGCAGAAGAGGAGGAGGTTTGTGGCAGGCCAGGACTTTGTTCTGGGGAGATCCAAGGCTGTGCCTGCTGCTGGGACAGGCCAGCCTGGCCAGAGCTGCTGGCTGTTATCCCCTGCTGTAAGGAGTGAACAGACTCAGGCTGGTTACGTGGAGGGAGTTGGGCAAAAGATCAGGTCTTAGTCAGCATTTTCCATTTTCCTGTTTGGCCAAATTTAAGCGTGAAGTTTTTAGATCCAGATTCCCAGTGCCTGGGGAAAGAAGCCCCTTTGCTGCCTGTGCCCTGAGAGCTGAGCACAAAAGGGGGTTTCAGAACAAAGACAGTGGCCTTGAGCTTGTTCCTATACATTCCACACAAACAGCCGTGGCCTGCAGGACAGATCTGAAACTTGTTGCTTATTTCCAGTGTCTCTTTAAGCAAAACATGTTTTCTGCTGAAAGAACTGCTCTGCTTTTTTTGACTCTTAAGATCAGAGCCTCCTGCAGGTCCATCAGCTGGAGCCCTCCCTGACACCGGCAGCTCATTCCCTGCTCGCCCCAGAGCTGTGCAGCCGTGAGCAGGGCAGGGTTGGCCCTACACAGATTTGCCCCATTTGCTTTTTCATTTGTACAGTGCAGTTCAGTTGTTTTTACGAGCCCCTAAAATAGATTTCTTGGGTGAGCTCGCTCCTGCACCAGCATGACTCAAGTTCTTGCAGGCAGGATAGACGTTAGATCTTGTCTGGGCTGTCCCTCGTGACGATGATTACCCCAGCCTCCCCTGGCTGTTTATTCTACTATTTGTATCATTACGAAACCTATCCACATCCTTAGATCCTATTTTCTTGTTGTGCTGGAGGCCACACAATGTCACCCAAACTCACACACTCGCTCCCAGGCAGAGACCAGCACTGCCGAAGGCGGAACTGCTGGAGGACTGCAGGCGTCCTCAGATACATTTCTCTTTCTTTCTTTCTTTCTTTCTTTCTTTCTTTCTTTCTTTCTTTCTTTCTTTCTTTCTTTCTTTCTTTCTTAATAACAAAGTTTCCAACAAGAGTTTGAAGGCAGGGTAGACTGAAAGATAAGATGTACTGGAGGTATTTATATCTGTTTAAATACTAGTCCAGTTTTGGAGATTGAGCTCTACCAGGCATGAAGGAGCTAATCCCCATCCCTAAACCCTGCCTGCCCCGGTGCAGGACAGCCAGGGCGGCGTTGCTGCAATTTAAAGAATGATGTTTAAATTACTGCTGTATTCCAAGGTATCTCCCAATTAGGATGACAGATTTCTAGCTCAGGAGGACCCTTGCCCAGCAATGATTTTTTGTACAGACAAGAAAATGAAGCCATAAAACACTAATTTTACAGTAGTCTCAGAAGGAATCCATGAAAGACTAGGAATTCCTGAATCCTTCATTCTTAATCTTGTATTACCCTCATAACTTACACTGTAGGAGCTTTGTAGTGCCATTAAATGCATGGAAGCCATGAAATACTCTGCACTCTAAAACAGCATATGAAAAAACCTGGGTAATTAAAACATTTCCTAGAAAATATTAGTCTGGAAAAAACAGCTTGTAAATGAATCCGAGAAAATTCCAAGCACTAAAGTAGATAAAAGATTCCAAATACCTTTTCTAATTGCAGTGGGGAGATTGGAAAATCCCTGTCCAAACAGTGTCTCAGCTGCAAATATTGATTTAGTTTCCCATGACAAATAAGATTCTGCTGGCTGAGAGCAGGACTTGGAATGTCTCAGTTGGCCTCGGACAGGACTTGCCGAGCTTCTCTTCCTGCAGCCACTCAGGACAGTTCGTGGTAGGCAAACCATGCTGAGAACTCCAGGCACAGACAGCTGCTCTCAGTTTTATCAAAGTTTATAACAGCATTTCATATGGGCTTTTATTTTTATTTTTATATTTCCTTTCAAATGATTAGCATTGGTTAATTTCTACAGGTCTTTCTTATGGCTACTAAAACAGCTGAGCTTTTTCTCTGTAGAAGTCAGTCTGTAAATCCTTGGCACTGATATGCCCTTTCCAAAGCACTGGTTTATAAGGTGTTTGAATTCAGTAGTGCTTAGTTCTGCAAAATTAATCATATGTAGCAGTTAAAAAATATATTTAAAAATGCAATTATAGTTTTGAAAGCAGTTCTTCAATTATCACACTGTTATCTGCCCAAGCATGTGCAACCCAGTGCAGTTCTGACACTGTGATGCTGCTTTTCCATTTTTCCCCACTGCTTTCCATTGGTAACTCTTAGAAGACACAGGAAAATTCATGCATCTTTCTGTACTAATTGTTGCTCCTCTGTGAAATAGAAATCATCCTGCTCCTCTGTCAAATGAAAGTCATGCTGCTTGGGCACCGCAGCTCCCAGGGCTGGCAGAGCCCTGGTTCCCTAAACATGCTGCTTCTGATCTACTGGCAATTGGAAACTCCACTGGAAACCAACCTGCCTTTTGTGATCATTTCCCCACCTGGCCAATGGTTCCAATGTTTCATTTTGAGGAAAAGGCTTTTCTCCTTTCCTAGACGTGCTGGTGGATGGATGTGGGAAACCGTGGGGCTGGAATTCAAAATGAGAAGTGGGTTAACACTTGCTTGAGATAATTGATTTGCATTACACCAGGGACATATTTCATTCCAAACCTTCCAACTGTGTGCCACAATTTCACAAAGTAGTGCCAAATTTAATTCTCATTTATTATGAATTTTCCCCCCAAAATATATTGAGTATTCAAATTATTCATATAATAACAATAAATAATAATAAATTCCAATAATAATTTCCAGCTAATTAAAAATTAAGAAAGACTGAGATCTACATCTGGTTTTCACCTTGCCCTGTCCTGTTGGCCCTTGTTTTTGGGATTCCTGTATCACACATTCCATAGCTATCAAAGCACCTTCCCAGAGCTCAAGGTGTTTAATCAGAGGTTCAGTTAGGTCTGCCAGTTTCATACAGTTTGCAGAATATCCCCTGGGAGCTGCGGCAGGAGAGGCGCTGGCTGAGCCGGCAGCCCCGGCCCCGAGGCTCCGCGCAGCCCCTCCGGAGGAGCGGAGCCGGGGCCGGGAGGGGCGGGAGGCTCCGCTGCCCAGCCCCACCCGCAGCCAGACTTGTTTGTTTGCTATAAATACCGTGCCTTTGCCAGTGGATTGCAACAGCAGTTATTGAGGCTGTGGTGAGCGGCTCGCTGGTGGTGCCTAGAAATGACAGTGACAGGAATCAGGTCAACAAACCACCAAACCCCCCGAGCCTCCCCTGCCGCCTTCCCTCCCCTCCCCACCTGGGCGCGATGCTTTGGGACAGAATTCCAATAAGTGAGCAGGGGAGAAATGAACATTTGAGAGATGAATGTGATGGTGACACGATGGGAAAATATTTCAGAGCAACATGATGAAACAATTACTTGGCTGCAGCAATTCAGGAAGGGAATCACAAGAACTAGAGAAAGTGCCTGGAGCCGCTTTGCGGAGCGCAAGGGGCGCGGTGGCTCCAGCACAAACAGAGCTGTGCTCCTCTCCCCAGCCTCTGCCATCCACACACAACTCGGGGTGGATGGTTCTGACAGGCCTGCTGAGCCCGGGTGTCCTGCAACAGTAAAATACAGCTCCTGTCTGTTGCTTTCTGCAATGCAGAAGGCCAGAGAACAAACCAAGAATGTAACTTACTGAGATATTTTAGCGTGTCTAACACTTCAGTGTACCAGGAGCAGAATATCTGGGGGATAACTTGGCACAGTGAGATGAGGAGAATTGCAAAAAAAGGAGTCATTATCAAGGAGTTTGGTTGCTTAGAGGAATGCAAGCTGGCCCCTAGCCAGGAACACTTGAGTTGAGCACACAAGCCAGCCTCGGTGCCAGCTCTGTGAAGAAACCCAAACTCTGCACCGGGCTGCTCTCCTGCTGCTGAGTTATTGATGACCACTCAGGGTGGCACAAAACATTTCTGTGCTTGAAGTTAAGAATAGTGCTGATTGCTGGGCTGAGTCCCCAAATCTGAAGGGGTAAGAGAGATGGCAGAAGGCCTTGATGTCTGAGTGCAGCTACAGTGTCCTCAACCCCTTTTAAAGCAAATTACAGAGCCGCAGATGTAATGAGTGCGGAACACTGACAGAAATTGAGATGCAAGGGATAAATACGGAGCTTTGGAACAAAAGAGACGGTTTCTGGTCCTGCCTTTTCCACCAGTGCTTCATGTATCTTTATATTATCAGTCAGCCCCTAACATAACAGAGGCTCATGCAGGTATGTGCATCTGCAGTTCCAGGTGCAGTTGCCATAGCTGCAGGTGAATTTGCCTGTTCCATATTTAGATCCTGATCTTACACATGTGCTTCATTTTATACACGTAGCTGTAGTGATTTCAGTGGAACTATTATTACTGGCATGAGTAATGATAAATGCATAAATCTGTATTTACATGGGCTGTATTTACATGGATCTGTATATACATGGGTCTGAGATCACGGTGTCTCTGGGAAAATTTTTGTGCCTTGCTCAGTTTTGCAGCACATGCCCCAGCAAATTCTGAGCTCTTCATTTCATGTGTTTTCCAGTTTGAGAGAGCTGATTTGGCTGTCACTTGCTGTGCAAAAGGAGATGACAGTGGCTCTGGCATTTCTGCATTTCCCAGGGAAAAAAACCTCAACCACCAAAGCATCTGACAAGTGGGATGCAGCCTGTGATCGAAGAGCTCAGCTGCACTGCAGTGAGCGCACAGCAGAGCAGGGCTGCACAGGAGCTGCAGGCTCTGCATGTGCCCAGAGCTGTGCAGACACAGACACGGCCCCAGAGCCTGGGGCAGCTGTGGCACGGGCAGGGCCAGCTCAAGGCTGGCTGTCCAGGGATGTGCTGGAGGAGATGCTGCCCAACAGCCCCGAGGAATCCTGCTGCACTGAGGGAGCCCATCCAGCCTTGGTGCTGGCCAGCTCTGGCAGCCAGGGCTCCAGTGATAGTGCCTGGCTGCTGATCAAAGGCTCTTGAGCAATAACCCCCTGCACATCAGCAGGAGCTGCTGCCAAGAGCCACGGACTTCCCTGGCCTGGAAGACAACTGATAAAGCAGATGCTGAGAAAAGCAGTGATGCCTGCATTGGGCAATCTGAACGAGACTAAGGGCTACTGGAAAATGTTTTTTGGATTTTAGCCCTGCAATTGCAGAAGCCTGATTTGCTAATGGCTCCCAGTTTGTACCGTGCTTGGGTTTAGTTGTTATTTTTGCAAAGCATTTTATTTAGAGGAATAGGTGCTCCTACTTTATGGGGAAATCTAATGCTCCTGGGTAGTTCTTCCTCTGTCAATAACAAATATGGGTTGATTGTGCCTTCCCCCAGAATGAGGGGAGCTTGCCTTGTGAGGGATGGGGCCCCCACAACAGGTGAGTTCCAACAGGGAATGAGGCACTCAACCCTCCTGTCATACAGGCCTGTGCCTGCTTTTGGGGACACAGTCCTTGAGCAAGGCTGGCACAGTGGAAAGGCACTGGCAGAAAGGGCAAAGAGGCAAATCTGCAGGTGGGGAAGGGGCCTGGGAAGCAGGAAGCCATCCCCAGCAGCCCAGGGCTCTGGGAGGGCTGCTGCAAGTGTGGCAGCGATGGGAACCATTTCCAACAGCCAGGGGATGATTTTCCCACCGACCTCAGGGAAAAGTGAAGGGAAAATTTCACTCTGGTGTTTCCTGCCAAGTCTTAAAGGCGGTCTTAGGAAAGGACTGGGGACTTCAGTAGCCAGCCAGGAGCCCTGCAGGAGCTCTGTGACCAGAGGGACACTGGCTGTTAATGAGCCATAAGCCCAGCCTGCTATTTGCTATTTACTGCCGGCCGGGGCTTTTATTGCACGGATGGGAACTCCCTGCTCAGCCCTCCAGGTGGTCCCTCCAGGGCAGGGTTGAGGCTCACTGGTGAGAAGGGGTGGGGTTGGTGGGAGAGGCTTTCATTGCTGCCCTACCTGTTCTGGGCATAAATTGAAATGATCAGTCTCTAAATCCTGCCAATTAGGAATGCTTTACTGGCATGAGAGCCAGTTTACTGGGACAGGCAAAGCAAAAATGTTTCTCTATCTCTCTTTTTTTTTTTTTAAGAGGCAAAGCCTTGCTTCGGCACGGAGCAGGGGTAGCAGGGGACAGCAGGGACCCTGTGGGGTGCCTGACCTTGCCCAGACGGGCAGGGGCTGGGCAGGATTCTGCAGCGCTGGGCAGCTCAGGGGCAAACCCCTCCTGAGGTGCTGGTGTGCCTGTTTGGCAGGGAGCCCCCAGGGCTGGGCAGGGGGCTGCAGTCCCCCACAGCACCCCGGCCTCTGCAGTGACCCCCCCATTGCAGCTGGCACCAGGTGTGGGGAAGGAAACACAGGGGTCACCCTTTGCCACAGCTGAACCGAGAGCCACCTGCCTGGGAGGGCAAAGTGAGATCTGTCCCAACTCTGACACTGCCCACCGGGGTAGGAGCTGTGCTCTCAGCTGGGGCCTTCCCAATCTTCTGATCCACAACTCCCTGCAAGGAAGAGGCAAATGGACCTCTTGGGTTTGTGCAGACATTGCTCTGTTTTTCCACTCTGCTCTCTCCCAGGGTAGCACAGGTTACTGCAAAGGCCAGAGGCACAACTGTCCCTCACTCCAAACCCTTCCCTGGCAGCAATTTGACCACACAGTGTCTGGCTCATTATATATGTAAAATAGGCAGATGCTATTAGAAAGTAATTTTTTCCCTCACCGAGCAGCCTGTCCCTCATTAGGAAATCCTCTGCAGGGGCCATATTTTTATCCTGCCCCATAATCTCCAGGAATTTAAGATCACCCTCAGAACCGGACAGCATCTTCCCTTTGCTACCCTGGCAGGGAGCTCTGCCCTCCCTGAGCTGCCCTGAGCCCTGCCCTGCCCTGCCAGGCTGTGGCTGCAGGGACAATGACAAGAAACCCTGCCATCCCACACCTGCCTGGCAGGCAGCACTCAACAGGGCTCTAAAAGCACCTTGAAGGGGCTGGTGGAAATGTTCCCAGAAATGAGCAGGTCTGTAGTGTTTAGGAGCCTGCAGAGCAGACTCCTGTGAAGTGAAGCAGCACTGGACAGGACTCTGCTGGTGCAGTGGCCCAGCACATCTCCCCTGCCAGGGCAGCCCCAGTGGGATGGGCTCAGTGCCTTACCTGCCCGAGGGACACCAGAGAGGGGAATTTCCCTTCAGCAGTGGCCACGGCGCCAGTGGCAAAAGCCAGGTAAATATCTGTTCAAGGCAAAAGTGAAAATCAATTTTTTGCATGTCATTATTTTTACTTGTCTGCTTCTCGCTGCAGGAATTTGATAATTTTAGATGAAATGCTAAAACCGTGTTTCCAGCAGCTCCATCAGAAGCCTGTGTGTGCCCCAGACTGATGATCTGACACATCTGGCACTCGCACTCGGGGCCTTCCCGCACGGCAGAGACTGCCCTGGCAGGAGAGTGCACATTTCCAAGTGAAACAGAAATGACAGAACAGTTCCTGGTGCACAAGCCAATTTCCAAGGCCAAATCCAGCTCTCTGCAAGTCCAGGGGAAAGGTCATCACGAATCAGAAGAAAAGGGCTGGATTGCCAGCACTGCAGCACAGAGCAGCCTCTCACAGAGGGATGAGGGGACAGGGGATGTCACCCCCGGCTGCTGGCAGCGTCCCCTCGTCATCACCCTCACTGAGGTGTTCATCCCTGAGCCAAACCAGGGCACACTCCAGTCAGTGACAGAAAAGATACAATTAGATTTATATATCATTGCAAAACCCTGGATGGTGAAGCTGCCTCCAGAGAGCAGCAGGAAGGTTCCCTGCCCTGCCCTGCCCTGCCCTGCCCTGCCCTGCCTGGGCAGCAGCCCCAGCCTGGCCACCTCGGGAATTGTGCCTTGCCTGGGGCCAGCCCTCGCTCTTTGGGGGGGACAGGGGCACTGCTGGCACCCTGTGCCCCACTCTGACAGCAGGGCTGAGGCTGGCACTTGCCCGCATGAATCACCAACTACCGAATGAGAAGCGTGCATATGCAAATGGCTAATTAAGGCCATTAGCATAGTCAGTTAGCCAAGCTGTGATCCCACACCCAGGCTCCAGTTTGCATTTGGGAGCTCTGGCTTCCCGGCAGCTGTGGCCAGAATCTGCTCTAAGAACCAATTTTATCTTGTGTGGTTCCAGGAAGGAAAAGGAAGAGTGAGAGTTTGCCAAGCAGCTTCCTGAAATCCTGGGGAATGGGACAAACCCAGGAGCTGCTGGGGATAGCTGAGGCACGACTGGAAGGATGGGGAGTCGGGCACCCTTTTCTTTAATCTGCCCATCTTTGGGATCCTCTCAACCCAAACAACGTGGATTTCCTTCTGCTAGCCAATACTCTGACACAGGAAAAGAATATGTGCCAGATTTTGACTTTATTTACATTGAATTACCTGAGATTAGAATCTGAAACTAGAAACTTTCTTTATACAGCTACAAATAGCTATATTATGCAGTTTTAAGGGGTTAAGAAAAGGAGGAAATCATAACCACAGAAGTCATAAAGGCAACTTATCCCAAGCCAAATAGTTTTGTTTCTAATGCAGGGCTTTAATTATAACATGTCATATAATGATGACATAGTGCTATAATAGGCAAATATAATGCATTAATCTGATATTATATTCTGGCTTTAACAATAGGTGCAGTGAACCAGCCTTAGTGGATAACTCATTCAGAACCTATCTGCACACTCCACCTAGATACTTATCTGCCTCTTTAATTAAGTGGAGGGAAACTTCTTGAGGCCATACCCATAAAGCCAGTCTCTGATGATAGCAGAGTTACTGGAAGCCTTTGGTAATCGTTTACACCCACGTTTTGTGGTTAGCTTCCAACTTTGGCTCTTTCCTTCTCACTTTGGAACCACCTATTTATCCCCCAGCGTGAATCCCCGGCTGCCTCTGCAGCGAGAGGGGCAAAAGGGCTCCAGGGCTTGTTTGAGCAGCACGTCAGCACGCTGCCATTGGCCCCTCAGGACTGAGCCAGGCTTCTGAAAAAACAGCTTTGGCACATTTTCACTTACCAGCAGCTGCTTGGAGCAGAGCAGCAGGGGATGGGCAGTGCCACCTCCCCAGATCACGAGGGCCAGGCTGTCCCCAGAGGCACCACGGCTGCAGTGGGAGCAGCACAAAGTCCTCTCTCCTGATTCCATGGTCCTGTGCAGCTTTGTGTACATTGAAACCCTTCCTTTCTGGCTTCTCCAAACACAGAGGGCTGGGAGGATTCGCCCACTGGGAGGACAATAAAATTGAACCGGTGTATCCTCTCAGAGAAGGTGGTTCCTGAGTTGCTGTGCTTGATCTCAGCTTGGGATCTTGGAGAGAAATGTCCTGCTCTGAGGCTGGAGCATCCAGAAACCATAAAGCCCCAGCATGGGAATGGCATCTGAGAGGAGCTCGGGGCCAGCAGTGCCAGGGCCATGTGAGCCAAAGTCCGAGGTGACAGGAGCATACAACAAGTGTGACAGTCCCTGCAGCGGCACAAGGGCCACTGCCCCCGGGCCCCTCCAGCACCACCTGAGCAGATCCACACCGTGTGAGCACAGCCAGAAAGGCTCCAGCACTTGGTGCCTCCTTTTCCTTCTCCTTTTCCTTTTCCTCTCCTGTGGCTCACTTCCGTGCCCTCCTCTGGGCTTTTCCAGAATGAAAAGCTCTGCTAATGACCTTTGAATAGACCATGCTGAGAATGTCACTGCAGAGCTTCCTAATCTTATGGTGGCGCCTGGATAATGCAGTGATGGGCACTGAAATGCTGAAAAACAGACAGACAGATAGTGAGATAAGATTAGATACAGGAGTAATTTAGTCACTCATCATACAGAGCAGCTGACATAAGTTCATTTGTAAAGCCAACTGCTAAAATTGCTTTAGAAGTCCTTACATTTGAATTCTGTTGAAAGGCAGAGCTTTGATCTGAATTGTTTTGGTGGCATGTGCATTATTTGAATGGAAGCTCACCTGGGCAGGTAGTACAGACCGGTCATTCCTGGCATTCTCTTCCACAGGGGAACAGTGTCCATGCAAATCCATCCCTTTGGATAGCTTGGGGCAGGCAGATAACTGAGCATCATGGAGCACACACACACTGAAGGCATGAGCTCCATGCTATGCTGATATGCAGAATGAATCATGGCTAATAAAAGGTTCAAACAACCATATATATGACTAAATGTAACCCCAAAACACTTTTAAATTAGGCATGATCAGAAAATAAAGGCAGAAAAATTAATAGATAAGTGTTATTCCTTCTCTTTTACATTAATATTTATTAAATCACACTGTGGGGGAGATGGAGGAGGAAGGGAAATAAAACAGACCTGTCCGATTCCCTGTTGTTTATACCACTTCTTTGTTTCCTGCATTCATTGCAGAGGAAATTATTTACATTTGCCTGTTATGTTTTTGTAATTTGGCATTAAAAATTTTCAAAGACACTTCCTAGGGCAGTTTATTTTTGAAGTGGGTTATTTGTTTTCACCCTAACTATGAGGCCACACAGAAGCATTGCCGGCTGTGGAAGGGGCAGGGGAGTTCCAGGTGTGCAGCTGGCTGGCCCCTGTGCTCCTGGGGGGACATTCCCAGCGCTGACACTCACAGTGCTCGGTCCCTCTGGAACAAAAGCTGCCAAGTGCACGGATCAACCACAGATAAATTGTTGCAGGTCTTAATTAGCGACTGCTGAGCTCTCAGAAGATTCTGTGGTTGAATTAGAATAAGCACTCAGAAAGTTCAAATGTTAAACAAAGGCTCTTTGGTTATAATGATGGAAGTCACTCACTGGAGCTGGCTCACTCTTCCCATTTTTAATATTTCCTGACTGAAGCACTGCACAAACAGCAGCTGGCACAGAAAGGAGTTCCCTCCTTCGTGCCCACCCAAGATCAGTGATTGCAGGTGTGAGCAGCAGTTTCCACACAGCCCTTCCCACAGCCTGGTACCCTCCTGTCACACTTTACCCAGCTTTTGGGCTGGAAGGCTTGGATTGATCCTACTGACCTGTCAGAATCCTCATTTCCTCACCAGTTGGGAGCTCAGCCCCTCTTTGAAGGCACTTGCCTCTTGCCAGTGACACAGAGTGACAGCCAGGCTCCAGTTTGAGCATCTCATCTCTGCTCCTGCTCCTTGGAGATGCTGAGGTGGTGCCCTGGCCCCACAGCTCTCCCTCCTGGGCTTTGTACCCTCCTGGGACAGACCCCGTGGGTTTTCCTGCAGGGCTGTGCTTTATTGGGCTGCACCAGGGCAAAGTGCATTCCCTGCACAGAGGTGTCCATGGACAGCACTCCTGCAGCCCAGCCCCTCGCAGCCAGACCCACGGCGTGTGCACAGAGCTGCCAGCCCCCAGAGCTGCCAGGACCTGTGTGGGACCTGCCAGGACCTGTGTGGGACCTGCCAGCAGGAGGATGGGGCCCGGAGCTGCAGAGCTGGACCAGTACAGCCAGTGCCCTTGCACAGGGGCAAACCCTGCCTTTGTCATGTGTGTATTTCACATCTGCAGAGAGTGGTTCAGCTTGAGAAGAAGTGCAGCAAGTGTTTTTTCCCTGGTGCTCTGTGTGCCAAATATGTGCTAATCAAGCACTAAAGTGTGCTATTGGCTGAGGCAACCATTTAAAAATAGGTACTGAAATTATTACGTAGTGAAGCAAAATAACATAGTATTAATTTAATTTTCAACATTGCCAAGCAGCAGGCAGCTCTTGTTTGTTTAGTTTTGAGTTTGGGGATTTTTTTGAGAATCAATCACTCATTTCTGCCTAGATTTTGGAACATGATTTTATATTCCTATTTATTTGAGGAACATTGGCCAAATTGCTGGCTGTCAGCTGGGATCTTTATCAGGAAATCTGTAACTCAACATTCCAGGCCAAGATGCACAGAAACCAAAACTGGGAAGAAATTTGCATGGTATGGTGGCAGTTACACTGGAAGCTGTGACTAGGATTAAAAATCCCAGTTCCATTAAAAAGCCAAGTTCAGGAGAGGCAGCAGGGACACATTTTTGTGAACCTGGAACGTGTGTTTTTGTGTTTGCAGGGGTAAGAGCTCTCTTCCTCATAGCACTGTGACTTCCAAAGCTTTGAATGAATAACTGTAGCTGATGAATAACAGTACCTACAAATAAAATCTTAATTGCAAAACAAAGGAATAATAAAGAAAAGTTAATACTTTTTTGATTTTATTTAAAGCTTAGAAAAGTTTAGGTTGGAGTTTGGGTGAAGGTTTGGTTGCTGCCTTTCCCCCTTTTATCTGAACCAGCTCACTCAGACCTAATCTTCATCATCTAAACCACAGGATTAACACACAAAATAACTTTGGAGCAAGCCAGGTCCAAGCAGGAAGCTGCAAGTACCATCATGTCTTCATGATGTTAGCCAGCAGAATAACTGTGGTTTCTTCAGTTTTTTGGTGGTGTGTTTTTCTGGTTGGTTGTTTTTCTGGTTTTGTTTTGGTTTTGTTCTAATTCACTACATTTATGTTTTCCTTGAAAGGGCCTGGAGTTTTTGTTTCTTTGTGCTGGAAACGTTCAGATTCCCCGTCTCACTCCTGGAGGGGATGATTGTTCTCCTGGAGAGCCCCAGGAGGACACAGCAAAGGCAGCAAACAGCCCAGGACTGTCCCCGTGCTGAGCTTTCAGCACACACCAAACCCTGCAGCCCCAGCTCCTGCCTGCTCAGGGCCAAAGGGAGCAGCTGCCCTGCATCCTGTGAGGGGGCTGCTCCTGCTGCTGGTCCCAGCTCTGCAGCGTCCCTGGGCTGCCTGTGCTGAGAGAAGAACGCTGCTCTCCTCCTCCGAGGATCCCACTGGGGTTCAGGTGGGAGCTCCACACGGAGCTGCTCAGATCCCAGCAGCTCTGGGCATGTCCAGACACAAAGCTGCTGCTGCTGGAAGAAATGTTATCCTGAGCAGGGAGTAACCTATGGAATTGTAAGTGCTTAAGTCCTCTTTTGCATCTGGCCCAAACTTGCAAGAGAGGAAGAGCCAAGTGCTCAGAGGCAGCTTCCATTTTATGGCTCCAAACTGCGCAAAAAAACTCTGGCCTCGGTAACTTTGCACCTGCATTTGAGCTGGAGCGAGGGAGAGCCCCAGCCAGGCACGGAGAGGCTCGGACTCCCTGCCCCGTCCCTGCTCTGTGATTCAGAGGGGCAGGGAGGCCTCCTGCCAGCAGAATGCGGTCCCCATGTGTGTCCCACGCTCCGTGGTTGGTACGCTGGGTGCTGCTTGGGCAATGGCATGGAGCAGCCTGGCTGCCTTGGAACATTTCCCCTTCATTGTCCTGCTCCTTCCCAGCATTTCACAAACCGCCACAAAGAAGACGACAAAAAGAGGAGGAAAAAACCTTCTCAAAATGAATTGTGTGTCCCTTCCCTCGCTATCCCAACAGCCTTGGCAGGCTCGCAGGAGCCAGGCTGAGCTGGTCTCTGCTGGCTGTTACTCTTTGCACAATTTGATGATAATTTGGGGGAGTTTGCACGATGGAGTGGTAAAAGCACAAGGAGGGAACACTTAACCTTCATTCCTAGTTCTGCACCAAGACCTGCTTGTATTGGGATGACATATTTTGGTTGTCCCATTGGCACGAACCTTGTTTTACCTATTTGCTGCTTGTGTTGTTTCCAGGGCTTTCTGAGGCTCAAATCAAAACAATAGCAAAATATCCTGATTCATCTGCAAAACAGATTATAAACCTAAGAACTGTGACCTCCCTGCTCTGATTCAAAGGCTACTAAAGACACTGCAAAGACATTCTTGACTCCTGCATGCTTCAGATTGCAGTGCAGTCCTTGAGCCGATGGAAAAGAGAAGGAAGGCCAGTAGAAATCAAGGGATATTAATGGGAAAAGATATTAATGGGAATTAAAAGACACCCTCAGGGGATGCTGAAAGCAAGGCTTCTGTCAAGGCCTGGCTTGAACATGCAAATTTAGGGACACAGCTTTTGCAGCTTCTTGGCTCATCCCTGAAAGAAAGCAGCTTCCTGTCCCAACCTCTTAATGGGAGTTCAGTTTGTCATTCACAGTACTTTTCATACCTGAAAGAACAGCTCAGTTCTGCTTCCATGGCAGAATTCCCAGTGATTTCATTGTGAGCACAGCTCACATCCTCTGATTCCCTCTCCTCAGTCCTTTTCCCATCCTCCCATGCTGTGAGGCTTGACTGGTCCCCTGCCCTCTCCTGCTCGTTCTGGGATCTCTTTCTTTGACACAGGTGCTAACTCCATCTGAAGATCATATTTGTTTCTTTAGCAATCCAAACAGTAAAAAGGGCAGTGTTGTCTGCACCTGTTGAGCACCTCTCCTGCTTACAGTGGCAGAATGTTTCCTCCTGGCTTTTCCCATCAGCTTTGCAGTCAGGCTCAGCTGTTCCCAGAGGGTTTTGGGGAGCAGGGCCCTGGGCTGCCCTGCTGCACCTCCACAGGCAGGCTGGCCATGGGAGCATCCCAAGGCACCAACACAGAAACCAAGAGAAGGGTGAACCAAAAACCTGTGGCTGCTCTAGAGAATGAAATGCCAGGGCTGCACCTCTGTGCACTGCTGTTTCAGCAGGGAGGGCTCCAGACCAGCCCTGGCTTTGGGGTCCTGCTCTGAGCACCTGGGCTCGGTACCTACAGCTGCCCCCTCTGCCTCTCAACATCCCCTTTTAAATTCCTTCCAAACAAGGGGCAGGCTGTACATAAAACCTGGAAGTTTACCTAAAACCAGATTTTTCTGAAGTTATTTCAAGGCTTTTATCAAAATAGACCCTGCAAAGATCTGTAACCATGATCCACTAATAACCAGACACGTCCACCCCTCATGTCATCAATGACCATCTGCTGCCATGGATGATGGGAAGTGGAAGAATTTGAACACTGATTATATAAGAAGATGCTCTGAGTTGTGATCAGAGATGGCTCTGTTTCTAGCGAGATACTAAATTGGATTCACTAGCAGCAGTGACAAAAAAGGCATTTGATACTTGGATCCAAATATTTAATTTTCCTTTAAGGTTTTTAAAAATATAATTAAGCACTAAACTACAATGGAAACTCTAAATCCCAAAGTTAAAATATTTCACTTACAAAATGTGAATTTGTTTGCAATTTTGGGATGATATAACCAAACCAGTCAGCTGAACCTGGTTACAGTTCCCAAGTCCTTTTCATTTTCCTCGATTTGAGCATTCTGGCTGAGATTCTCTGATGGAGGAGGTTACTGAGGAGGAGCAGAGCGCTGCCCGAGCCGGGGTTTCAGTTTCAGCACGTGCAGGTGGCTGGGCACTGTCCCTCCCTGCTGGGCAGGGTGGAGTGGCTGCACTCAGGAGTGAGCCACGCTTTGCTCCTGGTGTGTCATTAGCATGGCAGGGTTATCCAGCCCATAAACCCCACCTGGCAGCACAGCAGCAGGCACACTCGTGATGCCACAGAAATAAAGGGTCATAATTAGAACAGGGCTTCTTTCCCCTCCAGATTTCCTTTAGGCCTGTCCCCAAAACAAATCCCAGGCAGGTGATTTATTGTTTATCCGCACGACATTTAAGCAGCATGTTTAATACAGTCGCAGTTCATACTTTAAATTCAAACACAGCATCAATCCAACAATTTTTGGCAATTAAAAGGCAGCAATGGAGTGTCAGGAATCCGAGGAGACTCCGACCTAATTTACATGGTGTTGCTCTCAAAAGCTGGCAGCACAGAGCGCATCTTTTGAAAATGTTTCTATTAGAAGCTGATGTTTATGATCACTCTCAGCTTGGCACAAAAACATTCTTCTAAACATTTACATTTCACATACTTTAGGACAGTTGAAAAATGTTGGCTTGCAGTTATCCACAGCGCAGAGAGGCTGTGAGGAATGTTATAGTAAAGCATTAATAGCCTTGTACTTTTCTTGCTCTTTGATTTACTGTGTGGTAGTTTTTATCCTAGTTGTGCTCTTGATGTTGCCTGTGCTGAATTGAGTTTCACTCAAACAACATGAGCCAGGGTTTATTTTTCTAGCTAAAAAACCCAAAGTCAATTAATTTATTACAGTACTTTATACTCATGTTATAGTCACCATTTGGAGGCATTCCCATTGGAATATATTTCCTAGATACTGTTGCAAAACTCCCCAGCAGAGTCAGAAGAGGAGCATTTTCCAGGAGATGCGTCCACAAGGGAAGGCCTGGTGCTGTTCTGTCTGTCCAAACACTGCTGCCATGCTCTGGTTTGCCTCTGACTCTGATCACGACGTACACAATCAGCAGCAAAATTAATAATACAGCCCAGAGCCGCTGGTCAGTCCCCGTGGCTCCAGGTAAGCACTTCCATGAGTAAGTGCCACGCTTGGGTAAGGCATGTGTGCTCTGGCTGCTGTGGCACTGGGAGCTCCCCAGACAGTGCCATTAACAGCTGGACTGACTGCTCCTTCCTGCTGCTCCCTCCTGCTCGTGGGCTGCCCA
Source organism: Fringilla coelebs (assembly GCF_963513975.1). Classification (NCBI taxonomy): domain Eukaryota; kingdom Metazoa; phylum Chordata; class Aves; order Passeriformes; family Fringillidae; genus Fringilla; species Fringilla coelebs. The sequence continues at coordinate 795,100 of NC_140044.1, forward strand.
ACCCCACCCAACCTAATAGCACAGCAGAAAAGCTCAAAAAAAAAAAATAGCATTGGCTTTATCCTTCCCCAGGAGAACTGTTTCCAAAGCTAGGTTTTTAAAGTACAGCGAAATTGCAGATTGGATGTGTATAAATGTGCTCAGCGTGCTCCCCATTCCACAAATCATTTCAGAATGTGCATGGACACAGTTAAATGGATTAGGACTGGTGCTTGGAACACAGCACAGCCCTAAACAGTGCCAGCTCCTGGGAAAGTCCCTGACAGCTGGTGGTACCTGGGGAGGGCAGGACTGAATGAGTACAAGGTGCCCCCACAAAACTCATTTTCTGCAAATGCCCTCCCTGCAGGGCTGGGGCAGTGCCCCTCCTGCCCCATCTGGGGCTGTGTGCTGGACACAGCCTGGGCACTGTCACTGCCGTCCTCTGGGCTCAGGTGGGGACAAGCCCTGCCCAGGGACACGTCAGCCACGGTGCCTCCGAGTCAGCAGCTCGGGCTCTGGGCTTCGTGCTGCTGGCAGGAGGCTGATGGAGAGCTTTGTTCTGTGGCACTGGGGGAAAGAATAAAATTTGCCGTATGCCTTGTTGGCAGCAGTAGCAGAGAACTCCGGGCAAGGGAATTTTACAAATTGTGAATACAAATTGTAGGTGTGAAGTCTTAATTGCTGCTCATAATTAGTCAACAATACAAACAAACTGTGCACATATAATGCCCCTCATCAGAGGAATTCAGGCAGCTCAGAAAGTCCATTAAAGTCTCATCACGACATGGCAGCACTAGAGGAGACCCCCTGAAGCAGCTGCAAAGCACCTCGGTGGGGCTGTGGCACAGAGCCTGGCGCTGGCAGGTCAGGAATGTGCTCGTTCCGGAGCTCCCAGCCAGCCCAGCGCTCGTGGTGTTCGGGGAGAAGCTTTTATTCGGCAAGATAAAAGCTGGGACACTCTGGCTTACATCAAACTTGTTTGGGAATATTTGCAAACTCATGGAAACAAAAGACAATGTCTCTTGACAACACATTTTAGTGTAATTCTGTGCAAGAACACTCTCATTCCAGAATGAAAATGACCACACAAAGACTGACTCAAAACTAACTCCCTGCCAGCCTTTAGAAACTGAAAGTCCCATTTTAAAGTTGAAGGCATTTACAAAAAGCCCCTGTTTTTATTCATCTCGTTGTTTCCAGCCTGTTCCCCCCCAGAGCAAGTACCCCAGGGCCCAGCAGTCAGGGGTCCCGAGGTACCCAGGGGCAGCCACTTTACCTCAAACAAAGCTCATCAAACCAAGCACAGCCAACAGGACCTCGAGGTGCTCAGGGACTCCTTTCAGGGCAGGCAGTAAAAGTGAAGGCTGTCTGAGGGGTTTTCGGAATTTTAGCCCGAAACTGGGAGAGGGGATGAAGCTGAGGAATTACTGCAGTCCCAGACAAGTCCTGTCAGATGAAGGGTTAGCAATCAATAATCTCCATTCATCCAGGTCTCTGTAGGAAACTGGTAACACCACAAGCCATAAGTTAATAGAATCTGTGTGTAAGCAGTGTCTTGAATAAGACTAATAACTCTGTGTAAAGGAACAAAGGGAGCAGCTCAGAGTGGGTAGGAAGCAGTAGCCAGCAGGCTGGCTAGGAGGAAGGCAGAAATAATAAGGCACCTGGTTCCCAGGAAGGGCCAGAGATGTGTTTACAGAGGTCACACACCTTCTGGTCAATTAGGTCTAAACCCAGAGGAACCACTGCTAAAATATCCATTGCTGCTGGCTTTGGTAAAAGTCAATTAGAGACCCATTTATATTATAAAACCTAATTTTAGGAAGCAGAAGAGTGGAGAACTTCAAAGGGCTGTCCAAAGAAGGTTGGAGCACCGTGTATATTCAGCCTGGGACCAGTGGATGCCAGTCTCTGAGCATGTGAGCATTCTTTGAGATTGCAGGGGACAGTGTTTAAAAGACTGGCCTCTGGTTGCAAAACTGAGGCCAGAATTGAAATATTTTATATTTATTTACTTTACATTTTACTTGTTTACTTCCTCCCAGTCTAGTATCTAAATGTCCAATTTTAATTGTTTCTAAATAAACACTTGCTTTGCCTGGCCTTGGGCGAGAGGTGAGTGGAGCCAAAGCTGTGGAGCCCCAACCCCGTGGGGAGCGCAGAGGGAGGGAAAGCAGCAGGCACAGAGAGCCCTGAGCAGCCCCAGCACAGCTCCAGGAGCCTCTGCAGCAGCAGTGGGCTTTGCCAGGCTGCAGAGAGCCGGCACAGGAGCTGGCAGTGCCAGGTTTGCCTTTGGTGGCACAGCCTGGGCCCTTTTGAGGCACAGGAGCCTCCCCAGGGCTTCTCCCAGTGGTGCTGTACAACGAGGAGATCAAAGTCATACCACGGGTTAGTGACAAAGCTGAAAAGAATCCAGATTGCCAGCTCCCTGTCCTAAATACCAAATGTGGTCCTGCCTTGCCTAGGATAAAAGCATAAGGAAAAATATTCTAAAAGCTTTCAAGAAGCAGTGTGGATTTTGCTGTTAAAAGGAGGAAACATTATCAAAGGATCAGAAAATTCCACAAAGTAACACAACAGTTACTATTGCAAAACTCTGGGGGATCTCTACTGTGGTATGGAGTTATTCAGTGGCTCGGACTCACAGCAGCGTTTCTTCGTCCTTCACAGTCATAAATTCTTTTTCCTGTTTTGGATAAGTTCAATAAATTCAACCCTTTTGGCTTCAATGAGAGGCAGACCTTGCCCAAGATGTGATATTTTTATTGTCCTTTCCACAGAACGTTTATGCTGTGTTTATCAGGTCCATTTCTCTCTTCATTAGAAGTTAATTGCAGCACCATTAGCACAGCTTTAATGTCATGAGAATCACACTCTGTAGGGTGCATCCTATGACTGCCTCAAAAATCTCTCCCTGTGGATATTTTGTCTCTGTGAAATAGTCTGGTTCCAACTATTCATCTTTGCCAAGAAGAACAATGTTACCAATTATTCCTACAGTGAAGAATAATCAGAACAATCATTTGTTTTCTTGCAGTTGGTTGTACATGTCCTTCATCAGAAGAAATTCAGCTATGAATTAGAAAAATTTTCTTCCACCTTCCCAGGCTTTTCAATCTGTACAGGATTCATGGTATGTCTATGCATCAGATGAGTTATTTTACCTGGGAGGTAGGAATTGTTCCAAGTTCCTACCTGCTCCAGATGTAATTCATTTTTATGAAGGAGACTGGCAGAAAGCCTATCTACAAAAAATCTCCGGTGTTATTATGTAGAGCGTAGAAGAGTTAACAGTGACCCAGTACAGGAATATAAAGGTGGTTTTGTCAAGAGAAAAGATCTGTCATTACTGAAAAGAAATGAGATAAAATTACTGAAAGAGCATTTCTGATCATGCACCTAAGGAAATGTAGAACAAAACTCCTGAGCATGGAGGGGTCTGTGAGTCCTAGCCTGGGAAGAAGGTAATACAGATTCTTCTTCAGAAAAGGGCATCTCAGAACCCAGGGCCTGAGCTCAGAAACCCAAACATTCTCACTAAAACTACAACACGACCATGTTCATGTCCTGGGACGTGAGCAGCTTTAGGGACTTGGCTCTGGGGTTCTGCTGGAGCGTGCAATTCCTACAATAATTCCAGGGTGCCATCCCCTCCCAGCTCTCAGGGGTCAGAGCAGATGCAGACCCAGGTCCCACCAAGAGCTGCTCTCTGTGCACCCAGCTGGGAACAATCTGCTCGTACAGACTTCTGCATTTATTTCATCTGTGCCCAGGGGTTGTGCAGGTGTTGTCCGAGGTGCTGAGTCCTCGCAGGTCACTGCAAAGCTGGAGCTGGCTACAGGTGCCACTGAAAAATCACATCATTGGCTTAATCATCACCAAAGTCTTATTACCAAGAGTTGCAGCTGGTATCCAGTGAAATCTGAGATAGCAGTTAGTTCTCAGTAACTAGTAATACCAGTTTTTCTAGAAAATTAATAAATGCAAATGTTAAGTGCTCTAAATTCACTTAATAAACAGGTCACCTGGAAAGATTTGTGGTTTTCATTTGAACAGAGAATATAAATAGAAGAGGAAAAGGAAAGCCTGATACTTGGTGTCCAATAAACCCCACGATGCAGGGCTCGCTGGGTATGCAACGAGCTAATTAGCAAAATCTCATTGCAGCCTTTCAATCTCTATAAAACAGATTGAAATGCTTCCCAAGTGTGCAGCCCATTAGTGGCTAAGGAAGTGACTGCAGTGCGGGCTGGGTGCTGCGCTGCCAGGTCCCACTGCCGGGCAGGCGCACGGGGCTGAGGGGACATTGTCATCTCAGGTGGGGACACTGGCAAGGGAGGCCACTGCCAGGTGCCTCATCCCACAGAGCCAGCGTGTCCAGGGCCCATTCCCACCCTGGCCCGGGGGCTGGGTGAGCAGAGGGGCCTGAGGTTCATCCCCCGGGCTGTGCCCAGTCCTGGCGTCGCTCCCAGTCTGGCTCTGCCCCCCGTACCCCAGCTTGCTGCCCCGTAACTGGCAGATCAAACTCCCAAGAAGAGTTTGGTGTGAGTGCTCAGTGCTGAAAAAACCCCTCTGCCTCTCCTGAAGTCGTTTCTAGGAGACAAGCATGGATTCCCCTGGAAATGTGCCCAGACCTGAAGGTGCCTATGGAAATGGGTGCTATTGCCTGCACTCTGTGCTTGTCACCAAACTCTCCTTTGCCTGCATTTTCCAGACTTTTCCTAACTTGCCTGAGAGTGTAAATGGATAAAAATTGGGTGTCATCTTGATAATGAATTATGGATTGAAAATGAGTCTCATCGAAAATTTGAAAAATTATGCACTTGCCTCTAAAGGAAAAGGAAAAAGGACCCACAAGGAGAACAAACCTTCTGTATCACAGGCAAAATGTCTCAGCAAAACTAACTCCAAGGGGAGATTGTTTTGTGAATCAGAGCTCCCACAGTGGCCCAGCCATGTGCCGCCCTGGGCCCTCCTCAGGGAGTGTCAGGGAGCAGCTCCTTGTCCCTGTGCCCAGCCAGGAGCCCAGCCGGGCACCGTCCCCTGCGCACTCGGTGGGCAGCAGGAAAATGACCCCCAGAATTAATGATGGCCCAGCTGGAAGCACCAAGTGTCTTCCTGGAGTTCTGCACTGGCAAGGGCTCTCTGAGTCACCCTCCCCATCTGCATATCCCTCTGCATCTCAGCAGCAGCAGCCAGAGAGAAAAGGCTCGTGTTTGTGCTCTCCCATGCAAATACCTCTTCTCCCTATATATTAGTTACTGTGTGTGGGTTTTCTCTCTCACTCTGCCTTGCCATATGTGTGGGAGTTGATGGCATCAACTTTATGAAATCTCAACACATGCCAAGAACAGCTGGAGAAGTTGAAACAAGTTCTGGGTGAGGTGAGTTTCATGGGCAGGGACTGAAATTAGCCAAGGTGCTGTGGCTGTTTGCCATGTCGGGAGTCTCACATGGAGCATGTGGGCTTTGCTCACTCCAAAAGCAAATTCCCCATGGAAAAAGGATTTGATTCAACTGAGATAGTGATAATGGCAGGGATAACTGAGCTATAAGAATCTGTCCACCAGGAGAGACCATCTCTGCACCTCTTCCGTGACTGGTTCATTATGTAAATATAAAAATTTAATCATGAGGCTGAGGTAATGAAGCCCTTTAGCCAGCATGTAGCACTCCTCATCTTCAAAACGCTTTACTAACATTAATAATTAATCACCACAACACTCTGGGAAGGCTATCATCCTAATCAATGGGTAAAGTGAGGCACAAAGATTTGCAGTATCACAGCAGGCCTGTGTCCCAGGCTGTGTTCCAGAGCCTGCCCAAGCCACCTGATAGGCTTTATGATAAGGGACAAACCAAGGGGGCATTCCAGGATGGCTGAAGTAAAACTCCCTTCAGACTGCACAGAGCCTGTTAACCATGGCTGCTCCCCACAGGTCCCTGTGTCCTCAAACCCAGGATGTCTGTCCTGCCCTTGGAACCTCCCCTTGTTTCTCTGATCCCTTCAGCAGTCCATCAGTAAGAATTCCTGCTGTGATAGATACCCCTGGTCTCAGCCTCAGCTATGACTCAGGTATTTACATGTTCTTTTTTTGTATAGTTTTCGATTATAAAGAACTAATAATATATCTGACGAATTTTAGTGCTAGATATCATTTAATAACTAGCATGTGTTTTTAAAGCACTTTACACATCTGTCCCAGAAGAATGTCCAGTTCTTGCCTTAGACTCATATAGAAACATTTTAATCTGGTTCACCATTTGGTCTTAAGTTAATTTTCAGTCAGCCAGGCTAGTTTAGGCCAGGAAATGCAGCTTTTCCCTTACCAGTTTCTGCCAGCAGTCCCACCGGGATATCTCCCCCAGGTAACACATTATTGCTTAGGTCTGGTGTTCCCAGAGAAACCTGTGAAAGAAGTCACCTCCCTGCCCAAACCAGAGAATGAAACTTCAGCTTATAAAATACAGAAATGCACAGAGTGCATCTGAGAGAAAAGGCTGCTTGTCTTGAGGCTTCACAAGAGGGATCTGTCAAATGTGGCAGGCTGTCATTAAAAACAATTACCCTAATCAAAAATCCCTTTTCTCTTCTTTCTGCCTAGTCAGGTGAATATTAAATACTAGATTTTCCAGGGGCACAGAGAAGAGGAAATCAGCATCTGTGTTTTCAGTCCAGCAGGTGTAGAAGCAGCAAGTACAGATTTGCCTCTGTCTCCCCAAAGCATGCATGTCATTAGCTGAGTGCAGGGCAGTCAGGGCAGCACTGGCCCCCTGCCCACCCCAGAGGCAGTGACAATGCCAGTGCCCCCTGCCCACCCCAGAGGCAGTGCCAGTGCCCCCTGCCCACCCCAGAGGCAGTGCCAGTGCCCCTGCCCACCCCAGAGGCAGTGCCAGTGCCAGTGCCCCCTGCCCACCCCAGAGGCAGTGCCAGTGCCCCCTGCCCACCCCAGAGGCAGTGCCAGTGCCAGTGCCCCCTGCCCACCCCAGAGGCAGTGCCAGTGCCAGTGCCCCCTGCCCACCCCAGAGGCAGTGCCAGTGCCCCCTGCCCACCCCAGAGGCAGTGCCAGTGCCCCTGCCCACCCCAGAGGCAGTGCCAGTGCCCCCTGCCCACCCCAGTGCCAGTGCCAGTGCCCCCTGCCCACCCCAGTGCCAGTGCCAGTGCCCCCTGCCCACCCCAGAGGCAGTGCCAGTGCCCCCTGCCCACCCCAGAGGCAGTGCCAGTGCCCCCTGCCCGCCCCAGTGCCAGTGCCAGGTGCAGCCCTGGCTCTGCCCAGGGCAGGGGGCACAGCTCTGCTCCCCCAGCCCACGGTGCCCAGCCCTGCTGGTGCCCCTCACTGCTCAGGGGCTCTTTGGGCCTCTCTGGCTCAGAGCACTCTGCCTGCCTGTGGTGTCTCAGCTTCCAGCATCACCACCACGAGTCCAAGCACAGCTCTCTCCTGAGCACTCCCAACCCTCTTTTGGTTTTCCAGAAGTGGAGGAGGCAAAAAGAAACCCTGGTTCCTTTGAGGTGGGAGCTCACCCCCAGGGGGAGGAGAGGGAAGCTGACCTCCCTAGAGCATTTACTGATCATATTTATTTTTAAAGGCACTTAGCCATAAGCCTCAGCCTATGGCTCTGCTTCCTGCAGGCACACCCTGCTTGTGGCTGTGAAGGTACTCACTAAGCACTAGTAACACCCAGCATTTATATAGGGCTTTTCATCTTCAAAGCACTTCCCCAACATCGTTTAATTAATGAATCCTCACAGCCCTCTGTGAGGTATGCACAGTTATTACCCCCACATTTTACAAGTGAGGAAAACTGAGGCAGCGATTAGCTGAGGCAACACTGTGGGAATTGGGATTAGTGCTCAGGGAACTCGGGGTGCCTGGACCCCCATCCCACACAGCTCCCTCATTGGGAAATGAATGGGGCCTCAGTTCACTGCAGTACCTTAAACACAACCACTGCTGACCCTTGGGTGCCCCACAACATCTGACCTTCCGGGCACACACAGCTTTTCTGTGTCGGGATCTGAAAAAAATTGTCTTTTTCATCTTCCAGTGTAAGCTGCGGCTCCTGCTGTCACCCGGAGAGCAGCCTGAAACAAGGACACTGGGGCTGAGGCTCTGGGAGAGAACGGCTCCGGTTACCTGCGGCACCGCCTCACACGGTCAGCTTCAGCGCCTTCACGGAGTTTTCAGAGGGACACAAAGGGGACTTTCACCCGGAGAGCCCCGAGCATCGGGGGACAGAGGGCAGGGCTGCGGTCCCCGATCCCGGCTCTGTGCGGGCTCTGTCCCGCTCGGCCTTGGCGGCGGCTGGAGCTCGGATGATTCACGACCCTCATCCCACACTCCCGAAATTTCAGAGAGTTTCACTCACATCCTCCTCAGTAACTGCGGGTTCCTCCCTCGGGAAGCCCCAGGGTATCCCAGCTCCCAGCCAGGGCGCAGACTTCCTGGTGGTGGTGGCAGCCGGGAGGGTGAGAGAGGGCACCAGCCATGGGGGTTAAACCTGGACGGTTCAACCTCGTCAAACTCGAACATCCGAGAGAACCTGCAGGGCTTGGTTCCTTTCCAGCCCTCCAGGGCTCTCACGGCCCTAATTATTATTGTTGTCGTTGTTATTGTAACAAAACATTCATATAGCGCCATAAAATACAAACTAGATAATACACGTTCTTGGCCTGAAGAGCTCCGGCTTCAGACAGGCTGGACACCCCGAAGTGGCTCCCTCGGGAGGGACGGGGAAAGCTCAGCCCTTTCCCAGCAGGGTCTGTCCCCTCTCAGCTGCTTCCCGGCGAGGTGCGCACTGTGGAGGGCAAGGAGGCAGAGCAGGAGCTGCCGGGCAGCAGCAGAGCCAGCCCGCAGCCGGGAGAAGGGCTCGGGGCTCGGGGCTCGGGGCTCGGGGCTCATGTTTTGGGGCTCACGGTTCGGGGCTCACGGTTCAGGGCTCAGGGCTCAGGACTCAGGGCTCGTGGTTTGGGGTCACGGTTCAGGGCTCAGGGCTCAGGGCTCGGGGTTTGGGCTCACGGTTCAGGGCTCCTGGCTCGGGCTGGCTCTCCCGCACAGGACTGCGGGTACCGGGTGTAACTGGGGCCGTGTCTCCGCAGCTCCCCCGGCCTGAGCAGGGCTCGGAGGGCCGGAGGAGAGCCGCTGCCAGCCCCGCCGCTGCCGGGCTCGCAGGAGCGCTGTCCCTGCGGTCCCGCGGCCGTGCCCGAGCCCAGCGGGCGCTCCGGGCTGCGGGAGCGGCTCCGTCCCGGCCGGCCGGGCCATCCCGGCCCTGCTCCCCTGCTCCCGGCCCGGGGGCTCAGCTCCCAGCGGGCGCTGCCCCGAGGGCTCGGAACCACCGGCAATCCGGGGCTCAGAAATGCTCTTCTGACCGAGGCTGGCGCCTTTTCCCACCTGGGCCATCCCTTCTGGTCCCTCCTGACAGCGCTGCCCAGTCTAGTCTGCAACGCCATCAGATTTGCCAAGGGAGAAGTGGAAAATGTTGCAATTGCTGAGCCGCGCTTTGAAATGGAACAATGATACTTGTAAATAACAGTAATCTCTAATGGAAAAAAAAAATATCCCTGCTTATTCCCATAGAGCCACTGCAGGTAACAGCAGGGTGTCAGGCTGGACAGACTCACCTGCCAGGCCCTGTGTGCACTGGGCACGGCCCTCAACAGCTGCACCAAAGCAAAGACGAGGAGCACTCAAGGCCCTTTGTGTGTCTGAGCACCAGGGAGTGATCCCTGGCCAGTCTGTACCAGCTGAAGGCTCTGAGCCAGAAACTGTCCCTGCCATCTACATTCATAACTCATAACACAAACCAAAACAAAAAACAAAAAACAACCCAAAACAACCCAACAAAACACATTCCTAATGAAGAAAACATTTCTCAGAAGTGCTGCTGTTTCCAATCCCTGCAGTGCTCTGGGTTCCAACGCTGTAATGTTCCCTGGTTCTCTGGTTCCCATTCGGGCACCAGAATTGAGCAGACACTGCTGAAGTGTTTGAATGCTTAATCTGACCTACCTCAGGCCTGGCACAGAACCAAGAAGAGGGGCACATCTCACATAGTATTAAGGGCTGTAAAGTTAAACTTCTGATTATTACTGAACTCTAAAACAATTCTCTTCACAGAACCCACTGGACACCCGTTGTAAGGGCACACAGCCCCACTGCCCACCCCTGAACCACTTCTACTTTTCCCCATTCTCCTTGCTCCCCGTCTGTGCCCCCACCAGGCTCTGTTCTGTGCCTGGGGGATTTTGTTCCTACACACAGATATGCTGATGACTCAAGGCTTAGTTTATCCCCAACTGCTCTGCCCCTTAATGAGCAGTCAGTCCCAGACTGTCACATTCCCCCAGAGGGCTCAGGGCTGGAGCTTGCTCCCCACCCTTGCCAGCCTGCTCTGCCCACTCCTTGGCTGGCACCAAGGAGCCCTTTTCCCTGCCTGTCCCCTTGTGGCACGGCCCCAACAGCTGCTGGGTGCCTGTGCAGGGACACCTGCCTGCAGCCCTGCACACCCTGTGCTGCATTTCCACACGCCAGCAAAGCAGGGTTCCTTTTTTCCCCATCTGCAGAGGTGACCCAGACAAAATGGCTAATTTCTAACTTAGCTCCTCGTGGCTTATGCTTCCTGCCATAGCAATAGTTGTCAATCAGGCAGAGCTTAATCTTAACTCAGGCATTAACTTGAACACAATTAAATCTTGGCAGCAGACAGCGAGTGCAGTGAGCTCCATCCCTCCTGATGGTGATAAGGCTGACTGTCAGGACAGGCTCTGCATTCACTCCTCCACTTTAGCAAGAGTTAGATCAAGTCCATACAGACTAATAAACCAAATTACACTGCTGGCATCAGCAAGTGCCACTCTAAAAGAGTCAATTGACTTCTGCCTCATTATGCCAACCAGGACCTTCCTCAGCTCCCAGAGGCAGCTGGGATTTTCCCAGTAGTTTTCAGGAAAGCAATTCAGAGTACAGCTGGGTGAGCATAAGAAGTGCAAGTGAGAGGCACTGGGGCTAGCCAAGGGACGGTGTTTGCCAGGAGCAGCACTAACACCCCGTGGCAGAGGGGCACAGGGCTTTGTTGCCTCACAAACACTGTCCCCCTATTTTAACTCATTGTCCTTGTGGAGCTGCCTGGTGTGGCTGCAGTGAAAGGCTGTTCCCCTGCTGGGGCTCAGGGGACTCAGGGCTCAGAGGAGATGGCTCTCTGCAGCCCAAGGCACGGCACAGAGCTGGGCCAGCCACCCCGCAGCCCTCCCAGACCCCCTCCCCGTGCCTCGTTCCTCTGGGGACTTTACTGCTGGCACCCTGCCCACGAGAAGAGCTGGACCACCCTGGCCCCGAGGGCTCACAGTGTGGTGTGGCTCAGGGCAGAACCCTTCCCGTGTGCTCACAGCCACACTCAGGGCATGAGGAGACAGCGAAAAGAGCAGGGAGATTGCAAAACCTCCAGGAGACGGCACACTGGAAGGTCCCTGGCAAAACAGGTCCCACAGAAATGCCCTACTCTTTTTTTGATTTGAATGGGCAGAAGTTGGCAAAACCTCAGAGGTTCCTGAGGGGATGTGCTGGAATTCCAGCCAAGGCATATTCCATTCACAGTGTCCTGGCAGCTCACCCAGTCACAGGGACAGGGATTTGATGGCCAGTCTTAATTACACCACTAATTATGTGGGGGCAAATATTGTGAGAGTGATCCATAGGCAGAAGGATTTTCCTATTAGCCAGTGGGGGTGTTCTGCCCAAATATATCTGACTGGGGGGAGGCAATGGCACAACCCACCCAGGGGCTAAAACTATGATATTTAAAATTGGTTGCTACATTTCACTTACTTTTGGAGCATTGCTTGGCCAAAAGACCATCTCTTCCCAAAGAAAACCAGCAGGAATTTTTCTCTGCCCTATGTTGAACAGAATCTTTACTGAAAATTTCATTTGATTTGTCCTGCAAACAATCCTCAAGCTTGCCCTGCTTTATAAAGCCTTTGGATATGCTGGGAGCTAAGGTGGCTGGTGCATTATAGACTGGGTTGTGTAAGGTGTTGCCTACTTCTATTTTGCATATTATTGCAAATATGTTTTTCAAATGACTGAAAAAATACACCAATAGAATCTCTCTCATGGGAAAGCTTTGGAGTGGATATGGAGAAAAACTCCATCTTAAGATTTCCTGCAAAGAGTCTTGATGACTTTTATTCTCAAAAGCACTGTCTTGCTAAAATTCATATGGATAAAAACCACATCCAGTTTCTGAACTAATTCTGACAAGGTCCAAATGCAGGACATGCCTGCAGTGATGTCCAGTGCTTGGCTTCCAGGAAGCACAATTCTGCAGGTGGCGGGATGGCTGTCTCAGGGCTACTTCCCTTCTGCTGAAACAATTGATGTAAAAACCATTTATGAAAAAGCTTTTTGACAGTTTTTCCTTTCACAAAATTATGCAGCACTAGCCTTAAAAATTAACTTGTTTGTAGAATCCCAAATAAATGCAAAAAAACAATTTATCTTATTCAAGAAAATAATTCAGTTATGAACACTTATATGATTTTAAAGACGTTTGGGAGAGAGTTAATCCTCAAAAATAGTATTTTTGTCTAATACACCATATATATGTGAGTGAGGACAAAACCCTACAACACATGAGTTATATAATTAACTCTTCAATAACTGGGGTACATACATAGTTGAACTAGACACTAGGAGAGATAGGTGTGTTATATTTGCTCTTTGCAAGCATCATCTCCAGCAAAACAGCCACCAGGAACACAAACCCAGATTAACAGACTAGAGGCTTCACAGGGCTACTCCCCCTCCACAGACAGGCCAGGGTTTACACACAGTATTCCAACAGGTTCTGTGTCCGAGCATGTATTCTGGATTTGCCTCAGTAATGGGTTCTGGCATGGGCAGTGTAACTGCTCCCCTGAGCTGGGCTCAAGGGAAGGGGCTGGGACGCTGTACCTGAGCTTTCCTCTGCAGAGGAACAAGCCCACCTGTGTTCAGAAGGTCACAGATCTTTCACTGCCTCCTGCACACCTGAGCTGTGGAGCAGCGCAGGAGCTCTGCTGGGATCTCACTGGGTGCATGCTCATCACAGCTCAGCTGGCAGAGCAGCCCAGAGTGGTCTTACTTTTACTACTGAGTTACTCTGAGGTCTTGTTCATCTTTCAGCATCTCATTTGGTCCTCTGTAGCTTGGGGAACAACACTTATCTGCTGCACTGAGGTCTGTAACAATAACTCTGACCTGTTTGATAAGAGATGCTACTGAAAGACAAAAGTGTATTATTGCAAAATTTTGTGGGTTGGCAACTTATCTAGTGGCACTGTATTGCACCCAGAGCCCATTTGGCTCCTCACAGTGAAATGAGAGTGGGGGGAGAGGAAATCAGGTCAGAGTTTTTGGCAGACCTGTTCCAGGTAAGCATAATCCAGCTGATTCATTATGTGCTGCAATCATTTCTGGCAAAGCCTCTGAGGTAAAGCAGCCTGCAGCCCTATTGCAGCTGGGTTCTGTGTGGGGGTGTGGGTGCTGCACACCAGGGAAGGGTGTCACTGCTGGATAAACGTGAGGGGTGAGCTGGATGAGAACAGCAAGGGCTTCACACGAGGGTGCAGGACCAGCCTGGTGCTCCCTGCCCAGCAGCCCACTCTAAGGTGCTGCTCCTACCCCCAGCAGACACGGGGACACCTCTGAGGGGACCCTTCTGATGACTCACACAATCTCTGTCTCATGAATCACTGGCATTGGGATGTCTTTGTGGCATAATCAGAGCTCTGGTTATTATGCTCATTGATGATAAAACAAGTAAATCTTAATGAGTTGTGGGAAAGGAGACAATAGGGCCCTCTGCCAGGTCCCATTTACCTTGACAACACGCCTACAGCCCAAGCACAAAGATCCCTATTGTTTATCCTCAGTATTTGTGAAGGGGCCAGACAGTTCTCATTTCCCTCAATCTGATGGTGCTCTCTTTATCTCTGCCTTAGCATTTCTAAGGTCCCTATCACTCGGGTATCTAAGCATCTCAGCTTTAGTCCAAGGTTAAATTTATGGTAAATAAACCACTTGGACAGCCTTTGAAGGTGAAAACTGATATATAGTTAAATAGTGGTAAATTATCCCATTTACATAGTGACTCTTTGACTAAAAGGACAAGCAAAGACTTTGTTGTTCATGTTGTAAACAAATCCTCTGTGTATGATTCAGGCACTGAGTACCTGTGCCTGTTACCTCACCAGCACAGCTCAGCCACCACCTGCCAGTAACTCTGGCCCAGCATGAACTGGGAGCCCTGGCCCGGCTGGACTCCTCCAGGGACTCCTGTCAGCCTGGCTCTCATGGTCAGGGTTACAACTCATCCCACTCCTGCCCACAAGAGCTGTAGCAGTGGGATTCTATGGAAAACAAACCAGACAGGAGAAAAATGGGCTCTGGCACCTGGCATCAGCACTGCTGGCCTTGCTGCTCCCCTGGCAAAGCCAAAGCCCAGCCCTGCATGGGCCAGGGAAGCCTTCACTCTGTCATCTGCAGCTGCTTGGGAGCCTTCATGGAAAGGATTTTTAAACAGAGGAAAGAAATCTCTATCAAGCTACATTTCGGTACATATTTTTAAAGGAAGTGATGGCAGAGAAAGGCTTCCCAGCTCCCAGCTGGATTAGGAAGAGCAGCCCCTGAATGACACTTGCCCGGGGTAGGGAGAACCAACACCAGCACCTGGCGTGTCCCTGTGCCAGGAGGGTGCCAGAATCACCAGGCTGCTCCTCTCACCAGCACAGGCATCTGCCCTGGGTGCTGTGCAGGGCAGGAGGGGATGGCAGCTTCAGCTCAGAGTGAATACAGGAACATTCTCCAGTTTCTGAGGAGCTTGTCAGGATGGCAAAACACTTCCCATTCAGATCTGGAGATAAGGGCACATTTCAAGCAAGAAACAAAAGACAGACCCTGACATTTAGATCTTGGAGTGAATTCCTTGGCACAGCAACAAGAGAAAAACATCTTTCTACTTGTGCTGTAACTGAATCAGAGCAGTTGCTGATTTATACTGCTTAGCTGGAAGAGCATTAAAAATAGTCCTTTTCCCCCTCGATATTGCCAGCCCCAGGGAACTGCAGCTAAATTCAGGGCTGTGGACTGCTGGCCTCCTCACCAAGGGTTTGTGTTGCCACATGTCCTCGCCCTGGCTGGTTCTGCTGCTGCCAGCTGGGGAGCTGCTCCCTGACTCACCCTGGGGAGGGACAAGTGACAAACCTTTCCCTAAGGACAGGGGCAGCGGCACCTCCCCACACACCTGTGTGCCCCCAGCAGGGCCCCGTGCAGGGTTTAGCTCTGAGGCACAGGAGGAGGGACAGGCAGGAGGAATGACCTGCAGTGGGGCTGCAGTGGGGCTGCAGTGGGGCTGCAGTGGGGCTGCAGTGGGGCTGCAGTGGGGCTGCTTTGGTGGGGAGGTTGTGTAATGCACCAGATGCTCTCCCACCACATGGGAACTCACCAGCCCAACACGGGAGGGGGGCTAAGCCCTGCAATTTCCTTCCTCTTTCCTTTAAAGAGTCCATCACCAGGACAGGCTGCCTAAGGTCATGTCACAAATGGAAGGGCTTTCTTGTGGCTGTGTCCTGGCACAGAGAATCCTCTCAGTCACTTCTTTTCATGTGTTGAAAACAATTTTTTACTGATAGAACACACTCAAGAAGTAGGAGCTTAACAAGAGGGCTGAGTAAAAACCAGCCAGGCTAAGATGGAGCCAAACTCTGCCCCAGCTTGCTCACTTCTCTGAGCAGCAACAGCCTGGATTCTCTTTTCTCTTGCATGGAAGTAAATTAAGCAGCTCAAGTAAGATTACAAAGCTTCCATAAGTTACAGGAGAATCAGATCCACTGTGTAAGCCAGCAAAATTATTTTAGTGCTCTCTCATGGAGAACCATGCAAACACCAGCAGTGACCCTCCCAGAGCATTTAGCAAAGATCCAAACAGACCCAGGGCATTTCTGCTCATGAGGACACAGTCCTGGCCAGGAACTTGTCCCTGAGTCCCTCAGCACTGCTGTGTGCTCCACAGGGCCACAGGAGCATCCTGTGGAGGACAAAATTCATCGCTGCTTTCCAGGGAAAAGGCCAGTGCCAGAGCAGGCAATGGGCATGGAATTCACTGCTCATTTCTGAGGGGAGCTAGGACAGGGCATGTCTTACAGAAAGGGAGCTGCTTGTGTCCACAGACTGAGACATTTCATTCCTGAAATCCGCTCATGCCAGATAAATTCACCAGACTACACAAAAACCCTGGCTGAGCCCTGGCCAATGTGTGCCTGCAGCTGGAGGTGCTCAGGGTGTAATTGCATTTGCCATCAGGGTAATTGTGCATGCAAAGATTGTGCAGTAAGTATTTTCTACACATGCACATGCTTTTAACTTTCTTTCTTTTTCTTTTTTTTCAAGAATCAGGTACTGTTTGAACAACTAGTCAAGTAAAATAGTTAAAATTATTGAGCATTATTTTGTCTTGTTTTAATTATGAAGTCAAAAGTGAACCACAATACTGTGCACTTGAATGACACAAGAGAGACACACCACATCACTGCTGGGTCATCAGGATCTGTGTGCAGCTCTTTAATTTGCCTGCAGACAGATGGATTCCTTGGGCTGAGGCTAATTTGTTACACATTGTCTGGAATCTAAAGCCAATTAAATACTGATCATTGTTACTACACAGTCCTTGGCAATTAACTTGTTTTTGAGGATTTGTTTAATTTTATAGCTGGGGAAACCAGGGAAGAAACCCTTCTGGCCAGAGGGATCCCAGCTGTGGCACAGAAAGGCCCAAACCACTCAGATCTACCCTGAGGTACAAAGTGGCTCTGTGCACTTACAGAAATAAAGCACAATCCAGACAGAGAAAAGGAAGAATTCCCAGTGCCTGGCCAGCCTGGGCTCTCGGTGTCCCACGGGCACGGAATGAGCAGTGCAGCTGTGACACTGCCACCTGCACAGCCCCGCACCTGGCACTGCCCACGCTGCCCCAGCAGCCCAGAGACAGCCCAGCCCTGTGCCTGTGGGCAGGGGACACCCAGGGTACCCCCGAGCCAGGGCACAGCCCTGCTGTGGGGCAGCACCCCGCAGCACACAGCGGGCAGGGGGCAGTCAGGGTGTCAGAAACACCCACCCACAGAGGCACACCAGAGCTGCTCTGCTCTGAAAAGCACATCTCTCAATATAAGATGCTTAGAGAAACTAAAACAGCCAGATTCCTAAAAGGGGAAATGTTAGCAACCAGAAGAGGGGAAAATAAATGTAAGCATGCCAGATGGGCAGTTGGTTCTGTTACTAATGGGGACAGGTGGGTGGCAGGCCTGTCTGCAATCATAACTCCAAATATCCCTCTGAACCCTTCAGAGCTCAGTCACTGCAGGAGCCAGGCCCAAGGGCCCTGAGAACTTGCCATCAGAACAGCTGCTTGCTTGCCCAGTGCTGGGGAGCTTCCGGGTGCTTTTTGCTCTTGGGCTGTTTATGGTCAGGCCAATACAATTTATTAGACTGATCATAAGTGATGCAGAAAAGATAGAGCCTTATCTTAGCATCTGAGGTAAAACTGTGTCCAAAGGGCACACTGCATTTAGAGCAGATGAAAAATCCCAGAGCCAGTGGAAACAAAACCGACACCTTCCACTGGGCAGAGTTTGACATCAATGGTAAGGCGATGCAAAATTCCCTTTCACGTTAGACAGCTGCAGCTCTCCTGTTCCACTCAGTAGCACGGATTTGCATAAGCTTTTCACTCAGCTTTACTCTTTTTCCAGTGGTCAGCAGGAAATGAAGCAGCATTCCCTGCTATGGAAAAGTCCCACCCACAGCTGGGCAAGCACCTGGACAGGTGTAGGCAGCACATCCACTCAAAGCCAGACTCCTGCACAGCCGCATGCAGAGCACACCACTGCCACCAGGACCCCAGGGTCCCACCCACAGGTACTGCTCCAGCCAGCATTGCAGCAGGTGTGCACACACCTGGCTGTGCACACACCTGGCTGTGCACACCTGTGCTCACACACACACACACACCTGTGTGCAGCACACACCTGGCTGTGCACACCTGTGCTCACACACACCTGTCTGTGCACACCTGGCTGTGCACACCTGTGCTCACACAGACACACACCTGTGCTCACACACACCTGTCTGTGCACATCTGTGCTCACACACACACACACACCTGTGTGCAGCACACACCTGTCTGTGCACACCTGTGCTCACAGCTGTCAGTGCACACCTGCGCTCACACCCGGCTGTCCCCCCGCGGGCTCCCCCCCGGCGGGGCCGGGCTGTCCCTCCCGGCGCTCCGGTGCGCGGGGCCCCTCCCGGGCACTCGGGCGCTGCCGGGTCCGATCTCAGTTCGCGCAGAGATCCTCGCCTCCGTGCGTTCCCTGCCCCACAGAAGGCAGGATCCCCTCGGTGCATTCCCTGCCCCACAGAAGGCAGGATCCCCTCGGTGCATTCCCTGCCCCACAGAAGGCAGGTTCCCCTCGGTGCATTCCCTGCCCCACAGAAGGCAGGTTCCCCTCGGTGTGCTCCCTGCCCCACAGAAAGCAGGATCCCCTCGGTGTGCTCCCTGCCCCACAGAAAGCAGGTTCCCCTCGGTGTGCTCCCTGCCCCACAGAAGGCAGGATCTCCTCGGTGTGCTCCCTGCCCCACAGAAGGCAGGATCCCCTCGGTGTGCTCCCTGCCCCACAGAAGGCAGGTTCCCCTCGGTGTGCTCCCTGCCCCACAGAAGGCAGGTTCCCCTCGGTGCATTCCCTGCCCCACAGAAGGCAGGTTCCCTTGGTGCATTCCCTGCCCCACAGACGGCAGGATCCCCTCGGTGTGCTCCCTGCCCCACAGAAGGCAGGTTCCCCTCGGTGCATTCCCTGCCCCACAGAAGGCAGGTTCCCCTCGGTGCATTCCCTGCCCCACAGAAAGCAGGATCCCCTCGGTGCATTCCCTGCCCCACAGAAGGCAGGATCCCCTCGGTGCATTCCCTGCCCCACAGAAGGCAGGATCCCCTCGGTGTGCTCCCTGCCCCACAGAAGGCAGGTTCCCCTCGGTGCATTCCCTGCCCCACAGAAGGCAGGATCCCCTCGGTGCGCTCCCTGCCCCACAGAAGGCAGGTTCCCTTCTGTTCACGGCCTGAGTCAGGCTCTGAGGCCGCCTTGGCCGAGCCAGTCGTGTCTTGTTTGTTTGTTTTTGCAGTGGCTGCCTGTGAGGAGCAGGGAGGGTGGAGGTTGCTCGGCGTGTCCCTTCACCTCTTGTGGGTTCTGGCACATTCCTTTCACAAAGACTCTCTCTGCAGTGCGGGGGACAGGGTGCTGGGTTTATGTAACCCCTGCTCTTTGCTGAGGTCTGACCCACCCCGCACATCTGTCCGGGCTCCTCTGCAGGACCTTGTCCCAAGGCCACCGGTGACACGGAGCCCGGGCACAGCACAGCTCAGAGCCCCTGGAGCTGGACCTCCCTCAGCCAGGCAAACTTCAGAAAGAGCTACTTAAACCTGGAATGTGACAGTCTAGCACCTCATATTCCCCTTGGCTGCCCCTGAGCCTCGGAGGATGCTTTGGGACGTGGAAACTTCCCAGGGCCAGCCTGGACTCTGCAGATCCTCAAGAGCAGCAGTTCCTGTGCAACAGAATCTCTCTGACTGCTGTCCAAGCTGGAAGGAGCAAGCAGCAAGAGTAAGGAAGGATGTGTGGGTTCTTTTAATACAATCATTTCACTCTGTATTTTCACACCCATACAGCTATCTCTACAGAAAGACCCCAATCCAAACCCATAAATATCACTGAATTAACAGGCCTAAATTAACTTGCTACAAGAAGTGACATTGGTAAAGGCACCTTAAAGGAATGTAATTAGAGTTATCTTACTTTAGCTGCAAAGTGATATAAACAATCCCTCCCTCTTCAAGTCTAATAGGGGTTTCTTTAGCTAAAGCTGTGGGCAGAAACAACAGTGAGGTGCCACCCCACTGTGTCACCCAGAGCAGAGGAGGATCTTAGAGGTCCTTGTTATGAACTTACCTATGCTATAAAAAGCATATTATCAGCCTTGCTGCACACACCATCAGAGCACAGCATTTGCCAGTGTTCAGTAATTACCATGAATGTTTCATCATACTGAGTGGGAAGGAAAAAACATGCAATAGTTCTAGGGATTTTTCTAGTAGTATATTGCTAGGAAGATCTGTTTCCCATAGCTAAATTAGAGACACAAGCCAACCACTGCCTTAACCACTTGAAGGGAAGTGAGCACAGGGCCAGTCAGCTGAGGAGATGACACCAGTAACACAGGTTGAACACTGGCTGTCAAACACAGCAATGGAAAACAGGACAATTTTCATAGGTTTCAGTGATTGCAAAACCCAAGTCAGAGCTCTCCTTCTAAAACAGACCTTAATGACACATGTTATTGAAATAACTACGTGCTTAGAAATAGAATACTAAGAAGTGCCATAGCCAGAAAAAAAACACCTCAGTCTTTCCAGGAGAGGAGAGCAGGTGGGTTAAAGTCCTTTGGAGTGGGATTGCTGCTTTGGTGATAACAATTTTCCTACTGAACTCTGCTTAACTCCTAGACCAGCTAAGCAAATTGTTCCAATTATTACTTTTTCTCAGGCCTTTGCACACTGAAGACCTATTGTCACTTTCTGTATTCACCCCAGCAGTGTGGCAGGATTGTGTACATTTAGGCTTAGACTCTTTTGTTACCCTACCGATTCCAAGAAAAGCATCCCAGAACTGGGAATTCATTAATTCCATGATCCATGACAGTGCTAAGAAACTCTGATTCTGAATTCTCATTCTCAACCTTCCCACTTTGGTTGCTCCTCACTCTCCTGGGAAATGGATGTTGACACACACACTTCCATTAATCCGTTTAATTCTCCAGCCCCACACAAATTCCAGCTCACCATACCTGCACAGTTCTTCAATAATATGCTTAGTGCAATAACACCAACAGATTAACAGCAATAATGGGATTGCAGAGGTTTTAGGCAACCCTGGGGTCAGTGGGAAGGGATAACAAGGTTGCTGTGCCACCTGCTCCAGCTGGTCAGAGGTGCCTTGGCCTGTGTTTTGTCATTCTTACTGCAACCTGTCTGCAGGGCAGGAGAGACACCTGATCTGCCCCAGGTCTAGCTTTAGTCAGGACTGAGTCTCTTGTCAGGGCCTTGTTTCACTCATTGCAGCTCACATTCAGTCTCTTGACACAACCTCAATTGAAAAGAAGCACCAGAGAGTGAATATTTTCTAATATGTAGCAAAATGAAGGAGTTCTAGAGCATCTTCCAGTGCCAAGAGCAGACTGCTGTAATTTCAAACACCAACAAGCAGCCACCTGTAGCAACTGCACACCTATACATCATTTTATTATATATTTTTTGTAAGGGCTTTTAGCTATGTCTGATATGCCCACACAACTGCAACAGCTGGACACTTCAGGAACTGACTTTTGCACTCAGAAAGTCTCTTTTACTGCAAGTGAAACCACTTTCTTCCTGCCAAGTACAGGTACGTGGTTTAACCCCAAACTCTGTTTCTCTCATAGGAACACAGAAATGTTTAAGCTGGAAAAGACCTTTAAGGTCCAGCTGTTGGCCCTGCACTGCCCAGCCCACCACAGCCCACGTCCCGAGTTCCTTTCTGTGCTCATGAGACTCTTGTCACACCTGTGGCACGGGACAAACGCTCCAGGGAGCTCAACAGAGGAGCTGTGACCACAAGAAAAAGGCTGATTTGCACAGTGAGATATTTTGATTGCTAAGCAGCTTTAAAAATCTGCTTCAACTTTGGATTCTTTGGGTCCCAGTGGTTATTTGCACTGCTGTCCCCTGTCTGCATTCTCTGACCTTCTGACACACAGTTCTGCAGCCTGTTGCATGTGTCCCCAAGCAGAAAGCAGATTGGACAGAGATTAGATAACATCGTGGGCTATGGGGTGGGTACTTCTTTTTTTTCTTACCAGTTTCCTGTTGATAGAATCACACTGATAAGGAGTTTAGTTGGTAGTTGAAGTATGAAACTGCAAAAAGCTGCCTTCTAAAAGACATGTTCCAACTGGGCTGTAGATGCTGCCAAAGGACAGTCAGGGGGGTGTGCTCTGGTCCTCGGGCCCATCAATGTGAATTTTACCCAGGAGCAAGGAGGATTTGAGGGATCAGTGTGGGTGCAGAGCTCAGGTTTTCAAACCTGTTTACAAACATGGCTAGAGAAGCACTGCAGAAACAGAGGAAGCTGTTTGAGCTGTTTCTTCACATTGGCTTCATCTTTCCACTGTGTTTCTGAAAGTTATTGCTCCACAGTGCTTGAAGGAAGATGAGTTAGCACAACAACGTGCATTTGCCTCATCTGCTTTGGTACAAAGTCATCCAGGTTGCCTCCAACTACCTCAAGCTTTAAGTGAGGCTTTGCCCGAAGCTGATGTGCAGCAATGCCACAGAGCCCTGCCAGCTGCGCTCCAGAGGCATGAGCTCTGGCAGCGAGGTGGGAACAGCAGCTTGTGGGCAGTGGAGTTTCACATTTCCACAGTGTGACCTGCTGGGATCACCACAGATCCACGGCCCCAGAGCTGCCGTGGGACCCCAGCCACAGCTGGCTTGGGACGAGCCCTGGAACAAACCAGCTGACACCCACACCTCAGTCGGGAGGCTTTTCTTTCAAAGGGCTGCTGCAGCTTCTGGGCTGAGGAGCTGCTGGCTGCACAGCCCCTGAAGGTCCATCTCTCCCTCCCTCTCCCTGCCCGGTTCGGTTCCACCGGGAGGCTGCAGCTTCACCTCCAGGGCCGGCAGCCCCCGCCCTCCACAGCCCCGTGCTGCTGGCACAGCTGGCTGTGCAGCTGCACACTCGACCAGAACAGCTGAAAAATTCCTTTTGGCTGACAGTTCCGTTTACCCACAAGCATGGCAAAAGGTGTGCTGCTCCAGAGAGGAGCAGGGCAGGAGCTGCCACAGCTGGCTGCAGGGAGAGAAGTGTCACTGCAAAAACTGTCATGGATCCACTGCTCCAGGAGATCTTGATAGGAAAGCTCAGCACAGAAAGGGTCAGTCTACACATGCAGCTCCCTCTAAGGCAAAAGGGAGTCACAGATACGAACTGGAGCTGTGCAAGCAGCAGTACAGTGTAAAGCAGATTTTCTTTGATTAGCCATGGCCTCTAATCTCTCCTATGCCCCCCTGCAGCGAATTCCAGAGTTCAACAGCCCCCACTGGACTTTCCTGTTAAGACTCAAATCATTAAAAGTATTTGTTTAGTAAAGGCTAAAGCACTCAGGTCCCAGTGCCCAAGAGCTCTGCGAGGTTAAATGTTGTGAACTTTTGAACACAAGCCATGTTCCAGAGGGTCCCTGGGATTCTCCAGTGGAGCTGTACAGACATTTTATCTCCAGGCTTCCCCCTCCAGCTGCTGGGACCGCTCAGGAAACTGCTTGGACCAAATGAGCTCCTGTGGTCCCGGACAAGGGGGAACATGGCAGAGCCTCTGCAGGGCTCCCACAGATCTCTGTGCTGGCCTTGGCTGGGAAAGGGTTAATTTCCTTCCCGGTAGCTGGTGTGGGGCTGTGCTTTGGAGTTGTGCTGGAACAGTGTAGATAACACAGGGACGTTTTCCTCGCTGCTGAGCAGCCCCTGCACAGAGCCAAGGCCTGTTCTGCTCCTCAAGGGGGCTGGGGGGACACGGCTGAGCCCAGCTGAGCCCAGGGACACCCCAGGCCATGTGGCACCGTGCCCAGCAGCACGGGGAGCCCGGGATGGAGGGATGGAGGGAGGGGACAGCAGAGAGATGCTGTTCTGCGCCCAGGCACTGCTCCGTGCCCCCGAGCCCGGCGGAGCGCCTGCCTGCCCGCGGCACGTGGGCAGCCAGTTCCTGCCTCTGCTTTGCTTTCACACACAGCTTTTGCTGCACCTGCTGAACTGTCTTTAGCTCAACCCACACACTTTCTCACTTTTACCCTTGCTGTTCTCCCCCAGCCCACCAACAGGGAGTGAGTGGGCTGTGTGGGGCTGGGCCACACCACCTTCTCCTGCCGCCCACCGAGGGACCCTCACTCAGCTGCTGGAAGCTGCTGAGCACCATGGCAGTTCTGTTGGCCAAGGCAGGTGTAACAAAGACCCAAACCCCCAGGCTCCTTGCCAGATAACTTTCTCAAATTTAAAATTTCATGTCTGAAACCAAGCATTTGCAGTGCCCTAGACCAGGTTTCTTTATCATCACACTTTTTACTGATGGTGACACATTCCGCATTAACCAGCAATGTGGTTTGAGTATTGTGATTCTGACCCACATCAGCTTTCACTAAATACTGATGCTTAGGGCAGAAGGTGTTCAAGACGGGAAGATTCAGTTCCCAGAGTGATCCAGGAGGCAATTCATCTCTAGCTTCCAAAGGATTAATATTTCTCACAGAACACTCCTAGATACACCCTAAAGAATATTCCTCAGCTGGCGTCATTTCAATTTTGAAAGTTATTTCAGTGAAATTGCTGTGAATTTGTGGCCAAATTCACATTCCTGAGAAAAATGGAGAGTTGGGTTGCAGCTGAAGAGGACATGGGGCAGCTGGAGAGCCTGCATACCTGCCCTGCAGGGGAGGAGCTGGGTGGGAGCCCCCGGAGCCGGTCGGGGCAGGGTCAGCCGGGGCTGCCCTGAGCCCCAGAGATGCCAGCAGCTCCCGGGACAGGCAGTCTGGGAGCACAGCTGGAGAGAGCCACTGAGGGGCTGCACAGGGCAGCTGCCCCCGTGGGACCTCCGGGAGAGGACAGGTGACAGCCAGAACCTGGCTGGTCTCTGGCTCGCAGCTCCTCTGTCAGGATCCCTGGGAGCTGGGCGGCTGAGCTGGAAGGAAATCAAGCAGGTTTCCAAACCTGCCTGGCAGGCAGTGAAAATCCTACCTGGTTTCTGTCAGTTTTGCAGAAAATGCCATACTCCCCCAAGCATCCAAGCTGAGATCAACAGGAAATGCTTTTCCTTTCCTGTGAATATTTTTGAGATTTCAGAAGCTTTTCTGGTACCTAATTTGAAATTCACAAAAGAAAATTGGGATGAACTAAAAAAAAAAAAGGGAAGGGTCAATTAAAAGTTTTGTTCCAAAAACGTATCTTGTTTTTTTTTCCAATACAAACCAATCACTGACACCATTTCTCCACCTCTCAATACTTCAATTTGAAGAAGTATTAATACTTAATACTACAATTTTAAGAATCTGACATATTCAGAAGAATGTCCAACAACAATTGTATTCTTACGTTGAATGTGTCTGCATCATGTAGCTATTACTGAGCATGCAGAAAGTTGTAAAAACTGGGGGTTAGTTCTCAAGCCTTTTTGTAGCAGTGTTTCTGTACAATGTCCATGGTATTTCCAAGCAAACAACCCTGAAAGCCCAGACCTCCCACAGGTGTCAGACCCCGCAGAAAATATCACTGGCACTTCAACTGGCTTGTCTACAACGAGCAATCCCTTACTAAAAATTTCACACAGGCTATTGCCTCGAAAACAAGCTAAGAATGATCCACTGCAGGTCTCCTTCACCCCAGAGAAGGGGGAAGGATTTGTTAGTCATGAGCAGTTTGCTCCTTCTGTCACTCTGCCAGGTGCCTTGGAGAGGCTGCTCAGTGAAAATCCCCGGAGCAAAGCAGAGTCCAAACCCTCCTGCCTGGCCCACTCACAGCCCAGATAAGGCAGGGGTCCAGTGCTGGGAAGTGCTTACCAGGGAACATGCCTCGCTGCAGTTCACAGCAGTCTGGCACGCCTGGGAAATCCCATCAGAACCAGGATTTTTATCAGATGTGAGCCCACATGCAGGGGTTACATGTAGGCAGGCAGACTGGGGCATTATGGAAGGTAATGTGGCCTCAGGGAGGCACAGCCAACTTCCACTTTGGGCACATATTTGATGAGAAAAATCACCAAAGAAATACCGTGCTTTTGACCAAGACTTACTTTTTCACGTCCCCTCCAGCTCAGCCCAGTTAAAGATTTGAGAACAACTTTTACCTCAAAAAAATCATTACGGCTCTGACCTTTACAAACAAAACAAGAAAACAAACCACAGAGTCACAGCCCACTCTTAAACAATGCTTGGGCTTGGCCCAGTCACTGCTTTCTGTTTGGAAAGGGAGAGTAATCTCTGCAAATGCACAAGCCAGGCTTGTGTGTAAATACCGGGGAGCACGCAGGGCGCTCCCACCAAAACCACCAGCCCAGGTGCCACAGAGCAGCTCAGGACTATTATTTGAGATGACAGAACAATTAAACAGATAATTGTCCTTCTAAAGGACAAAAATGAGGGTGATGATGTGGTACCCAAGAGCTGTAATTTGTTCTTCCTGGCCTCATCGTTCTGCTGGTTTCTCCTGGTACAATTTGGCCGCAGACCTACATGAGCAGGACAGTGCCTGGGAGCTGTTTGGGACCTGTTTGCTTTGGAGCTGAGTGCTGATGGTTTGAGCCTGTGTGCACTGATCCAGACCCCTCTAGCAATGAGGGAAAGAGTTAAGGGATTATCTTCCAGAGGGCAATTCAAAGGAAGTTTATCTCTTTCCATGAGGGAACCTTACCTTTAGTTCCCAAACTGGGCACATAAATTTGGACAGTTTCATACGCCCACCTCTCCTCTAGTCATCCCTGTTGACTTTTGTACAGTTTCTATTTATAGTTTCCTGGGCTGTGACCTTGTTTGTCCTTCTGCATAACACGAGGCCATCGAATTCCACCCAGTTTTCACTGGAATAAGCACAACATGGTGGCTGCTGCGTAACAAAAACAAACACGTTTAGAAACGCACAGCCAGGTGCCTGAGAAGGAATGGGCTGTACAAGAAATGCCCACAGGTGGTGTTTAAGTGGATCAGGGCAGACACAGCTCAAAGAGCCATTGCACAGTTCTGTCCCACTCCCACTGCAGGTCCTGGCTGGAGGTGGACACTGGAGTGTGGTCACAGCAGTCCTGCCATGGGTCATTTGGGAAAGCACAGGAAGGTTCTCTCCATCAGCAGGAATCTGCAGAGAGCACTGGGGGAGGCTCACTGAACCCACTGTGCAGAGCAGGATAACTCTGTACAAACAAAACCCAAGGAAGCCTTCCAGAACACGTGGGGCCTCAGGCGCACAGAACACCTGGTGCTGGCGCACCATGAGAGAGCCTAGATAAACAGTTCTGGAAGCATTCTGGGACCAGGGAGAGTATTCCCAGAATCTCATGTGACATTTAAAGGATGATCTTGTGCCATACCTTGGTGTCTAGGGAGATGAAAGTCTCAGTTGCAGCGGGGGTGACAGGCACACCCTCCCAGGGAGTAGAGCAGGCTGCCAACCCAGCTCTGCTCTCTTTACCTGCAGTGGAAGGAGGGCTTGGCTGGAAGCCAGCAAAACAGGAGAAATGCTAAATATTGAAGGATAATAATTTCAAGGCAGCCCTCCCAAAAAATATCCAAACCCCAAAATGAATCCCACCAAGCCAAAGTAATCTGTATCCTATTTTGTGGCGCTTTTAGGATCACCCACATGTATACACTACATTTATAGTGGAGTAGTGGTGACAGACAGATTGAAAACACCGTGCAAGGCAGCTACTGTGCAAATAGAGATCCAGGCAGGATGTCTTTGGAGTCATACTCACTGGGTCAGACACAGAATCATGGAATCTCCTGAGCTGGAAGGGACCCAGAAGGAACAGCAAAGTCCAGCTCCTGGCCCCAGGAGCAGGACTTGTGTCCTTGTGTCCTTGGGGCACAGGACAGCCCCAAGAGTCCCTCCATGTGCCTGAGAGCATACACAAGAGTTAGACAAACCCACCCCCAGCCCCCAAACTGCTCAAAATCGTCTCCCGAACCTTTCTTTCAAAAAGCCGCTGATGTCAGAGCCTTTCCAGGACCTGTGGTGCAATCAGCTACTGCGGAGCGGCCGGTGCGAAGCGGCCAGCTTGGCACCGGGGACAAAGTGCTCATCCCTCAGCAAACAAACCAGCGAGGCGAAAGCCCAAAGGCCAGCCCGGGACCCCCCGTCACCCGCCGGCTCCCGGGCCGAGCCGGTCCCATCGCGGCGCTTTGCCACGCTCGGCCGCGGCGGCCGCGGGGCTCCGGGCTCGGGGCGGTGTGCGGGGCGCGTCCCGGCCCGAGCGCGGCTCCGCCCGGCTCGGCTCGGCTCGGCTCAGCCCGGTCCGGTGCGGCTCCGCCCGGCTCGGCTCGGCTCGGCTCGGTCCGGTGCGGTGCGGCTCGGCTCGGTTCTGCCTGGCTCAGCCCATTCCTCCTCGGTTCCGCCCGGCTCGGTTCCCCCCGGCTCAGCTCGGTTCCGCCCGGCCCGGCTGCGCGGCGCTAACCGCAATCAGCACGGCCCGGACACACCGCCCCGCTGAGAGGCCACAGCACCCGATTGCCCCCAGTGCAGGGGATTGGTTCGGGCAAATAGGACCAGATCTGTGGAATTTGGAAGAGAAGGGGAAAGGAGGAGAGGCAGAACTGGGTTCCAGTTAATGTTCTTGCTGTGTTTAAACAAAGTGTTACACACTGCAGAGAGCTGAAGGGAGAACCAAGAGCTTCCTTGCCCAACTTAGAGAGCTGATATCCCTAAGATCTCAAAATTCAGTCATGTTCTAGACAGGAGTGAATTTCCGTAATAATCAGTATTATCTGATGATTCCCACTTAAGCCTGAACAGTGTTCTCTATTCCCAACAGCAAGTGAATCTGGACAAATAACTGAGCTGCACTGTGCCTCAGTCTCTCTTTCCACAAAATGGGGGAATGTCACCGTTCCTAAAGCCCTTACAGCTGTTTGGACTAAGTGCAAATGTGTAAATTTGAACCACAGTCACTGATACTAAATCATTCATTAGCTGGCCTGGCTGTGACTGTTTCCCCCCACCCCAAGGTCATAGAGGAACATCCTGACAAAAATCCCCTTGAACAATCAATAAGCAAGTTACCCATAAAGTCTGCATTTCATAAAAGACCATTCAGTTCACTGCTCATGGGGGGTGGAAAGCAGAGTTGCCCAGGGGGGATTGGGGGATAAATTTCTTCTCCCTGTGTAAAGTTCAGGTTTCCCTGAATTTTGGAGCTTAGCAAGAGGCCTGTCACTAGCCATATCACTTTCAGGCTGTTCAGGAGATTCCCACCCAAACCTCCATGTTTTACTTGCCCAGGGACCTGTCCTTGGGAAGGAATTTAGAAACTCCAAAACACTCTCATCAAAATGATGGGGAATAGCAAAGCCATGGGGTTTTGCACTGTCCTTCTCCTCCATCAGTGACCTTTGTGACAAGGCTGTGGATCTCATCTTCACCAGGAGAGCTGAACCCTGGTTCTGCTGTTGGGGTCTGTCTCCCCTCATCCACTTGGTCTGAACCAGAAAACACTTCCACCAAAAATGACCCCGGGAAAAGCTTTCTTCCTTTCCCCAGTCAAGAGAAAAGCTAGAAAACCAATGACATTTCTGTAATGAACTATCACCAGGACACTTTCCAGAGGCCTGATGTATGCAGATGTTACACATCTGCACAACCAGCCCTTCCAGCCCTATCTGCTTGTGAATAGAGCACCACAGTTACAAAACCAGCTTAAATGATGGAGTTTGTTGTCTTTGATCAGGTTTCAGTGCTCTGTTCAAGCTGGCCATTCCAAAGTCTTCCACAGGCACGTGCATTTCTGTGGGATTATCTTCTGCTCCATGTCCTCACTGACAGGACACCTGTCCTTTCTCTGGGCCTGATTCCCAAAGCAGGCAGTGCTCTAAGTGACCAAACACACACCACTGCTTTCCCTGGGAGGAGACCAAAAACCAGTGACTGCCCACTGAAAGGTTCCTGCAAGCAGAACTGGAGCTGGCACTACCCCTGGGCATCAGAGCCCAGTGATTCTTGCCTCCTTGCTCTAATTCAGGCCCCTCTGTCTCAGAGGAACTCAGAATTCCCATTCTGCCACAGAAGATCCTGCAGGGCTGTGCTGCAGCACCCACAGATCCAGCAGGCACTCAGTGACAGGGCACTAAGGGGTGGGAGCTGGGGATGGAGCTTGGCCAGGCCAGGCCTGGCCCTTTGCCACAGCAGGGTTTGTCTTCATTCCTTCCAGAAGGGCACATGCTAATTACAGAGCGCAGGGCTGTGCTCCAAAGGCTGCCATGATTCTCATGATGGGCACACATCATGTTCCACATGAAGGGGTTTTCAGCTCCCAGCAGGCTGATCCTAATTGGGAAATGTGAGATTTTATGTCCTTTACAAGACCCATTTGTTACCCCCAGCTCTGGTAACCCCGCAGCCGCACCAGAGTGCCTTGGAGCTCACTGAGGTCTCCTGCTGGGAATCCAAGCTTAAATACTCCTGGAGGCAGGGGAACATTTCTGTGCACAAACTTGGGAAGCAGTATTTTGTGCATGTGTAGGAGTTTCTAGAGGAATTCTCTAGGACAGAAAACATTCAGCTCTTTCAAAATTTCTGCTCTATTTTACTTTATCCCACAAAAATGAGGCGTATAAATTTTTTCAGTTCAGAGATTGTGGTTGAGACCTGATGAACTTTGTGAATGACAGTCTGAAAAATGACAGCGTTCAAAGGGTAGGAACTACCTGAAAAACAAGTTAAAAAAGGCAGTATCAAGAGTTTCATCCATGGTGGAGCAGAGTTATGTGTTGGCAGGTGGCCCTTATGGCTCTTGGGCTGGGTTTCTGATAAGGCAGGAGGGAGGAGAATGGGGGAGACTTGTACTGGTGCTCCCGAGGTAGAGCAACTGCAAAGAAGCTGCACTGAGAAATCAGAGCAGCAACCCCTCACTCTGCACCTTAATGCCTGAGGCCAAGGCTGCCTGCAGGGGGAAAGAATGGTCCTGCTTGAGAGCAAGGAGAGAAGAGAAAAGCCCCGGGCGGGGTCAAGCCTGGGGAACATGATGCGACAGATTCTTGAGTTAAACAAAAAAAGAACCGAAAGAAAAAGGAACACAGAAGAGTCAGTCCACCCACTCAGCCATCCTTTCATACTAGCAGTGTGGAGATGAAGGCAAGACATATTTGGTTTTAGTGCTGCTGTTTGCTTCCAAGCTGCAGCTCCCCAAAATATGAGGTCACAAAGGCAAGAGACAGGTCACATTCTTTCAGCAAAGGCCCCATCCATGTGAAACTTTCTTCCCTTCTGGGTATGACAAGAGCACAAATTTCAGAGATTTGACTAAATCTCTGAAATTTGATCTCCATCTCCAAGGGATTTACCTCAGAGTCCAGTGGATTCTGACAGAAATAGAAGCAGAAGTGAGCAGAACTGAAGTTCTGGATTTACTGGGCCCTTCAACACAAAATGGATGGTGGAGGTCGCTGGGGAGAACAGAGGGATTAAACCAGACGGACAATCTTAGGGGTGAGGAATGAAAATCTCCCCTCAAGTATCTTTTGGTGTTCAGGCCAAAGTCTGGAGAGAGCCTCGCTGCA
Organism: Fringilla coelebs; assembly: GCF_963513975.1. Lineage (NCBI taxonomy): Eukaryota > Metazoa > Chordata > Aves > Passeriformes > Fringillidae > Fringilla > Fringilla coelebs. The sequence goes on from NC_140044.1 coordinate 826,500, forward strand.
GATGAGATGAGATGAGATGAGATGAGATGAGATGAGATGAGATGAGATGAGATGAGATGAGAGCAGGGAGCAGGGGGTCCTCGCGTGGCGTCACGGAGAAGGCTTCGCCTGAGTCCCAGAAGGAAATAATGCCATGGGCATCTGAAAGGAACCAGCTGAGCTGTAACAGGCCCCAGACACGACTATTAGGAGCAGTTTACACTCACCAGGGCTGCTACAATTAGATCATGAGTAAATGGGAAAGAGGAAAAAGGAGGGAGGCCGTGGCTCTCCTACAGTCAGCACTGAGCAGAGGAGAGGATGCGAGCACCAGGAAAAAATTTTTCACCAGACCCTTCCCAACACCAGAGTGTGGACAAACAACAGGGAGCCCCCTCACTCTGAACTTCCCCACCCACTGAAATGCACCACCCAGTGCCCCTGTGGCAGTGTTCACAGAGTCACAGCCTGGGTGCAGGGGCTCTTCCTTCTCCTTTTCTTTCCCTGCAGCCCCTGCCTTGGCTGAGCAGCCTTTTCCTTCCCTGATTTTTTGGGCTGCTGACCCAACGGTTTCCTTTCTTTTTTTTGTAGTGAAAATATAGCAAAGAGGAGTAGCCCAAGCCTGACCACAGGGAAGAGGGGTGGGTACTTTACCAGAACCCTTGAGACAGTTCCCCCATGACCATGATTCTACCATGTGATCATTTCCAGAGAAGGCCAGGCGAAAAGGAGGGAGGATTAATGATGAAAATTGGGTTATCTGGGTTGTGAAACCTCAGTGTCTGTTTTTGGTTGAATCTCAAACCAAAGAGAAGAGAGAGGGAAGGTCAAGGAAGACGTAGTGAAGCCTGATACCATCTGCCAAGGAGAAGGGCTCTCTATGGACCAGACAGACCTAATTCACAGGGCAGGGAAGAAGGGGAATGAGGAAATGCCAGCCATAGATCAAACTGTCCTAATTCACAGGGCAAGGAAAGAGCAGAATGGGGAAATGCCAGCCAAGACACTCGGTCCAAAAAATTTGAAAAATACATCCACCTCTATTTCTAATTTTAGCCACTTTCTGAGGCCACCAAACACAAGATTCTATTCTGCTCACCAAACCACAAATTTAGGAAGTGGCTAAATCCTGAGAAGAGTGTGATACTGCTCTCATCTGTGCATACAGCAATCACATGCCCAGCAGGGCCATCAGCTGGGCAGTGACTTCTGAGAAGAAGCAGCACTGGCTTGTGTTACTCACCAGGGTCTCACCCCTCCCCTTCCCACTGCTGCAGCTTCAGAGTAGGCCATGAGTGGCAGAGAACTCCTGTTATTTGTTTACCTTCCCTTTTGTCATCCTTCAAGCCTGTCACCCTGGCCAGCGACTGGCTCTGGAGTGCTCATGACCTTGGGTGCAGATGATCTGGATCAGACTGGAATGAGCCACCTGGGAGAGCTTGCATGGCATCATCTGTCATCTTCAGCCTGGGCTTGTCCTGAGCTCAAGTTGTGCAAACAGCTCATGATCCGAGGCCAGTGGCAGATCATCACTCACAGGCTGACCTCCCTCAGCACTGAAGTTTGAACTCTTCATCCATCACCTCCTTTGACAGCTCTTTTTGGACACTGCTGTAGTCAGAATTTGACAGCACTCGTGCATTAGATGTGGGAGAATTAAAAATATTCTTGAGTCATTAAGGAGAAATAAAAATATTACTGTTTTGCTGCAGTGCTTATCAGGATGTTTCAAGTTAGAGAGATACTTCCTCTTTCATCCTGGGGGAGCTTCTCATTTACCACAGGGTAAAAGCAAGAACACGAGGCAAACCACAGTAAGAACACACCTCACCTTACCTTACCCCACAGCAACACACCTACATCTCCATACCCAGAGAAAGAATTCTTTTTAATACTCCCTTGGGAGTTTTACTAATGCATTATGCTGTCTAGAAGAAATTTAAAATCAGGTGATCGATCTCAGTGGTTTAATATGAAGAAAGCCTTTATGCTCAGAGCATTCTGACTTTTTGAAAGCAATGACTGAGGCAAGTGACATGTTTCAAATATCTGTCCCATCCTGCTGTGGTGCCCTGGGACACCCACAGAACTGTGGGTTTCAAGGCTTTTTTTTTTTTTTTTTTTTTTTTCCTCAGAGGCAAAAGCTCCCCCTTTATTAATTCCCTGTGCGGGTGTAAATTTGGAATCCACTTTGGAAGTAAGAAAAATTAATTTGCATTGCAATGCTTACATCCTGCAAGAGTATCCGTGTTACAGCGATCCGTTTAAAAGTCACACATAGATTTAATATCAGTTAATGACTGTATGAACAAACCATTTCTGGGGCACACGGAGAAAGTCCCCTGGTGCCCGGGGGTGCCTCCCCGGCCCTGGCGGCTGCCGGGGCAGCTCGGGGCTTCGGGGAAGCGGCAGCAGCCGGGGCGGGAGCGTTCCTGTCCCTGCGGCCACCGAGCGGTCACCGGGCACCGCACGGGCTCCTCCCGGCCCCGGCGGGCCGGCCGGGGCTGCACCCGCATCCCGGCAGGGCGGGATCCCGGAGGGATGGATCCCGGCAGGATGGAGCCCGGAGGGATGGGATCCAGCCAGGGTGGGATCCCGGCAGGGTGGGATCCCGGAGGGATGGATCCCGGCAGGATAGGAGCCCGGAGGGATGGGATCCAGCCAGGGTGGGATCCCGGCAGGGTGCGATCCCAGAGGGATGCCGGGGGATGCCGGGGGATGTGTGCGCACACCAACACTCGCGGTTCGCCCCTCTTGGGGGCTGCACTCTCGCATTCATGCCCGCGCTTGGATTCTGCCGCTTCCCATCCTGGCAGGAGGGCAGCGCTTGTCCTCATCGGAAAGCACGAGGCACACATGAGTTCTGGGGCTTTTTGCACTGACAGCCTGACATCCCCTCCCTCTGCAGACGTGCGAATCTCGTGGTGCCTCTGCTTTCACTTTTGCATTCAACTGACCTACATTGTGAGCAGCCGCTCGGAATCACATTGCCCTCCCAGCTGATTTTGAGATCAGACTTTAACTCGGGCAGGGTGTTAAATGCTGCGCTGCCCCTGCTTGCCGCGCACGCCATCGGCCGTGCCGTGCTCCTCGCCCTGCTCCTGGACGCCAGCTCTGGCGTGGAGCCCGGTCGAGAGGGAAAAGCACCGTGAGTGCGCTTCAAGAATTCGCCTGGGCAGCAGGGGAGCGGCGGGAGGAGCAGTCACTCCCGAACACGCTCCAAGCCCGGCGTTTGCAGCGCTGCCCACGGCGGGTGCGGGTGCCCGGGCTGGCCGCAGCTGCGCCGGGGGCTGTTCACGGCAGGAGCTCCCCTGGAGCCCGCACAGGCTGGGATGGAGCCCGGCGGTGACAAACTGCACCGGGAGCTGCTCTGGGGGCAGTCTGCCCCGCCTGGCAAGAAGAAAAAGGAAATACATCTATTCACCTGTGTATTGTGTATTGCTCAGATGTGGTGATGTTTAGCAGGAAATGGGAAGAAGAGTGTTAATTCTCAAGTATTGTTTCCCAAACCATTTGAAAATTGGGGAGCCTTGGAGTGCAGGCGCATTTCCCTGGGGGTTGTGCAGCGGTGGCACTTCAAAGGCAGGAGGTGAGTAAGCCTCACATTTGCATGTGCGAGCGGCGCTCACACATCCCCGAATGGGCCCCGGGTCCTGAGCGTGCTGTTATGCAGTCAGCATGCACTGGAATTACTGTAATTGTGCTTCCAAAATAAAGTATGCACCAGCCCTTTTAATTTGTATAGAGATCGCTGCTTAATTACCTGCACTGTGCTGTAATCTAACTTCAAGACAAAAATGTCCTGTAACAGTAGATACAGGCCTGTAACCACCTGTGTGTGTGCTGTGTGTAAAGAGAGCATTAGCTGGTGTGTTTGGTGGGGCCAAAGACAGTGAAGAAGGCTGTGATCTGCACAGCACTGCACGCAAAAATTAAAATAAATTAGTGCCCCAACGGAGCCTTTAATAAAATACCTAATGTAGGGAGAGTTATGCGCACTCTATCACTCAACGTTTCTACCTTTTTCTTTTCTTTGGAAGGTGAAATTAGAGCTGAATTTACACCATTTTCTTGGCTGGGAGCACGTCTAGAGACCCGCATGATAATTTTTACCTTCAATCACAGATGCACATATTAAGAAGAAAGCTACTGAGATTTGTATAGAAAGCAAAGGCAATTTTTGTACTTTTCTAGCAGCTCCACAATCACAGAGAAATGCAGATCACTTGTTTTGAGAGATGACACTGATCCATCTAAACCACACTGAGGAAGGAATCCCATATTTTAAGCCTTGCAATTGATGCATCCAGATATTAATCAATCCCTTTCTTTATGGCCTTTTGTCCACGTGTGAAGTGCTCACAAGCACTAGAGGTGTTTCACAGCTCCGTGGCACAGTCCCATGGGCAGCAGTGCCCATTCTCAGCACTGGGAGATGGGACACAGCCCCAGGCTGCAGCTCCTCTCTTCCTGCTCCTCTGAAGGGCAAGGCTGCCTGCCCGGAGCCACTCACACAGATCCCATTCTGGAGAAGAAATGTGGCCATCAATAAACCCCCCCATGCCCAACACCCTGCTCCTGCTGCTGTCCCCTGGCTCAGGCACCTCTGCTCTTGTGCAATGACACAGATGGGGAAAAGAATTCTTTCTTAACTCTTGCAGCTGAACTCTCTGCACTCTGCAGCATGAGACTGGAGCACACTGTTCATTACCTTATCTTCCTCAGCTCCATTACTAATGGTCTAAAAATTAGCCAGGCCTTCTGTAAAAATCCACCCACTCAGCTGGGGCCTTTGACTCAGCTGAATGGCAGTGCTGGGGCTGACACATTTCAAACCCCATATTCTGCCCAGTGCAAAACAAGGCCCCCACTCACAGAACCTGCTGGTCAGGGCCAGCTTTGGCACTCTGTCTGTCCTGCACCCAGCACTGCAGAGTTCAGGTGAGCACTGGCACTCTTCAACGTTTCTAATCCACACAAATAATCCAGGTGTGCCCAGCTGGGTCGGGGGCATTTGCCAGTCCCACACACGTTCACATAAAATGATTTAAGTCAGCAAGGTGCTGAGCACTCCCAGGATGAAGCTGAGCCCTGCAGACTTTGCTGGGAGATAAAGCTGGTGGTCCAGCAGCCGACAATACTGATCTCTTTTATTAGGCAGAGATCCCTGGCCGGGAGAAGGGGCTCCAGGGCTGGGGCTGGCCCTGCTGCCCGCAGCCTCCCGGCCAGGCAGCGCTGCCTTGTGCCCTGTGCCCCGGGGAGAAGGGGCTCTGCCCCTCCAGGCTGGGTTTGAGGAGTTACTGCCTTATTAGACCGTGCTTAGCAAAAATAACCGAGTGAACAGGCTGAAAAACTGGTCCCTGGAATTGCCCCCAGGGCTCTGGGCAAGTCACACAGAAGGAATGGGTCTCCAGATTGCTTCACTTGGGACAGAGATCCCCGTCATTAGCCTGCTGAACAACACCCAGAATTGCTCCGTGACTGATAGAGCCCTGCAGGGTGGTGGGTGAGGGCAAAGGCAGGGCCTGAGCTGTCTGGACAGGGCGTTGGTTGGTCCATACTGATTCCTGTAAGCCACAGGGCCCCACTTCTCCTTTCCTTCTCAGGGCTCTTGTCTAACAGGAAAAGTGCCCCTGTGCCCTGTTGGGACACCGCTGGCTGGGCACAGGCCAGTTGCACAAGCTGGAAGGGCACCTCTGGTACCTTCCTCTGCCCCCTCCCTCCTAGATGTGTGCTCATTGCCTCCTTTCCTTCCTCTTATCCATTTCCTTGCTGTTGCAGGAGAGCACCGAGGGAGTGAAGAAAGCGCCCAGAAAGGAACTTCAGACAGGGAAGCATCCATGGTCCCTGCTCCGGGCGGCATTTACGGAACCCGCTGTCCCCCAGAGATGCAGTTTCTCAGTGCACTGTCACACATCCCCTGTTGCTGCCTCTTACTTAATCTTTGCTTCCTCAAAGAGCACCCAGAGTTGGGTAACAGGTTTCCTGAAGGTGACAGAAGCAAGGAAAAGATAGCACTTCGATGATAAAAACGAAAAGTTTGTCTTAAGGGACTTGGACCCACGTCCACTACTGAAAGAGGAAAGAAGTGGTCGAGTATGAGGTGCACACCCAGTAAGAACATGAGGAAAATTCTGCTCTTGATCTGGAAACTGATGGCAAAGCTGCCCCAGTAACCACTGGAGTGGTGTGGAGGGCAGGCTGGCTGCCCTGTGCCTGCACACACACAGTGAGGGAGGCACGGGGGCGCACAGAGAGGGAAGTGACTGCCAGCAGGTCCAGCAGCAGGTGGCTGATCCTCCCCTGCAGAGCCTTTCATGGGCACCCCGACACCAACTCTGCTCTGCTTTGAATTCCTCTTCCCCAGCAGCCAGGTCTGGCAAGGGAACAGCACAGTTCATGCAAAATGAAGGGTGAGTTTTGAACGGATGGACAGAAAGCACTGGAACAGCATTCGTTCCTCAGTCCAACATCCTCAATGCCCACTGAAGATGTTGCACTGAACAAGGGTCTGAGGGGTTTCTAATTAATTTATAGATTTAGAACAGATTTTCCCAATATTCAACCCTCCTGGGAGACAGCAGTTGGCAATACAACTGGGAGTCCCATAAAACTAATCCTTCAAGTATTTATGTCTCACTGACAGATTTAGTTTGGAGCAGTGTTGCTTTCTAGATGTAAGAACAAGAGACCATAGTGCATAACTCATTATTTTCTATATGAACAGGTAGCTTTTCTACCTCAGCTTCAGCACAAAGACTTCTTAGGTTGAAAGACACAGCCTGCAGATTTATTTGTTGAATTCCTGTTGGCCAAAGAGGAAGCTGTCAGATGATTTGTATTTTTGTGACTCTTTTTGAAAACACTGAGATCTTGCTTATATAGAAGTCAGGGCTGACTTTCAGCTACTGAGACTCATGATGCCAGGAATACAGAAATAAAGATCTGTGTTTGAGGACAGACACAAGATCTAATATCTTTTGGCCTACAGAACAGACTGGAAGGAGCAGTAAGAGGCCATCCTGCTCATCCCAGCAGCTCTGCTGGCTGTTGGGAATGTCTGCTCAGGAGCTGAGCGAGGTCTGCTGGTGTGCTGCAATCACTCTGGCAGCATCTTGGCAGCATTTCCAAAGCTATTAATTAGCAGATTACTCATCAGTGCAGCTAGGGCACCCTGTAAACCGATGCCCCATTGACCCTGCTGAATTATTTTCCCATAAATAAAGTGCAAACCTCACAGGTTGGGATCCACAGGACAGATTTTTTTCCCTTCATTTTCACAGTCAAAGCAGCTATTCAGAATGGTATAAAAACACCTGCTCAGCCCTGAGCAGCAAGCCAGCCTGACAGGGATCCTCTCCCTGCAGCCTTGCACACCACGTGTGCCCCTGGAACAGAGCAGATGGAGCACACGGGCAAAGGGGCCAGAGCATTTGCAGGCTGCTGCAGTCTGGGCATGGGAATGGAGCTTGTTTAGAGGGAGAGGTTGACAAGGCCTCTGGGATGCATCCCCTGCTTATTGAAAAGGTGAAGGAGGATTTTTAATTGTACCTGAAGGGCAGAGGGGTTGATCTTGCCCTGGCAGAGCACCTGTGGGCAGCACGTTCCTCTCACCATACTGTGAGTGCAGGCAGCATCCAGAGCTGAGCAAAATTTCACTTCAACAACTGGTGGTTAATTCTGTGCCAGCAGTAATTAGCTGCTGTAAGGAGTTTATAACGAGAAACCACAGCACAGTTTTATTTATTCTGATGGAGCTGATGGGAAAAGCCGAGTGCGTCTGTCCATGGGGCGAGAGCTCCAAGGCTTGGCAGCAGAGCTGAGGCTCAGCCTTGCAGGCCAAAGGCAAACAACACTTCCCTGAGCTCAGAGCAGCTTCCTTGCTAGTGCTGCCTGCCTTGCTCAGCACCTGTGCCCTGTCAGGGAGCGGGGCTGCTGCTCCCACCAGCGAGGCAGCCAGGCAGGCAGGACCTGGCTCCAAGCACACACAGCCCTGGCCAGCACTGACCTGGGCTCAGCCCTGGGCATATCTGTGCCAAGGAGATTGCTGTCAACGGTACAGGAGAGGGGTTTGAGCCAATTCTTAATAAGGACACGGTACTAAATAATGGTGTTGGTCTTCAAAGAGCAGAGAATGTACATTTAATTCTGCAGCTGGGATGAGTTGTATTATTCATTTCAGTGGGATTACATCCATTTATAAAACTAAAGCAACTGCACCTAGTTTTTTCACAGATTCTTGGATTAACATCTGTGTTCATATCAAAAGTATGCTGAATTAGGGATTCTGTTCCATTCTCATTGGAATGAGCTCCAATTGTACAAAAGAAAAGCCTGAACTAGAACTCGTAATGACTTTGCTATAACTTCTGGATACAGGAATCCTCCTGAATACAAACCATACCTGGGCAGTGTGATAAAGTCAACGTATGACTGACTGCTCGAGAGGTGTGGGGTCAGTAGTTGGGTTTTCCTGACCAAGCTCTGTCACCAGCTCTGTCATCCCATGCAGATTATTTCCCCTCCTTCTACATTTGTTTCTTTTTCTCACTGTTTCTGTTTGATTCATTCATGCTGTAGTTTCTCTTGACACGTTCTGAACAGCATGTGGCAACAGGGTCCCGAACCAGTCCAAGATTTTGGGCATGGCTGTGGTAGAAATAAACAGTAATTCAAATTTGATACTCTTGTTCCTCGGAGTACCTGAGCTCCCTGCCAATCTAAAAGAGCAAGAAAAAAGAGCTGTTGTTTTCCTAAAGTCTCCTGTGTCTCCTGAGAGGAGCAGGGGTTTAGATCCCTGGGCTCTGTACAGGTGCCCAGGGCTGACGTGTGGGTTCCAGGCACTGCTGTCCATGCTCACACCTGTGCTGCTGCCTGTCCCCACAACCAGCACTGCACAATCTTCCAGAATTTTTCAATGCTACAAATGTACTCTAGGTATAAAAATTTTCTGTCCAACGCGCCCAATGGCTCCATAAGCTGAGCAAGAATGTGACTTTATGTGACAGCAGTGGAGCAGAGCAAGGCTGGTCCTGGACCATTAGTCATTGGCTTGTTGCTATCAGATTTTACTAACAAGAGGTGGCACTGGCACCTTGTTGTTCTGAACCTACTGGAAAGTCATTAGCTGTGATGTCCAAGCCAGAACCTACTGTATTTACTTTTGTCACCAGCCAAGATATCGTGATTAAAAGAGATTCATAATTAGAAATGATTTGACAGGAAACTGAAGAGAACCTCTAATCACTGTAACCCTGGACTTTATTCCAAAGACAAAATAAAACAGGAGGGCTTGACTCTTCACGTGTTCTAAGCAGGGTAGCATGACATCTGGCTCCAGTGTCATAAGCAACCAGGGAAGGAGAAGGTGAGAAGCTGCAGATGGCTGATTGCCCAGAGGTGTGGAACAGGCTCCCTCCAAACCCTCAGCTCCCAGGAGAGAGGAAGGGCCCCATATCTCCATCCTGCTGGAGGCATTCTGCCTGTGGGGAGGGAGCATCTTCAGTGCTGTTCCTGCAAAGGCTCTGTGCTCCTGGCAGGGATCACTTTGCCTGTTGGGGTGAGCTCCAGGGAGCAGGATCATCCTGCCTCATTGGAGGGAGGGAGGAGGGAGGGATCAGCCTTTGCCCTCCAGCAACCTCCCCCAGCCCAGTGTGGATGCTCTTGTGCAGCCACATCCCACACCTCTACAGGGAGGAAGGTGCAGACATGGGCAGAATGGATAAACCTAAAGACAGGTTTTAGTTACAAAATTATTAAATACTCCACTAAAGACTAAAGAGCTCCAAATAAATTATGTGGAGCCACTAGGTTCCTGCAAGAAAAGGGTCCTGGGCTGTCCATGGGCCTGTCTCATGACACTGGTCCAGCACTTAAGGCATGCCCCTCTTCCTTCTGCAGTTGCTTGCTGGAAAAGTCCAACAACCAGCCCAAACTCTGGACAGGGAAAGGAGAGACTGCTGCTGAGCAGTGCAGAGCCTTGCTGTGACCTGCCAGCTGAGACAGGCAGAGCCTGTGGCTCAGAGCTGGCAGGGACCCTCCCCACTGCCCCAGGCAGAGGGGGCTCCTGCCTGCAGTGACCACCCAGTGCCAGGCCCAGGGCATTTGCAGGCTCAGGGCTGCTTTGTGGTGCTGCTGCCACCCCAGGCTGCTGGCTGAGCCAAGGCCAGGGCGACCAGCCACTCACTCCTCTGTCACCAGCATTGTGCAACACGTGTCCAGGACCTGACTGCTGCATTTGCATTTTCCTCTTGGTAAGATGTATCCCTGTGCAGGAAGCAGCTTTTGGGAGACATGGGGAATGTTACTGAAAATAATTTGAAAGGCAAAGAGGGCTAAAATATACTGTCATGATGTTTCTGAGTAAATAAAGATAAGGGCGATGGAAGCTCCTCTGGCAGGGACATTAGCAGAGCCTCAGCAAATTAGTTTAGCACTAGAAAATTGACATGGAGCGGAAACAAGACATTGAAAGCAAGGATGTGCTTTCACTAGGCACTGAGCCGAAGTTATTTGAGAAGAAGAAGCGGAGCTGGTTCCAGAGTAGCTAATTCATTTCTCCTTATCTCCCCTTGGCAGAGGCTCGCTGCCTGAAGAGTGCTTGATGTATGCCTGCTGCTTCCTCCCCTCTCCCCTCACGGCTGTGCCTTGCACAAAACAAGAATTAGTTCTGCTGCAAATGACTCCAGCTCCCCGTGGGCTGCAGAGAAACAAACCCCAGCTCACTGGGCACCCCTGTGGCACCCTGGCACCCTGAACCACATGGCAGCACTTGCACTGGCTCTGAGCTCAGCTCTCTGCTAAAGCATTTGCTGGAATACAAATGCCAGTTATAAACGCTTTTTTCCATAGCATTTGTGTGTTGGTAAAGGCCCAGAGTGATTCACTGTCACAAAACACTTCTCAAGTGGGGATTAATTTGCTTAATGAACCTCAACTGCCCACCAATCTTACTGCCTGCTGACATTGCTGCAGTGTAAACCTGGTACAAATTTCAGGGAGGTACTAAAACAACAGGTTTGATATCTGCAAGATATAACACATCTTATTCTCTGGTAGTCAGACTCATTTTCTCAGCAGTTCATTTAGCAGGGCCAGGATTCTATGGACAGAGAGACTGGAACATCCTGCTGTTATAAAATGACTCTCCATACTTGCATTTAAAACCAAGTGGTTCCTGTTTATGACACTTTATAGCTTAAGTTTCAAACATGTCAGGGTTAAGCACAGGCTTTGGCCAAGCTGGGAATCAAGCTGGGTTAACCTTGCATCTTGAGGCTCAGCAGCTCTTCCAGGTCTGAGCTGAGCAGACATCAAAAAGCTTTGCAGTGTGTAACGCTGGTGAATAATAAACATTCTGTGATAACTTTAAGCTGCTGCAGTTGTGGCCCTCCTTCAGCTGCTGTGCCTGAGGAGATCCTGTCCCCTTTGTGCCTCTCTCTTCAGCCCTCCTGTCCTGTCAAGGGCAGCCTTGCCCCTCTCCTGCTGCAGCTCTGGTCCAGGTGTGGGGGCACGTTGTGCTCAGGGTGGTACAGCCTGGTTTTCCCAGAGCCCCAGGAATCAGAGGGGAGCTCTCCTGCCAGAACACCTCCTTCTGCTTCCCAGCTGTGCAGCCCGGCACGTGCCAGTTCAGTTTGATGCCTTTTCTGGATGTTTGCTAGATTTTTGAAAGAGGTGGGAAAAAGTGAACTCAGGCCATCCCTCCTAGTTGATGATGAACTGAATAGTCAGCAAAGATGATGAGATTTTATAGTCTGGTGGTTTCCAATGAATTTTCAATAACCTCTAAGAAAAATTCTGCATAGCTCTGAGCTCCTCACTTTTTTTTTCCCTCTCCCTTATCACCCTTTATTTTGTAATCTCCCAACAAGTACTGATTCTGCTACATTCATCTGGTAGCATACTGAATACATTTTGAGGATTAAAAGAATCTAAATTTTTATAATCACCTGGAACACAACCTTCAGCAGTTAAAGAAAAGCAAAGTAATGGTTAGAGGTGAGTTATGAGTTGGAGAACTGTCAGGTTCTGCTACAACAGCAGCATCCATGAATGATTCCTCAGTGGGAAATCTGGGTTGTCAGCTTATTTTGAGCATCTGTTATGCCACTGGCAGTGACATTTCAAAGCATAAAGCCCAGTTGGTAGGTTACTATTTTAGAGCAGAAGTATAAATCCAGCACACTTTTATCAAAACCAGAGCATGCATGTGGCAAACTGGAGCTCAGTGTCAGCAGGAAACATTTGTAGCATGAACACAAACGCCACAGGAGAGGGGTCAGTGTCAATCTTTTGGTAAGCCAGGACTGGAGAAGCTGGGGGCAAGAAAATGTTTCCTACTAAGCTTTCTTGACTGAAGAGTCCGCTCCTTCCCTCGGGAAAGGCCCACGTGTACAACCCAAAAGCTGAGTGGCCTTGCCTGATGTGGTGTCAGGCAGCATCTTCCGTGGTGAAAGAGCTGGGCAGCCCGTGAAGGAGGTGTCTGTTCAGCCCTAGAAGCCTTGAACTGTTCATCCTGGTGCAGGGAAGGCAGCCTGAAATCAGCGCAGCTCTGTGTGTCCCTGGTGCCAGGATCAGCCAGGAGAACATTCCTGAGCTCAGCACAGGCAGCCGAGCGCCAGCAGCAGCCCGCGGGGCGGCCGCGGCAGCCACAGGGTTAAAGCTTGAGTCATGTCTTTTCAAGAACCGAAGGACTAGCTGAGAAAAGCTGTGCTGGCTTCCAGGGAAGCCGGCTGTAAGCAGCCCGGCAGTGTGCGGAGGGCAGGGCAGGGATGCGAGGGCGCGGGGCGGTCGGGCAGGGCAGCAGCGGCTGCTCCCGCTCGCTCCGCTCGGGATTTGCCATCTGCGCGGCCCCACGGGGCACCCGGCACAGTCAGGGCTGTCACAGGCAGCCTGCCTCGTGGCTGAGGCACAGGACAAGCAGTCAGGAGATTTAGATTCTATTTATTGCTCTCCTAGCGGCTTCCAGAGCAAATGTGGGGAAATGGCTTTGCTGCTTTGTGTCTTGTTTTCCTCCGAGAGACTACTTTACCTTATTAGTGGAATGAACGCTCTGTGTTTGTGTTTATAAAGTGCCTTTTGTTCTTTGGATGCGATGCTAAAGCAGAACTAAACAAGATGTATTTATACAGAATTTCTAAAGCTTCAGAAACAGCTGGTCAGCCTTCCTGCTGCTGGGAGGTAAAGGTCTGTAAACTCTATTAAAATAACTCCTACCCAGTCCAAGAGTCCCTGTGCTCCTCTCTCACTTCAGACACTGAAGAAGGGATCTTCAGAGATCAATGAGAACGCTGGAATATGTGAAAAGAGGCAGAGAAATAAAATTTGCTCAGAGGTGAGCCAATACAAAGGACTCCACACTTTGGGAATTTTGATATTCTACCCTGAGTTTTTCAGCTTCTCATTGGCATTGGTAATTAAATAGCATTGAAAAGTCAAGGTACCCCTTTGTATAATACATTTTTTTTCCTTCAGAATAAATCTTTGAGGGTTTTTGCTAAATCAAAGCACTGCAGCCATGCAGAACTCATTCCATGTGAGATTTCTGTGAGCAGCACCGAGGCCAGGATGCACAGATCCAAACACTACTGTGCTTTGGGAGCACAGGAGCTTCACAAAGTGTCCCTGCAGAGTCACATGAAATTGAGATCAATTGATACTTGCTTAAATGTCCCAAGAGTTCCTTGGCTTGCACTTACTCTGGGATTAGCCCTGAGCCTTTTTCAGAATTATGAAGGAGATCATGGATGGTCTTCACTGATAACACTTTTCTAAAGCCTGACAATGTTGCTTAATAAAGTGATTTATGGAGAAGTCTGTGGGGTAAATCCTGCTGTCGTCCCAGCGGGTGCCTTGCCAGGATGTGTGGGGAGGAATGCCCCTCCATGGCCCTGCAGAAAAAGCTTTGTCCCACTCAGTTTAGCATGGCTGAAGTCCAACAGCATTGCAGTCCATATTTTTCTGTATTCTCTGCCTTCCACTGAGTGACTGTGCTGGGTTCTGCTCCTCTCCCATCTCCATGAGGTTGGTTGTATATATTAGGAAAGCAGTCCAGCCATTTCTGTGTTTCCTTTTAATTCTCTTGTTGTTATTGGGGCCTAAATGATTTTGTTTTTGTTTTTACTGCTCTGTAATGAGTCACTGGCTTATTTAATTTAATTTTATTGTAATTGTTATCTTTTCATTCTTGTTTTTTTTCCAGTCAGTTACTCATAAGACCACAAGATATAAACAGGACGCTGTTGCTTGGACAACTTCTGAGGGTAATTTTTTTCACTGTCACCCAAATGCAAAGCCATTTACTGAATGGTCCTCACTTCCTAAGAACTTTCTCTTCAGTCCATGTATATTTTTCCCACATGTCCTATTTCTGCTGATCCTTATGTCTTCCAGCAAAACCAGTCTGGTTTTGTTGTTGCTTGGAAACTTTATTGGGCTTTCTAACTGGGCCTGATCACAACTTTCCATGGAAATTTTAGTGATAGAAAATCAAGTATCATTTTATATTATTTATTTTGTAACAAATAAATCCTGCCAAACCATTTTGATTGAAACTTTGGGAGAAATAGTTGTCCAGTGAAATGTTAAATTTTCCTTTGCCATCTCCTCCATTTTCATGCCAACCTCGTCTTTGGCAGAGCATCCTGAGGTGACTTTTTCTTGCCAGATTTCTTATCTTTGACCTGATTGCCCAAGGAAATGGGATTTATGTCGCTGTGCTATGTTTGTATATGTTACATACACGTGTCTCTATCCATCAGTATAATTTCAAAGCAACTGGCAGCTTTCCACCAGATCTGATGTAAAGACACAGCTCGAAATTCTGTTAACATTTGGCGCTGCACTGTAGTTGTCAGATAGAAAATAAATGTTATGAACGCATCTGTGAAGGGAAAAGCTTCAGGAGCAGTGGCCTTGTGCTAGCACAGAGAGCAGATGAGAGAGGGAGCAGCAAATGCCCAACTGTGGGAAAGCCACAGGAGCTCACCCCCATCAGGACAGACAGACACCGCAGGGCGTGGAGGCACAGCGCAGCAGGACTCAGCTCTGCTGCCCTTGGAGCTGTGTTTCTGTGAGCTGGAAATGCTCAGGAGCTGTGAGACAGGCTGTGAGCATGCCCCAGGTGGATTGGAGATGGTTCACATTTTGGGGCAAAGCCAAGTGCTTTCCTTTAGGGTGATCTGCAGCTCTGCCCTTACTGGTAAGCAGAGAGCCAGGGACCCAGCCTCAGAAGGCTGAAGGCTCTGTCTGTGTGCTCCTGGCACCTCTGCCTCCTCAGAGGAGTTCAGAGCTCCCTGGATATGCCACAGTTACACCTTCCAGCCACAGCTTTAGGCTTCCCCTAAGATGCAAATTGTCTGGCATGAAGAAGCATCTTTTGCATACCTATGTGCAGCTTCTACATGAAGCGAAGTTTCTGTGGTACCCAGAACTTGAGCAGCCTCTGCAGGAATGTGCATCCGAGCAGGAATGGTCCACGGGGATGGCACAGGACTGCTGCAGAGACTGGCCATTGTCCAGCAGCACCAACAGACTGCATATGCCATGCACAGAAAGCTTTTCTGATGAGGAACCTTGGAACAGCCATGACAAGGGACGGCACAATTTTGGTGAAGGCTCTGAGAAACTCCAAGTGCTGTGGAAGCAGCTTCAGAGTTTAGCAACAGGGTTTTCTCTGAGTCAGCAATGAGCCAGCCCACCTCCCCATGGAAGGAGGTACCAGGATGTTTGGAATGCCAACCCCAGGACAAGAGGTCAGACTGCACTTCTGACCAGTGTGATCATTGAAAAGTTTGAGGCTGCTTTTGCAAGAGTTAACGCCAGTTAACTGAAGTCAGATCCCAGCTTGGGTAATTCCATTCTACCTCCCTAAAATTCCCCATTTATTTCAAACAGATGTAGTGTTTTTCACTTCCTCCATTAAAGACTGCTGAGTAGCTCAGTGTGTTGTGCTGAACACTTGCTGTGTTTCACCCCAGGGGTGGATACAGCACCCAGGGAATGACCCAGAGCAGAGCTTTGGTGCATTCAGTTCTGTTTGGGGGCAATGCTGGTCTGTCCATCCAGTGTGAGAACTGCTAAACATTCTCCCACAGAGCCGTGGTTGGCAGCAAACAGCCAACAAAAGCCAGCACTAAGGATTTTGTCCTGTAGAGTATGAGGTACACCCAGCCTCTGGTTGTAGCTCTTCTGTTTATTTCAAGTAGCAACTTGATCACTTTCTAGTAAGGCCAAAAAGCACCTTAATTGTATGTCAGAATAAGTTGGCTTGTTCCCTTAGTTTCTGTGCCTCAATACTCATTAGTTAACAGTGAAATAGCAATGCTCATTAATGCTCATTAATATTTACCATAATGGATGCTTTATGATCACTTTGAAGGGGAGATGAGTTCCTGTTTCCCATTTCTTCTGATAGAGACAAGCTGATGAATGAACAAATGGAGCTGTTTATACCATACACCATGCTAGACAGCTCCCAGGGTTTGATGGCAGCAGAAGCAAACACAGAAGTACAGCCAGGAGCATTAATTGAAAGCATGTTCAGGGAGACAGAACTGCAGCTTGGTCTTAAAGAGTGTGTGGTAGAGATAATGTAAAAGCAATTACTTTAGCAAAGGCAATTCACTGAAAAAGTATTTCTTTACAGAGCACCACCTTACTCAGCTTGTGGGGTTGCTGCCAGGAGACAGAGCCAGTTAGTGCCACTTGGGCTGGGGACACTGAGAGGTGGCCACCTGCCTGCTGAGCCTGGTCCCTGTCCTGTGCCCAGCCCCTCCTCGGGGCGGGTGCACGTTGCCTTCCCAAGGCTCCTCAGCAATGTGTGCTCACGGGGAATTGCCCTCCTGAACAATGACCTGCACCCCACCGAGGTGATGCTCTCACCTGGAGCTTCTCTCTCCCTCACCTGCAGGGGTGACCTGCCCACACGAGGTGCTACAGTCACCTGAGGTGTTGATGCGGTCCAGGATCTCTCTGCTCATCTCTCAATTTCCACCAGTATCACTGAGGCACCAGTATGACCCTTGAAATCCAGATAACCCTACAGTTTACCAACAAGCTGGAAAGGCAACTGGAAAATGTAAACGGGGAGGGCACTTAGGTTTCCTTGTCGAGGACAACTGTGAACTAGCAGTGACATAAAAATCAGCAGGAAGAAAAGATAACCCTGTGTGCTTCTGCTGCCATTCACAGGATTTCTAAATTCAAGTAACACTCACAAAGTTTTTTGTAAAAAAAGCCAATGTGTAGCCTTTTGGTTGCAATTCAAGTTCTAATAAAACTGTTTATTGAACTCCTTGACCCCTTCCTGGAATCTGCTGGAGCTTCCCAGAAGTTTGTGTCATGTGGTTCTCGGTCATTAATAACCAAGGATGACACAGCAGTTTAGAGGCACAGCAGCCTGCTCTCCGTGCGAGCAGGCGCCAGCCCGGGCTCCGCGCTCACCCAGCTCGGCCAGGCTGCAGCGCCCAGCCCCAGAGCAGCAGGGCCTGATGCAGCTGGGCAGAAAGGGCAGGGGCAGGAAGTGATTCATGCAGTGCAGTGCAACGTGTGGGACCCCATCAGAAGGATCCCAGCCTGCAGCCAGGACCAGTACAGCACTGGGCACGCTGTCCGGGCTCCAGCCTGCAGGCTAGATCCATCTCCCAGGCTGTTTACACAGAAATACTCCTCCACCAGCCAGCTGTGCATTAAAAGCAGCATCTGGTGCTAAAGAGGGTCAGTGAATCCGAGACCTCTGAATACATGGCTGATCTGTTCTGTCCACCCACTCATTTACGTTTATAAAGCCCTTCTGGCTTCTGCCTGGAAATCTTTGGCCTTCAAACCAGAGATCTCTCCAGCAGTTCTCCTCCAGCTCTTGGCCTGCTTACTGTTCCTTGAATCTGTTTAGCCCTTTCCCTGCCTGTTCCCAGCCCTCAGCCCCCTGTCCCATCCCAGCTCGTGGCTAATTAATCATCTCTTCTTATGACAACTGGCCTGTAGCTAAGAAATTCTGAGTGTCACTTTCCAAAGAGCAGAGCTGTTGTGTCTGTTACAGCAAGATACATTCCAGGTACCTTCTGCCTCACCAATTACATCCTTACAAGAATAAAAAGGGCAGGGAGATTGCTATATGGAGAAACTAATCACCTTCTAGGGTGAGATGCTGTGCTTCAGCAGAATGAATGGGACTCATTGTGAATTGATTTAAAAGTCTTATCTCTGCCAAACTTAGATTTAGTTACACATGTGCATTTCCTACAAATAAAAGAAAATAACCTGTGTGGACTTATTGGGGAAATAGGCTTAATTTTGATCAAGTTCCTTGAGCTGACAATCACTGTAATTTCACTAGAGAAGGCTCAAACTTGCTGTAGAAATTTGGGTGGGGAGAGAGATGGAAGAGAGAAAACTGAAATCTCAGTTTAGGTGGGAACTAATACATTATATCAATATTTTTTCCTTCCTATTTGTGTCCTAAACTGCTTCTGCTTACTTCTCCCTGTCTCCCCCCACAGTATTTACAATGCAGACTGGCAAACACTGGAGCCCTGCGTGCTCACTTCAGTTAAAGTTCATTTTTTAAGGAAATGCTTAATCTGTTAAGGGCCCTGCATCCCTGGAATAGACTCTCAAGCTCCTGAGATCCTACTCCAAGCATCAGAAGTGCTTTGACCCACCTTCTCAAGCACAGTGCAGAAATGTCATTTTCAACTAAAATGAGGCCACAGAGAGGAATTTGCTTGCAAACCCAGTTCTCCCTCTGGGGAGGGATCAAGAATGAGCTGGACATGCCAGGCTGATCAGTGCTGCTTTGTGCAAGGCTGGCAGGCATTCAGGAGGGATGGTGATGGGACTGGTATTGACCCTACTCTAGAAAGGACCAACATTCATTCCAGAGGAAAAAACGGCTCATCTAGAAAAGGAGATCATGTTTAGTTTAATATTTTAGTGTATCTAAGGCAGTCCATTTCAAGCAAGTCCAAGGCTCACTGTCTTATCTGCTCTACTTTTTGCTGGTGTTGGCCAAGACATCCCACACCCTGGTCTAGACAAAGCCTAGAAGCAAGGGAGACAAACAAATGACACAGAGAGTGAGCACCAAATGGAGGGAGACACAGTGAGCAGAGAGTAGACAGAAAGGAAGACAATGGAATGGAAAAAGCCAACATTATCTTTATACTGAACATGACAGCTGGGCTTTCGAGGGGTGCTCTTTTCCCTAATCCATAGCACATGCTGCTTCTTAACTCCAGTATGTGTTTGTTTATTTGTTGTGTGCTTTTGTGAAATGAATCACCCTTAGGAAAAACCCATGGACTTAAAACTACCGAGGGCAGAATCTCATTGTACGTCAGCTACTCTGGCACAGAGGTAGCTCAAGAGGAAAAGCTGCTTGGGAATCTTCTGGTAAAGGGCTTCTCTGTAGGTTTGCTTAAAGGAAACTGACACTACGTCGGACCCAAAATGTGTAATGGGAATGTGGCATTGGAACCATCCTGTTTTGTATAAATATTAAACAGGCATTGAACTTGGTCTCCCACAGAAATACTCTGACCACTTGGGGCTCAAAATGGTCTCTTTATTTAGGTCCAGTGATCTGCTGAATTTTTAATCAAAATTGAAGATCACAACAGGAGAGCCCTAAAGCAGCCACTGCTCTGGTGAGAAATACCCTCACATTAAGACTTGGGGCATGAGTTCTTCTCCTGGGTTTGACTCCAGAAATCTCTCACACCCTGCTCATTGTCCTACCCACTGGGCTGTTAATTATTTTGGGGTGATGACAGTTCCAGTGGATATATATCTCTTGTACAGTGATTACAGTGGATTAGTAAATATGATGTACCTGTCCCTAAGGTCAACAAAACATCCCTCATATTTCTAGATCTCAGTTATAAACACATCTGGAGAAAATCTTCACGCTTTATTTTGTCTCTTAAATGTCACATGTAAAAATAAGCACAAACACATCATTCCACCCAGTGTCCTCGCCCAGCTGATGTGAAAAAAGCACTAAAGCAACAAGTATGAGACACACACACACACACACAATTTCTGTGTGCTGAAACCCTACTGAAGAGAAGAGCTGGTCTTCCACCTCTGCTGATCAGAGTTCTGGCCAAATCAGTATCCCTAAGGATACCTGGAGTCACAGGAACGTATGTGGGAATTGAAAATAAAATTAGATCAAACAAATACTCTCTGGTCAATAACAATGGTAATATTAAGGCTGAAATTAAAAGAACTAAAGATGTTTTCCCCCACGTTCCTGGGGGGCAATGGGACATCTGCTCTTTGGTCACGTGGCCAGGATTTCAGAGAGAAAAGGTGGAGAACAGGCTGGAGACACTGGAGTCAGGCACTGGGCTCGTGATGCTCTCCTGGGCACGTGTCCCCTCGGGAGAAGTGACAGCAGGAAGCAGGCAGGAGGGCGCAGGAAGTGCTTGGGAAATTCACTGAACAGTTAAAACCTCTACGTGAATGAAGCCTCGAGCCTGTTTTGCTTCAAACAATGTTCCATTCAAAGTATGACTCAACTTTCGGGGCCTGGTCCAAAGCTCACTGAAGACAATGAGAGTTTTTCCATTGACTTGAGCAGCCTTTGGATGAGGGCCTTGGTCCTGATCCTGAAAGCCTGGCTCACATGAGAAAGGCTGCACAAAGAAGGTCAGGTCTGGAAATCCCTGCTGAGGTTGGACCCAAGCTAAGGCACCGACACCAGCTGAGCCTGGTGTCTGCTCCTGTCCTGAGCTCCACCTCACCCGGGATGGTCCCAGGGATCCACAAGGGTAAATCCCTGCTCCCACACTTCCACAGAAGTGTTCATGCCTGCGTAGCTGATTAAGAGCTTCTCTTCCCTCTTGCCTTTGTTTTGTCTCATGGTGTTATCAGAATGTAACTCATGGCCCATGGAGTGCAGACTTCGAGACATGCCACACAAAAGCCTAAGGTCCAGTTCAGTCATGCTAAAGCCTAAAATCCAGTTAAATTAAAAATGTCTTCATTACTGACACCTAGGGTGTTGAAACTATAATGAAGGTTAAATTAATTGGACTTACTTATAGAAGATAATGCTTTCACATCCTAGTGTTCAGGGCAGGGTGTTTTAGTAGAAAAGGTATAATCTTTTCCAGCCACTTTGGATGATAAAACTTATGATGTTTGGATAGGGTGTCTTAGAACACCATCATTCAACCATAAAAGAAGAGAAAGACCAAACAATGCAACATTTGGACTTTGCCAGTTCCTCCCTGTTGGCTGTCTTTTCAAAGCAAGTGTCATCTGAAATGATTTTATACATTCCTATACCATTCCCAAACCTCTGTGCACAAACATCCTGTGCAGGGGCAGCTGGGGCTGGGCTGCTCTCTGCTGTGACACCTGGCTCACACACACATCTGCAGAGCCCCCTGGGTGCCAGAGCCCTTGGACTGCTCAGCAGAGCTGTGCCTGACAAGGCTTTTCATACAAAACCTCTTCACCCTTCCCTCCAGGGCTCACCAACGGTGCATCAAGAATATTTGGTTGTCCCGGTGGAGTTACAACTAAAAGAAATGTTTTCACCCATCTGGTTTGTGTTAACTTTACTAGGGAAATGCAGATTACAGGGGAAATTTTGGGTTTTTTTGCTTCTATAACCATGTCTGCACCCTGGCTGCTGCCAGGACCATCCTGGGTGCCCCAGGGAAAGCTGCAGCCCTGGCACAGACAGGGTGCAGTGTGACAGAGCAGAGGGACAGGCCAGCAGTGCTGCTGGGGAGGTGAGAATGCCTCACCTCCACACCCAGCCTCGCAGAAAATCCACTTGGGTGATTTCTGTCAAAGCTTCTCCTTGCAGAGCTGTGCTGCTGCATTTTTAAGCCCAGCCAAAACCTCAGATTGCATCACAGAACTGAGTGGTCCAGGATCCATAAACGTCATTTCCCAGGATAATCCTTGACTTTTGTTTCAGTCTGTTATTTCCCACTTAATACCCACAGCTTTTTAATTGGTTATTATTATTTCTTATTATATTTGAAAATTTTAAGAGTCTCTCAAGAAGCAAATAGGGGACCTAATTAAAGAAAAATGCAGAGAATAATCAAAATGTAGTGTGACTTTACAGATGTGACAGACATTGATTCTTCTTGGGAGGGAGGCAGGAAACTGTGGTGGGCCTGAGCCCTCAGCCCTCAGCTGACTGCAAAATATCCCCTCAGGACTAACTTTGTGAACTCCAGGCACACAATAACCACCAGCAGCTCCCGCACCCAGCTCCACAGCACAGCCCAGGCTGCTGCCAGACAATATTTTCCATTATTTTGATGTTGTAATACAGCATTTATTTACCTGATTTAAAAGCAGCCATTGACCTAGCACATGACTTCAGACACATTACTTCAGTGGGCTGGTTTTTATCTTCTGATGGCCTTTCAGACCTTTAGTCCCTCTTCTAATCATAAATAAAATATAGACAGTGATGACGAGAAAAGGGAAAGATGCAATTTGTGTACTGATCATGGAGAATGAAGAAGGTGACACAACATGATCAGTCATTTAATGGCATCAGACCCAGACCTGATACAAAATCAGGCTCATTTCACATGTATGGCTTCTTCTGCACCTCATTTTGAATGTTTAGCTCTTCTGATGGGTTTGCTACATCAGTTCATACATTGCTGTTACAAGCAGTAGGTGCAAGACCAAACCTCAGCTTTAAGTTACATTATATCCAAATAAACAGAATTCAACACAACGCTCCTGCCATTGACTGTAGTGGGTACTGAGCTCATCTAAAGATGTCATTACTGCATCCAGACTGGTACAAAACTTCCTCTGCTGTGGTACAAACTGAACTAGAATTTGTCACCATTGCACTTAAGGATAGGCAGAGACAGTTCCTCGACTGCCAGATCTCCCACTCAGGGGGCTGTGCACAAAAACAGACAGGCTGGACAGCATCTGTCAGAGACCTGATTAAAATTCAAGCTACCTTTCAAAGTACAGCTTTGAGACTGACACGTTGCTTATCATGAAGAGAGGACCTGTAAAAACAGAAATGGGAAGATAAGGAGGATGAGACTGGCAAGCTCAGAGTCTCCCAGTGACTCCCAGCGCTGGGATGACCAACCCCAGCTTGAACAATCCAAGATGGGTGACTTGGTTATGAAAAAGGGTGGTAAACAAGGAAAGATCACGCATGGAAAAAATAAACATCAAGGGCTGGAGTGGGGCTGAGCAGCAATGCCAAGCAGCAGCCCTGCCAGCAGGCTGTGACACATTCACAGCCGGGCGGCCGGGCGGGGTGGGATTGATCACTGCCTGATTGACGCTAATGACACTCCCCAATGGCTGTGCCTTTCCTCACACCGCTCCCAGGAGGCTCGGAGGCACATTCCTCCTCGGTTCTAATGGGAAAAACCATCTTTTGAGTCAAGTTAAATGATGCCAGGTGTTTGCTCGGGTTGCCTGAGCCGGAGGCTTCCCAGCAGTGGAACTCAGCTCTCGAGAACACAGCAGGTACCTGCTGGGAGCTCCAGCCCAGCTCCACGTGCAGCTAGAGAGGGATGAGATCCATCCTGTGGTGCTGTGAGACAGCAGCATCTGTGGGTGTGGGTGCCAGCCCAGCAGGGCGCTGGCAGCTGCCGTGTTTGTTTGTGTTGCCTGGAAGCCCCACTGAAGGATCAGGTGTGTGTGACAAGCCTAAAGCACTGCACTCTCCTGCAGGGGTTATTTACCCCTGCTGCCTTTGTCCTGCCTGTCAGGAAAAGCCTTCCTTCTGCCAGTGACAGAAGTGCACCAGAAATGGAAGGAGGAGTAGGTGCACTGCTTCAGATCCCACAGCACCAGACCTGAAGTGTCACCCAGCCCAGATCATCAAACATTCTGAACAGCTGAAACCTCATACCAAGCTAAACTCAGGACTTCTGAGCCCAATCCCAGGCCAGTGAGCAAACCCTTCACACAGAGAAGAGGCGCCTGCAAATGCACAGAACTGCACTGCTAATTTTGAGAGAGGAAGGTGAAGTTTTCAGATGCTCTGTGCCTAAAGAGGTCACTGCAATAAACCTTCAGCAGGTCCCAGGAAAGCTACTGGCAATTGCTAAAGCTCAGAATTCCTGAAAATCAGAATCTTTCTGTCTTAGGACCCTCCCTCAGGAATTGCAGTTTATAAATGACTGATTCATGGCATACCTAAATTTAAGAATGCCAAGGAATCTAGCAGAATCCATGTGCCCAGGACTTCCAGAGCCAGTTCTGTAAGAGCTGTGGAACCTGTGTGCCATGGACTGACACTGGCTGTGCTCCTCAGCTGGCAGGGCTGGTGCTTGCGTGTCCCATCCTGTTCTCCTTTCCACCCTTTCAATCTCTCACTAGGATCAGTAACAACCCTCTGGAAGCAAAACACAGACCAGCCTGGATTGTTCCAACACCTCCCAATGTGTGCTGCAGCAGCGGGATGCACGGCTGCAGGAGGAGGAGGAGGAGGAGGAGGAGGAGGAGGAGGAGGAGGAGGAGGAGAGCTACCTTTCTCTTCTCCCTCATGCACATGTAGGTGGTGGCCCAGCCCAGAGGGACCAGGACAGGACAGGCTGCCACCTGAGCAGCATCTCACACCTGGAAGGGATGGGATGGGCATTCTCCCCTGGGGACAAGGGAAGTCCCAAATTCCATCCTACAGACCCTGCCCACAGCAGGCCTGAGTCTGAATGACAGCTTTGACATTGCATGCACCCAACCAGAAATCTTTCAATAGAGACATTCCTCTGGGGTCTGAAACCTGGCTGAGGGTGTGAGGGCACATCTGCTTATAGCAAGACAAATATTTGTGTCAACATGTAGAGGAAAAGAAGGCAAATCTTTAAATTAGAGCACACTCTGAGAAAGGGACATTAAATAATGAAAAATTTCCACATAGGTAATCTGGGTTAATTTTCTAGAAAATGTTTCCTAGAACAGAGATCTAGATCAGTCTTTTAACAGTTTATCTCTTTCCAAATTTCCAAAAGAACCTTTTTGACTTGCTTCCATTTCCCTGGTGACCCAGTAACACATATGCATTTTCTCAGGATTACCACAGCGATTCCTTTGTGATGATTTCTCTATTCTGCATTTTAAAATAAAGCTGAACATTGAGGCTTAGAATGTTAATCATGAGAAGAAGAATCACAGGACAACCAGTGGTTGCTTGCAGCGCAGTGAAGTCGCAAATCAGCTGCTGAGGATAAATACCAGACACAAACAGGCTTCAGAAGCAGTCCTGAAACACTTAAACACAATATATTTCCCTTAACACAGCCCTTTGAGGTCACAATCTTTTCTAAAACAAAGGGTCTCCCATGCAGAACACACTCGACACCTTTGTCAGGCCTTCCCAGAGCAGAATGGGGAAGGGGCACAGCTTCCCCCGGGCAGAGGGGCTCCTGAGCAGCTGGGGGGCTGTGAGGGGCAGAGGGGCTGGGCTGGGAGCAGCCAGCTTCAGCAGGTGACACACAGCTCCTGTGCTCAGCACTCCAAAAGGCAGCACGTGCCTTTCAGCCCCTTCATGGCAGTTGGGTGATGCACTAAACTCAGAAAGCAGCAGTGCTGCTGTGTGTCCAGCTCTTGGACAGACTCCTGCAGCCAGGAGTGCTTCCCCTCTGGGCTGGGTTACAGCCAGGTGATGCACAGCACTGGGAGCAGGAAGGATTCCAGCCACCCTCTGCTCCCACGCCCCAAAATCTGCACCTCACAGCTCAGGTGCAGCTACATCGAGGGCAGCAGGTCTGGGGGGTTTTGGATCTGCCTCTCCTCATTGCTCTGCAAATCTGAGTCAGCCACAGAAATAAGAGGGGGACAGGAAAAAATAGAAAGGGAGAAGTGGTTAAGGCATTCCTGTGTGACGCAAATGCAGTGATGTCAGAATTGGAGACCACAGACAGCTCTGCCAAATGAATGGGATTCCAGCAGGCTCCAGCTGGTCTCATGGTTTGTGCATTCTGTGTTGTTTCCTGGATACCAGCAATTCCCAGCTGTAAACTGAGCCACCATTAACCCTTCCCTGCTGTGGGTTTCCAGGCAGTCGCTCACGGGGAAGTTTTTCCCTCTGGTGAAAGATTCCCATATTTCATAACCAGGCATCTTGTATGAATCAATGGCCAACTTCAAAATAACCTCTTGACCCTGAGTGTCTGGGACAGCCATGGAACATGGAAAGGAGAACCTCTTATACAAAGCAACATTTATTATCTGATCTTTCAGCTGCATCCCTGTGCCCTTGAGCTTCATTCCCAATCCCCCATGTGACTCACCTTTATCACTTTTCCTCTCCTACTCCTTTTTTTCTCCCTTTTTTCCCCCCTGTTCCTTCAAGCTAATTTTTCATTTTTTCCTTCCTACCTCTGCAATGAGAAGATGAAGCATTGCTTTAGTGCTGAACTTACTCTGGGAATAGATGTGAAATCCTGGATCTGACATACAACTCCCAGAAATTTTTGTGAGGCAAAGCATCCAAATTATTAATCTGGTGGCTGATTCCTTCCTGGCACAAACTGAAAACCTAATTTTGGATCTCAAATGCCTGAACTTCCCGAAAGTGAAAATCTAGGCATGAATTTTTTTGGCTGAACTAGCCCTCCCACAGCTGGGAGGGAACAAGAGCTTGAACTCAGGCCAGACCAAAATAATCAAATATCTGATTTATTAATCTCTACTAATCAAATTGTGTGTAAGCTGCATGGACAGGTCCCCCTGCTCTTCTCTCCAGGTACTGACAGACAATGAAAAACTTCACACAGACACATCAGAACAAACCTCCTGGACTGAGGTGACAGCAGAAAGTGTGAGTGCTTTTGAAAATTGGTAGTGAAAAGACAAATACAGCCAAAATCAGAGCAAGTTAAAATGCACTGATTACATTCCTCAACAGAATAGACTTGTCCAAAACCTGAAGGGCTGAGCTGCATTTCCAGCCTGCTCAGCACAAAGTGCTGCTGCTGTCACAGGGGACACTCTGATTAACTCTGACAAGAACAGGGGGCAGTGCTTCCCAGCCAAGGAGCACCAGAGGCTGGAGCTCTTCCCTTGCTCGTGGACATCCCAAAGGCTCTCCTGTCCCCTGCCTGACCTCCCTGCATGGCTCTGCTGCCTCCACCACTGTCACTGTCACCAGGGCAAAGCTTGGGCTCTTCTCAATTCCTTTTAAGTTCTGAGCTTTTATGGTTCATCCATTCAAATTTTTCTCAGCTAACATGAAAATGGATATTTCTCATCTGGCAGGAAAAGCTCAACTTCAAGAAAAATAATAAAATAACAACATCTAGAAATGCTGATCCTGCAGCCACCTCGTCCTTGGCCTGTGGTCAGATCCCCACTCACAAAATGGGCTCAGCCCCCAGCAATGGATCACAGGACAACGCTGGTGGAAGCTGAGCACAAAGAGAGCCATTCTGGCCCCATTCCTCAGCTTAGCTCAGGGTACAGCTGCAGCACAGCCAGAGGGACTCTCAGCTTTCCATCCCAGCCTGCAAATCCCTGGGCATGGCCCTGTTTGCTAAGATCAGCCCTTATTCTGCAGAACATTTTATTTCTTTCCACATTATAACATGTATGATGTATTATTTACCACAAGCTCAAGCAGTGTAAAGGGAAGTGTAATTCCAGTCCCTCAGGTATTCAAAAATAGTAAAGATGAATTTTCTTTGAGCAAGGGAGTGATACAAGAAAGAAGGTCAGTAAACCTAGCAAAGTGAAGTGTGAAAAAGAATATGGTTTATGGCTATTAATGCACCAAGGGAAATAGGAAAGGAAGGAAAAGAACAGAATGAGCTAAATACTGCTATTGGAGTCAGAGTAAATAGGCATGAACTGATAACAAACAAGGTAAGACTGAATGAAAATTAGAAGGCTCCCAAGCAATTCAACAGCCTGATTCTAGAGCAGTCAAACATGGGAGCAACAGAAACCAAACTCTGGAATAAAACTATTAAGGCAACAAAGCCAATGGCATAGCTTGGTATTTGTGAGAGGAGCCCTGAGTCAGCATCCCAAGCAGTCCTTTGTAGCCCCATCTTTCTGAACGTTTCCCTTGGCTTTTCTAGCTGCTGTTGCGTAGCAGACAAGCATTTCCCTTTCATGTCACTCGCAGGAATGTTTTGATTTCTGAGGCCAAAGAAGAAGGGGAGAGGTTGTGCTGCTGCCCAGGGGCTAAGACATCAAACACTTGGCCAGTTGGGTTTCTCTCCCCTCCTGCCCAGCCTCTCAGTCACTGACTTCTTGCCTGTTCCTTATCATTCTGCTTCCACACATCTTGGCTCAGCTAAAAATAGATCCATATTCCATCTCTCTGCTGTGTGGTGCTGCAGAGCCAGCCCCATTCCTCATGTGGAATACAATGCCCACCCTCCCAGGTGTTTGTTACTAGGGGTATGTGTAACGAGCAAATCTGTGAGTAAGCACAAGACAAAAGGAGTTGATCCTCAACAGTGTGATAAGGCTCCCTTGTGTGCTTCGAGAACATCTTGGGGACCTTTGAATGCCGAGAAAGTGACACTATTGATACAGGTTAAATTATCTCTGTGGGCCTAAAGATGCACACACGTGGCACTACTGGTAAATAACTAACATTAAACACAACTGTGATATTTTATCCTGTGAAAACAGGATAAAAATCTGACCTGTAGAATTATGGGGCAGTTTAGGCTGGGGAAGAGCTCAGAAGCCCATCTAGTCCAACTGCTCAGTCACAGAGGGCCAGCTCAGATCACACTGAGCAGGAAGGGTCTGTGACAAGGCAGATGTGCCAGAATGGGCTGTCCCACTGATTGCCAAGGGATGCACAGTCCTGCATGCCCTCAGCAGCTCCTCAGCCAAGGCCTTTGGAATGTTCACTGTGATGCTCATGCACATCCCTGGGTTTCCCAGCTTGGTAAAACTAATTTTGTTTGAATCTTGCTCTTAGAATCATTGGTGGTCCTGTGATAATTATCCATGGAGCCCTGGCAGAAGAGCATGGAATGACAGCGTGGTTGGGGTTGGGAGGCACCTGGGAGGCTCATCTAGAGCCAGCCCCTGCTCAAGCAGGAAGATGCTGCCAGGGCCCAGTCAGGTCAGTGCTATCACTGTGACAGAGCAGCCAGCCCAGCTCACCAGCATTAGTCACAGCAGAGATGAAACAAACCTGCCCAGCCTCCTTCCCTTTGCTCTGCTCTGATGTTCACAGATAAACCCATGCGGGAGAAGCTGGAAAGAACTGAATGTCCTGTGGGAGCTCTTATCAGGACCAGGAGTGAGCAGCCAATAACCACTCAGCAAGTCACCTTCTAAGTTTAAAAAGCAGCCTGTTGTTTTAAGTATTTTAGTCATCAACAAATTGGCTGGGGTGTTTTTCACTCCCTCAGTTTCCCCTCTCCCATCTCCCCCTGCTGGGATGAGCCAGCTGTTTGTCCTCATGTATTTTATGGACAAGAGCAAAAATCTTTTACCATTTTTAGGATCTAAATTGTGTCACCTTGTTTGGAGGGCTGGCCTGTGTTTGTTCTACCATTGTTTGCTCTTCCTGCTTTGAACTGTAACCTCTGGGCACAGGGACTTTCTGTCGGGCAGTGTTTGCCCAGGACCAGCACAACCCCGCTCCTCTGAGCCTCCCTGGCACCCCCACAGGCACTCCAAGCTGCAGAGGGTTTGCTCCAGAGGTTCTTCACCACTGGACACAGCCTCAGCTCCTGGCAGCCAGAGCCTGGTTGGAGAAGCCCACCACGATGGGGATGCAGGGTGTCTCAGGAAAGGTCTGTCTGTGGGACCAGGGCCCTTCCCTCTCCATCCCCCTCGTGCACAAAGGTACAAGGGTACATTTCCCAATACAACCCCGTCACTTTTTCTTTCCACATTTCATTATTTATGAAGAATAGGGCACATGATCCACGCAGGGCGGGTTGATTGAGGCACGTCCTAAAACGTTTATTGAAATCTGCCAACCCCGGTCTGTGGCACCCAGCCAAGCTGAGCACAGGCAGCAGGGCAGCCCCTGCCCCACTGCCCTGCCCTGGCTTCAGCCTCAGCCCTGCCATTCCCAGGACAGCCCATATTAGCAAGCACTATCATCAGTCATCTGTCGTTCCAGAAGTACGGATGGTTTGCTTAGCAAGTACAAAACATGGAATTGGCTGGGACAGTAGGAGGCAGACACCGAGCAAACATCTCTACCCATAGCTCTTATCATGGTTAATTCTTTAGAGTAGCCTCCCATCAAGGCTGTGATCACTGATTCGGTTTTTAATTTGCCAGTTTGTAGCGTTTGACTACAACGTGATTGCAGGATCAGCTCCTCCCAGGGAAAATGCCACCACTGCCCTCTCCTGTCCTTTCCTTGTCTCCTGTCTCCATTCCTGCTTCTCCCGGTTTTGTTAACTCTGCACCTACAATCTTCTGGTGCCTGTGACACAGAAGAATGCCCAGGAGATTTTTTGGTGCCCTCTTCTTTGTCCAGTTTCGAAGCCCTGGGGACAAGAGCTGTCTCTGCCCTGTGTTTGTGGTGTGGCACAGAGCACAAAGGTCGTGCCAGGGGCTCTGACTGCCAAGGCAGTGGCAGCAGTGCCTGCCCAGCTCCCAGCCCTGCAAGAGCAATGACACAGAGCTGGCAGCTGAGCTTGGTGCTTCTTCTGGCATTTCACACAATATCTACACCTGAAAACCTCTTTAAAGCTCATGGAAGAACTTTGGGCAAGCCTGTATACTTCATGGAGCAAGAAGATCAAGGTTTGGGTAGCATCCCCTCTCCCACTGATCCTTGAAGGTTTGGGTCTGTGCTGCATACTGAGTTTGTCTGAAAATTAACTATTTACAAAATCTGTGGTAAATACTGATAGCACAAAAATCTGAAAAATCAAAGGCTGAATATGCCACAGAAACAGAGGTCAGTGAGCATACAGAGAGAATACAGGCACTGATCATAAACACAGCTAAGCACAGATACAGCTCATTCTGATTCCTTGCATGGACACAAGGCCTTAGCTGCACAAAATCTGGGAACCACATTCCCAGACTGTGCCACAGGTACCACAGTGCACGTGCTGTGCCTGCCCAGAGGCTGCTCTGGGCAAGGAAAGCCCTAAAAGTGCACAAGGCTCAGGCTCCAAACTCCCCTGGAGAACTGTTACACACAGACAGACTACTGAACATTTAGGAAAATACCAATCAGCCATAATACAACCAGAGTCTCATTTTGTCATACCTAAAAAGGAGACACTTAGCATTTCAGTCCAGCCTTCACCAAAATAGTTGGGAAACAGCAGATTCCACATTCCACCTCTATGACACTGATGGCAAAACAAGATACAGTTGTGCAGAAGGTGTGTATATTAAAAAAAAAATATAAAAAAAAATGTCCCTACTGCCTGTGGGAGGCTGGGCAAAACCATGCAGATGGTATTTCATGCTGGGACCAGCTGGAGGTCAGGACATACTCTGAACATCACCCACTGTAGGGAGTCATTTCACCTGGAAGGAGAAATGCAATGAAAAAGAAGCTATTTCTGGGTATTCCCAATTCCATAAGCAGGAGCTCCTAAAGAGGGAAGAATGTCAAAAGTCATTTCTGACCACATGAACACCAAAGCTCAGTGGACAGGCAGCCAAGAGAAGGCAGCTAAACTCCAAGTTATGTTTCTGGGAGAGCAGAAGCAGAGCCCTTTGACACAACCCTAAAAATGTTACCTGCTCTTAGCACTTTAGAAGCAAAGTGAGGGGGACAGAACAGCGACATCCTGAAACTCCCAGCCCTCCCAGCCCTTCAGCCTCCAGCCCAACAGAAGTTTCTCTGAAGTAGATTTATAGAGCCAAATGCTGAAAGATGTGAAAGGGAATATTATGGTCCTTTAATTTGCCCTGAATACAGGGGCTGTAATTCTTTTCAGGGCTAAACTAACACACATGTTCTCAAAATGGATCTAATTCCATTGTGATTGTTCAAAACCTGGTGAAGCCACTGCCGTCCCTGAGAAGCAACTACAATGTTTAATTTCTACTGGAAAGTTGTATATTATTTATTTAAAAGAGACACTTTTTTTACTTCTGCTTCTAGCATGAAACCTTGTCGTGTCTGTGTCTGCAAAGCTGAAATGCCCCCACTATCTGTCACATGACTTTGACTGCAAAGATCTACTCAGGGTGGTCAAGTAATTTCTAAAATCCGTCCTTTGAGATGAATTTAGTTTCCAAAATTTGTTTACCAGCTACTGGATTGTTTTTGTCTTTTCAATCCCCTTTGGAATTATTACATCCTGGTTTGAAAGTGGACATCAGAACAAGACATTGTATTTAATGAAGAGCATTCCTAACAGGGAATCATTTTCATTTTTCTGCAGGTCTAATGGCTTTGTAGCCCATGAACAACTGTGTAACTTCAAGGGACAGCCTGACTCTTCAGCCACTCCTGTTTCCTGATGCTGGGTGTTGAAATGATGTTGTTTTGGGGGGGTTTCTTTCTTGTTTTTTTTCTTTCTTTTCTTCTCAGATTTTTTTTTTTTTTTTTTTTGGTGAGCTATGAAAAGAAGCTCTTCATGAAAAGTTAGAGGAGAACAATCTCCCCTGGCCTTCCTCCAGTTCCTGGAGGTAAAAGCATGACAAGCAGCTTTATTCCATAAAACTGACAAATAATCTCTGCCAGATTTTTCCCAATTAGGACTATCAGTCTTTACAATGAAACCCTTTATTTGCCATAAACAAAGTCCAATTATACCTCCCTAGGAAAAGGAGGAGCAGGTGCTTCCACAGCAGAACATGAGCACTGGTGAGGTGGGAGGGCTTTGGGTTTGACTTAACCCCTTGCAGTCTGCACCTGTGCTGCAGTGATGGCGCCTTGCTCTGGATAACTGACCTCAGAGACCCTGAGGAACGCTGGTGATCCCAGCACCCAGAGCCAGAGAACGCCCAAACATTCCCAGCCAAGGATTCCCCAGGAGGTCCTGGCACCGTTTATGGGCAATAAATGCCCCTGCAAGGCTCTGCTGCTCCAGCACCACCAAGCTCTCTGCACGTGTTTGACTCCCTGCTGCCTTCAGGGAGGATGAACCCTCAGGGATGGACTCTCCCCCTTCTCTGGGTGCCATGGGAAAACCAGGGAAATGGGATTCAGGAAGTGGCTCAGGGCTCAAGGCCTGTCCTGAAAAGCACCTCCTTTCTGTGTTACCTAAAACACACCACTGGACTGGCCCAGGAGGGAATTCCCCGTGCTTGAACATTATATTCTGGGATTTATTTATTTATTTATTAAACACAGAGTATCCAGAGAGCTACATCATAGCTGTCATTTTAAGGTCCAATAGTTCCACTGTGAAATTATTTTTTATTAAGATTCAGAGCCACAAAACTTTTAGGGACTCTCTTCTGTCACGGAATGTGATTCACCACCCTATCCATACAGGCCATGATTCATTTGGGCTGGTTTTTATTATTAGGAGTCTTATTTTAGCAACTTGGCTGTCCTTAATCCATTTGGCTTTGATTTGCCTGCAAAACTCATGCATGGGATAACTATAACCTGTCACATAAAGCACCCATTGACCCTCGTGTTGGGGGGTTGGTTTTTATTTCAGCTTATTGAAAAATTACAGTGCATTTTTTCTCATTTTGTCTTTTCTATTGACATATTAGAGAAGTTAGCATTATGTTGCATGTGCTTTTAAAATAAAACCCTTTTTCTCATTTCTATTGAGAAGGAAAGTCTCTTCACTGGAAGTGGAAGGTGTTCAGTGTTTCTGAGGTGCAAGGCCAGGGCTGGCATCACAGAGCCCAGCATTGCCTGGGTCCCTCTGGCTCTGCAGATTTGCGTGCTAGCCCTCTGCAGCTGGAGCCGCGCATCTGGGAGCCAGAATTAGAACCAGAAGTTAAGCAAGTTGTAGCTTCCCAGCTATGTAGCCAGAATTTCCAAAGTGACAGGATGTTGTGGTATCTCCCTGAAAGCTGTCCTCACCTTGCCGATGAATTACAGTTCCTGTAATTTTTGGCCACTTGGCATCACAGGATCCCATGATGTCAAACAGTTTCACCAAGAGAATCGCAGTGGGATAACTCATCTTGGCTTGTGGGGACTAAGAAAAAGCTTGCTAATCACTGGTTTACAGCGTGCATGTCAAAACATCTACTACAGCTGGGATTTGTGTGACTGAGCTTCTCCCTAGCATGAAACTAAATATAGATTTAAATGCACTGGGTAATGCACTGAGCCAGAGTAAAAGTGTCCTGAATCAAAAGTGGCAATGGAATGGGAAACATACCGCTGTTCCCACTGATCCAGTCGGATTTCTGTTCCTACTGGGCCAGTGAAAGGAATAGTAAAAGAGAAGTGGTGAGATGCAGGCTGCTCCTATATTGCTTATAGCCTCGTGGCAAGAGTTTGCACACATTATGAAGACAACAGGAGTTGGCATTCCTTTTGTTCTTTGGGTTCTTTGGGTTTTTTTGTTTGTTTCTGTTTCATCGTTTAGTTGTTTGATTGTTTTTTAATGATAAAAAGTAGAAGAGGAAAGGGAAACAATAAACTGTACATTTAATGTTTCACTTGTCTTAGGTGTACCTGGTTCAGAGCCTGGCTGCTCAGGGCAGTTTGTTATAAAAACTGGACTGTAGAGCTGCTTCTCTAACACCACCCTGCTGTAGCCAGTGAGAATGGGGCTGCCTGAATGGAACAGGAATGGAACACCTCAACAGCTCCATCATCCTGACAGCCTGCTTAGGAGCTGGAGCATTTTCCACCAGGGTTTGGAGCCTGGGCCAGGTGCCAGGCTAAGCTAACTGCAGTATCCCAGCTCTTACCATCTCAGCTTCTCAGGTCTCCCATTTTCGCTCTCAGCTCTGCTGGTCTGGGGAGGAGCAGGGAGGTCTGGCAGCTCACCTGCAGGGTGGGAGCTGCCCAGGGCAGGCTGTGCCTCCTGCCAGCCCTGAGCACAGCTGCAGAGCCTCTGGCTCTCCAGCCCAGCCCTTGGGGCTCAGGCAGGTGATGGTCTGTGCTCAGTTCTGAGCAGGGAGGAGGCTCCTGGGGACAGCTCCAGCCGGGACTCGCTGCCACCAGAGCCCAGCAAGCCCCAGGTTTGGAGGCTCTGCTGCTCTTTGGTGCTGGCAGCCCAGCAGCAGCAGCTGCTCTCCCCACAGCCACGGGCAGAGAACAAGCCAGGGGAGTTTGTCCCAAACAAACCAAGGGCTGCACTACAGCACACGCATCTCCCCTTTCCTTTCCCTAACTAACCAAGCTCAGACTTCATGAGGTTTCCCACTCTGGCCAAAGCAAGGTGTTTATGCCGTGGGTGTTCTCATTTTGTACAGAACAATGGCCGGGCCATCAGGACTGAAGTGCTGGATGTCCCTTCTCGACATGACGTGGACATTGCAGAGTGTCACAGAACAGCTTGTGAAAAGTCCGACAGGGTTCCCAATGAAAACAGAATTTACAAAGAATCTTCTCGCTCTCAAGCACTCCAGGCAAGAGTATGGCATTATTCAGAGAGGAAACATCCCCACAAACCAGACAAAGGACACTGGCTTTAATCCTGCTCATGCTATAAACACCCAGTGGAACTTCAGAGAGATCATTTAAATCTCATTTTTACTCGGTTTGCTATGGATTTCTGTGACAGCCAGTATCTGTTTGATTTGTCGCTAGTTTGTGTGTTGTTTGCCTTTAAAAAACAAGTGACTGGGTCTGAAGAAATCCTGTGGAGGGAGTGAGAAATTGCTTCTCCCCTTGAGGAGCAATTGAGGCTGCTCGGGACAGAAGCTTCCAGGGCAGAAGAAAGAAGATGCCAGACAAATGGAGAGAGACAGGCACAGCAAGGAGCCCTGAGAGGGACAATTGAGCAAGCACCAGGCTCAGAGGTGATGGGAACACAGAGGAGGAGCTGCTGCCCAGGCTTGGGCAGGGGAACTTGTTTATAAGTTCTTTTATTTCTATTCTGTCTTAGCTAATTTGGAGTTTTCTTCATTGAAAAGGTTAAGCATTTTAATTTCTATTCTAACACGGCTTGGCTTTTTTGGATTTGTTTTGTTCTGGCTAGTCTGGGTCACTTGGTAAGAAGTTCAGAAAAGTTACCACATTTCAGAGAGTAACTCAAAGGATTCATTGGTGCTTCAGTGGTGTCTGAGTCCTGCAGATGGAAGAGCCTGACTCCTCTGGCCTCGGCCTCTTGCTGGCAGGAGGGCAAACCCAGAACGCTGCTCCTTCTAAGAAGTGTTAGCTTGTATCATGATAAGAGTCTTCACTTCTCGTTTCTTCTCTCTGAACTGTTGGTTTTTGGTGCTGGTTTCAATTACTGAGATGCCATGAAAGGCTGCAATGAATTTCTGACAGAGCTGAGTGGAAGTGAGGACGAGGGTCTGGGCTGTTCAAAGCCTTCCCTCCCTGCTCTGCTCTCCCTGGCTCTTGGAGCTGACTGAGAAGCTTGCACTGAAATGGCCTGGAGCATCCAGCCGTGGCTGTCTTTTTTCCCTCAGTGACACAGGGCATCATGTTGAAAGACCCACCATAATTTTACAATCCAGACCAAAAAATGAAGCATTTGAAGAGCAGATCTCCAGCTGATGTTAACAAGTGACTGCAGGCACTGAGGAGAAGCAGCTCCTGTTCAGGGGGATGGAACTAAATCCTGGGAGATGATTCAGCTCTCCTTTTGCAACTGCTGTGTCAGATCACATGTTCAGGCTCCCTGGTGGCCCTATGGGTTATTCCTTGTACAATTTCTGGAAGAGTTTGCCTTGGTTCTACATTGTTATATAGAGACTTACCACAGCTTTCTTGCAGGACACAGTCAGACACAGTCTAGTTTATGCCACGGCTAAATAATGAAAGTAACTCAAAGTTCACATTACACTGACAAGAAAAGCCCAATATGTTCCTCACTGATCTGATATATAAAGTTTTTCAGGTGCCTTTTTAAAGGCTGACAACTGTGAACCAGGATGCAATAAAGCACTATGAAACACCAGCAGGTTAGAGGCTGCACAGGGAGCTACCTCACCAGCTGCCACAGTTGCTTGAAAATTGCTCAGTTTACAAAAAACAAAATCTGTTTTTTCCTGCAAAACACAGTGCATTTCCTCCTCTCGCTTCCTATGGAACTCCTGTAACCTCTTAGCTTTTTAAAGTTCTTTTTTCCAGCATAAGGGAGCATTAGGGTGAACTTGCTAAAACAACCAGGGCTTGTCTTGCCAATCAGTATGAAGACAGCATCAAAAATTCTAGCAAAACGCAAAACCAGCACACTCCTCAAATCTGCAAATATTTTTACAACATGAGAAGGAAAATCAGAGTGGAACTTCCAAAGAAATGCCCTGAGAGAATTCAGTTGAATCCTTCCCTATCTTCACAAGAATCTTATCATGGCATTCACTACATTCCAGGTTTTTACACCACAAATGACCTGAGCTGATATTTAGAATATTTGGCTCTCTATTCAGCAGCAGCCCTATTAAATGTAGCAGTGTCGACAAAAAATATGGCACCTGTGCAGAGCACTAAGGCACAAATGCACAGACAAAGCAGCTGTTGATGATCAATACCAATCTCTCCACAGAAATCCACTTCACCCCTTGCTTTCTGATTAAAGATTTCTTGGATCCCTTATTCTTTTATTTGAGATGGAAGCAAAAATCAAACCCACATTGATAAATTGAA
Source organism: Fringilla coelebs (assembly GCF_963513975.1). Classification (NCBI taxonomy): domain Eukaryota; kingdom Metazoa; phylum Chordata; class Aves; order Passeriformes; family Fringillidae; genus Fringilla; species Fringilla coelebs. The sequence continues at coordinate 864,082 of NC_140044.1, forward strand.
AAATGAGCATTGGATAAAATTGGAACAAATTCTGTTTATTCTCTTATTTTTCTGCAACACCTTTAAATGTGGGCTTGATCCCCAAAAGGGAATGCTGAGTGCCTGACAGGTGCTTTTGCCTGCTGCTCCTTCTTGCCTGCCAGTGTTCCCTGGGAGCCACCCACACGCCTCCTCCCTGCCAGCAGGTGCTCCAGAAAGGTGTGTCTGAGTCCCTGCCCCTGCAGGATTCAGCTCTGGAGATGGAAATCCCCCGGAGCAGGGAGCAGCCCTTGCTGTCAGCACGGCACTTGGGCTGTCAGGACTCTGATGTCTAAGGCTTTCCCACAATCATTAACTCTTTTGCTGTCTCCTTGCATAAAATCTAAATGTTACTGTGAACAGTGAAGCACCATAGGAAGGTGTGCTAGCCCAGATACAAACATTTTAATTTCAGGTGGCATTTGTTTCCCCTGAGTACAGGCTGTTGTTACCTGGTTCACCCTTCACTTCTAATTCAGTATTCCATTTCCCCTGCAGTTTAACAGACTAAGAGTCTTTAGGCTCCTCCAAGGTACACCTTTCAGAACAACTCTTTTGTGGGTTAGATTAGGGGAATAACAAACCAGGAGAAAACAAACAGACCTGTACAAGGGGACAGCATACATTTGATACATATTTAATGTGCCACATCATAAATGGAGGCTACAGGCCAGTCTTGGATCATGAGACATTTCATTAGGTACAAACAGGGAAAGATTTTCTGTCTCTAAAAAGTTCCTGACATAAAGCACAACATCCAGCATCTCTGTGTGGCCCACATGGGCTGGGAGTTTCTGTGGCAGCGGCAGACTCCTCCTGCCCAGGTGATTTCCCAGGTGCTGCCCGAGCTCAGCTGGAGGGTGTGTGTGTTCTCTGCCAGCACACTGCAGTCCAGGGCTCTGTAACACCAACTGGGCACTCCAGACATGTCACCACCTCCCAAGGTGGTCCCTCCTGCCCACAGGGACTGCCAAAGGATGGAGAATCATGGGCCAGAGGTGGCTCTGCCGCCAGAACAGGGACACAGATGCTTCAGCAGGACCCCCTGAGCTTTAGTTCCTGGTGAGATAAGGGAGGCTCTGGCTCACAGCACGGGGCCATCTGAGGGAGCACTGCCCACAGTGAGGGCAATGACAAAAGGGAGCCACCCTCTGCTCTGCAGCTGCTAAGAAGTCTGAAGAAGGAACATTCAGTTTTGCCTTACATAAAAACACCCTTACATCTCAGATTTTGGCCTTTTTTGTTTTTTCCCTAAATATCTGGACCAACATGTCCATTCAGAGATGAAATCTCAGTTCTGCAATTTCAGGTGATGCATACACAGCCAACCTGGGGGAGAAGGAGGCTGTGTGAGAGGAGTAAAGCAGCCAGGATTGGAGCAGGAGCATCCTGTGTGACTGCACCACCAGCATGCCTCCAGGGACTGGAGGGGAGCAGCAGGGCACCCTTCCTGGAGAAGGGACATGGGGCAGGCCCCATCCAGAGCCACTCTGCTCCCAGCCAAGAGGAGCAGCAGGAACTTGCACTTGTGCTTCATCCATCCCAGCTGAGGAGAGGAATGAACGGATTGTACAGCACAGGGAAGACAAACACCAAGAGCAAACATTGCCCCCTCAACCCTGTCCCTCTCTGTCAACTAACAGGTTCCATGAAATGCTTCAGTCAGCATGTCACCAAAATAAACAGGCATTGAAGCTGGAGCCTGATCCAACAGGATTTAGAGCAGTAAGTATTCATTACTACCCTTTGGTAGCAGATCAGGGCATATTTCATTCTTAAAATATTTTAGATCAAAAACTCAAAGTGCCAAAGCTGATCCTCAGCCAGAGTGAGAAAACATTGCTGCAGTAAAGTCAATGGAACTAAACCACAGGACTGGTGGAAAATCTGGCCACAGGCAAGCTACAGCTGAATAAGATTGTTTTTCTATACAAGCTATGAGAAGACTGAGATCACTATCTTTTCCTAATAGAACGAAACAATAGCTGAGGATCCACTTTCAAAATGAAACACACAAACTGATGAGCTATTCTGTGGAGGTGGAACAGACCTTCGTGTCTGATCTCTGACCTTCGCTTTCACTGCCTTCATGTCATGAAGTGCTGCTTCTTCCATGAAAAATATTAATGTTTATATAACACCTGATGTGTGTAAGGCAGGCATAGGGGCACACCTCTGCTCCAGCAGGCTGGGGAACAGAGCTGGGTCCTGCCAACCAGCCTCCTTGTTCCTTTGAGAACTCTCCCAGTGCTCCTGAGTTGTGAGAATGTGATTCCTTCATGTCTGCTCTACTTTCATCATTAATCTCTGGATATATTTACTGTTGACTCAGCCTTATATTTATCTTATTAAATATGGAGACCTATTTCTAAATTTAGACTTTCCCTCAAGCTGTTTTTCTCCCTCAGAAACTCCTTTCTTCTTTTTAAATCCTGGCAAGACTCTTCTCTCTGACTTCACACTGAGAATTTTCTACTGTTGCGTTGCAACCAAATTTATTGTTTGCACAACAGCAATAACTGTGCATGTCAACAACCGTAACCTGCAGGTGATAACACCTTTCCATTTCCACAGGTTCCTTGTCAACACCAAGGGTCTGTCTGCTGCCTGAGTGCTGCTGCTGCCACTCCAGCAGTGAGTCCAGCCATCCCTCAGATTTCTGTGCCCCTGGGGCTCCCCTGCAGCTGCCACCTGAGCTCAGCTCAAACCTGCTGGCCACTGGTTCTGCAGACGTAGGAACTGAACCACTGGCACCTCCTTTGGGATTGTCTGCTCACTGGCCAGACTTGAGTTTGGTGTCACTATTGCAGAGATAAGTGCTTGGTGTAACTATTGCAGAGACAAGTGTTTCTCCATGGGAAGCTCTGGGATTCTTGGTCCTTGGGCCTGATGCTGCTGTGGCACTGGGACGTTATATGCCATAATATGATTTTCCACACATTTTGCTGGTGGGACAAGCAGTATTTGCACTTTCTAGGCTATTTCCTACAGCACACATGCCAGACCACCACAGATGCTCTAGGATAAAGCCTTTGAAAGGTCCTGTGCTTCAGAAAGAGTGGAGCATACAGGACACCAAAGTACCAGTACTGGCCAAATCCTGACTGCAAGACTTCCATGAAGACCCAGCCTTACCCATGAAGATGAAATAGCTGCACCTTGGGATTTGGCTGCAACTGTGCTCTGGGAAAAACAACACTCCAGGAGTCTGAAGTTGAACATTTTGAACTTTGGGAGACTGCAATGTGGGCATAAAACTGAATTCAGTGTTACTACTGAGAGAGCTGCAGAAGGCTGGAAACTGGCACATGGCTGCCCACTCCAGAGTTGTTCCCTGCTGCCTGGTTTGTTCTTTCTTAGTTTGAAAGCAAGACCTTCCACCCCTGTGCCAGGACTGAAGCAGTGGGTGCCATGCCTGAAATGAAGGAACCCTCCATTCCCACTGTCTCCACTGAGAAAGGAATCAACAACCCTAACCAGTAACACTGAAAACCAATTCAATTTAAATAAGATGTCTTATAGCACAATCTCAAGCATCAACCGATCCTTGTTTAAGCCAACTGTGGGTAAACAATTGCAGCATTTGCTGGGGAGATGCAAGGAGGAGGAAAAACAAACCCCAAAACTAAAAAGCCAAAGCTGAAGAGGTTTTTTTTAAAGAGCAATTTATAAGCACAAATTCTAATTAATAAGAACCACAGAAAGCCTGAAGGAAAGGGCAAGGCAAATTCAACTGCTCCCAATAGGATCAGAAAAAATCCATAGAATGCAGAGTGTCAGGTCTGGCTTTTGATTACATTTGCTGTTCTTGTTGTTTGCATCAGCTTATTTTTAATTGCTGGTTGCTGTGTTACTGCGGCTTCGGTGTGATTTCCCACAAACCAGGATTTCACCTAAAAGGCTTTTTAGCCAGGTGAAGGAGAAGGAATGGAACTGTACAATTTTAAGGAAATATGCTTTCAGTAATTAAAGACAAATTAGGTATAATTTGTGTGTATGTAAAGGAGATGTTAAATAATATAAATCTAAACTGTCTGAACCCGTGTGTATAATAAGAAAGGCAGAGATCAGGGCTTTAGAGTGCTGGGAACTGCAGACAGACATGATACAGATACACAGGTATATATACACCAAAGGTATTTGAGCACATACATGATGGCACTTCAGAAATCTCTGCTACTTTTTATTCTTTTATATTGCCTTCAATGCAGCTTCAAGGTGTAACTGTGCACAGAGTGGATCGTATTGAAATACAGATAAATGAGAATAGAACATTGAGAATATTGCTTTGAATCCTTGTTGCTTGTGATGACTTTTAAAACCTGCATAAAGACAGTAGAACAAAAATTCTCAATTGCATCAGTATGTCTGCTTATATTCTTCCCATTATTACAGCAGAATTTTCAGGAGTGACAGGAACTACAGCAGCAATTGTCAAAAAGGTAAAAACATTACTCAGATCCCAGGCAGTCACAGGAATGATGCAAACCCAGGAAACCACTTTTGTTCAGCTTCTAGTTTTGATCTATCTACCTTTTGATTTTTAAAATCCACCCCCTCACCCTTCCAAGTTTTGCATCCCATTTCATATTGCCAGCCCCCCAGGAGATTTTTTCATCCCATTTCCTATTGTTGGCCCCCCAGGAAATGCAGAGGGAGGGCAATGTTATTCTGCAGGTGCTTGTTCACACCTCTGTCTGCTCCTGAATCTCCAAATCAATCCCAGCTCTGCATTTTCCCAGCGAATCAGTTCTGCTGTGTCCCATCACATGCTCCCCCTCCCACAGCTTTCTGTCCTTTGGGTTCATCCTCTCCACAGCAAGGGCTGCAATGAGGATGAATGTGAAAAGTGGCCCCAGACGATCTCAGGAATAGGGGAGGGGAGGAGTGACCTTGCCCTAGATTCTGCTTTCCTCTCCTCTTTTTGTAAGAAAGTTCCCCGCTGGGATGTTCCCAAAGGAATGCCTGCCTCTCCTTAAGCTGAGTTTACCCCCAGGTAGGTCTGATCCATTCCAGAGGGCAAAAGCTTCTCCCATGGCAAGTCCTGACTAGGCCACTCACAAAACAAGACAGTAAATCATCAGCACTCAGAGCAGGGCTGTCATTCCCTGGGCAAGGACGCCGTGGATCATAAACCGCCCTGCTGGAATCGCAAACCACCATTTATATCCAGAGCCTGAGCAAACACAGCAACCTCAGAAATGTCAATATCACTGTTTCTATCAACAGAAATAAGAAATGCTTACAAGAACAAAAGTTAAGTAAGCCATGTTAAAATAATTGAATTGACTAGAGAATGCAGCCAGATGAGGAATGAAGACACAGCACACATGACTCAAAGCTGATGGAAACAAATTAGTCAAAGGAATACTTGCCAGTGGTATTCACCCAGCTCTTGGCCAGATACCTCAGGATTTTGTTCTGTTTGGCAAGATTTGAGTGTTTCTCTAAACGTGATCCCTCAGAAGTGTCCAGCTGGTTCCTGGACACGAACTGCTCCTGCAGCTCAGACTCCATCCTGCACAAGATCTGTCCAACACGTGATGAACACAGCAGGGCACATCTGCCCCTGCCAAGATGATGCACATTTTGCCCATCTTCAGCCACTCTCACAAACCAGATCAAACTCCTTGGTCACACACATGGCCACAGAGGGGTAGATTGACCTCTCCCACCATATAAATGTAGAGACCAACAGAAACCCTAAAGTTTCCCATAAGAAATCCAGTCTTCATGAAGGAAAGGTAATACTTAGAGTCAGTTTTTAAACTCCAGTCACAGAAGGTAAAGAACAAAACCCCATAACTGCCATCACTGAAATATCTTAAGGCTTTGAACCCAACCAAGATATGATGAACCAGGCCCTTCAATGGGAATAGGGGCTGGCTCCCCATATTTCATCCCTGCCTTGGCTGCACCACTATGGGGCAAGAGCAAGTCTTGACACACGTCTCATTCCCGCGGCTGTTTTGCTCTCCCTGCTGCCAGCAGGTCCAGGCATGGGTTGTTTCTTTGTGTACACAGGGTGGTATTGATGGAAACAAACAGTTGAGGCTTGTGGGACAAGTTCTTCAGGTGGCTTATGGGAAGGTGCTTGGGATTTTCCCTGTTCCTCTTCCTCCTCATTGTTGGAACTGACTCCCAGTCTCCTCAGCAGAATTTCCCCGAGCGTCACTCCATCCCAGGAGCACTGACACTGTGCCTGCTGCAGCTCAGAGGTGCCTTGTGACACTGTTGTTTCTCCAGGCATGGCTGATTTAGCAATTTAAACCAGATGCCCACTGAACACGGTTTTCTCTTTCATCTTGTCAGGATTCCTCTCACTGTAATTCTTCTATCTGGAGTTTCCACAGATTTAATTTCTCCTCCCCCAAATGAGGTCTTTGCATAATACATTATTTGTACCTTTAAAGTGTTTTGCTATAAATTCCAGCCTCTAGTTTTATGAGTTTACAGTGACATGACTCAAAGACAGAAAGGGCTATCCCTGTTCTGCTCTGACCCCTTATAAACCATGGGTCCTTTGATATCACCCCTGTAACACCTTAATGTGTCCAGTAATGGTGTTTGGCCACTACATGCCCTTCAGAAGGGTTCCAGTACTCCTCAGAGGACAAGTCATGGAGAATCTTCCCCTGTGTTTGACACTGTTAAAGCTGTATTCCTCTCTTAGACCTGGGTGACTGACTTAATCTTTTATTCAGTTCTTGTTTTCATTTACGTCACATCATAAATATTCTACTTCTGGCTCTTTTTCCCTCCAAATTCCTCTTGTACCCTGTTTGGAAAGCAGGGCAGGGATGTCCTGCAAGGCGCAGAGGCAGCCTGGACTGCCAGCCTTGGCTGAGCACCCCAGCAGCAGTGGGGAGCCCTCAGGGCAGCACATCTGGTGTGCAGCTCTGGTGGGAAACCCTGGCCCAGGCCACAGAGCACCTGGGGAGGCAGAGGGAGCACACATCCCACTGGTGTCACCAGCAGAAGCCTGGACATGCCTCAGGGGTGGGCAGGAGTGTCCCAGGGACACCCAGGACACCCAGGGACTCCACAAGTTGGATAATGTTTGACATGCCAATAGAATATATTTTTCAAATAGAGCCCTGAGAGAATACACAGACTGAAACATCTCAAATGGCCTTTTTCATGCTCCTACAAGGCCTTCCATATCTCCTGCATTGCAGTCATTTTCAGTTATTAAATGATTCTTAATCATACACACACAGTCCTTTGCTGATAATGTTTGTTCACTGGGAGTTACTTTGGAGTCCTGGTATGACATCATATATTCCAGTTTAAGAGACAACAGACCATGCCTTTTTCCTTTCTCTTTTTTTGATGTGGACATGAGATGTCTAAGGTCAGGTCCTCTAAGGAGAATTTGGCCTTTAATGTTTTTGTTTCAGACTCTGATTCCAATTATAGTTCCACCCAACTTGAGTATTTTTGTGTTTAAAAAAAGTTATGGGCTACATTAATTTCTGGTTTAAATCAGTGTACATGCATTGGGATAAATTTGGTTCAGTGAAATAATGATGGCAAAGCCACTGAACCACATGATTTACTATGCTAAGTACAAAGGCTGGATCTAACTGTTTCTCCCAGTCCTTCTTTCTAGACATGTGAAAGTAAGGAAATAGACAAAGACCTGCCTGGCAGAAGAAATAGAGCTGTAACAGAGATGTCACATGCTGACTGCCAGGTGATCTTCGCAGCCTTCATTTCTGTTTTTTCTATTTGAAATACATGTAAAGTATGGTTGTCTCTGCCTTGATCCCCAGCAGATTATGCTAAATTATCCATATTTCTAATAAGCAATATAAATAATTAGGCAACAGTACATGACAAGAAAATTACATTTTGAGCTACTGCTGACATGCCTTTGGTGGTGTTGGCAGAAGCACATTGTTGTGAAATGGGAGCAGGGCTGGAAAAGGCCAGCAAGGAGCACTGAGGGAGCACAGCAGGGTCAGGGCCAGGAACTGCTGCTGCCAGTGAGCATCTCCTGGGAGCCTGGCCCAAAATCCAGTGTGCATCTCCTGGAAACGTGTCCCAAAATCCAGTGAGCATCTCCTGGGAGCCTGGCCCAAAATCCAGTGTGCATCTCCTGGGAGCCTGGCCCAAAATCCAGTGTGCATCTCCTGGGAGCCTTGCCCAAAATCCAGTGAGCATCTCCTGGGAGCCTTGCCCAAAATCCAGTGAGCATCTCCTGGGAGCGTGTCCCAAAATCCAGTGAGCATCTCCTGGGAGCCTGGCCCAAAGCCCAGTGAGCATCTCCTGGGAGCATGTCCCAAAATCCAGTGAGCATCTCCTGGGAGCCTGTCCCCAAGTCCCTGCTGCCCCCAGCAGCAGCACAGAGCCCAGCAGAGCTGCCCTGAGAGGCACAGGGGGACAGGCAGGGACAGCCCCTGGCACAGGAGCAGGACACAGCCATTCCTGTCGCTGTCACTGGCTACTGCAGTAAGGTGGGGTGAAAATCCTGCAGGCTGCAGGGAACAGTGGAGATGGGACAGGGGAGAGAGCTGTTTTCCTCTAAGCAGATCCTGCTTTTGCCTCAGCAGAGTGCTACAGCTGTGCCCTGTCCAGGGCTAGCACTGTGGCTCCTGGAGTGGGCATCAACACAGACACAGGGCCTGCCCCAGAGAGCTCAACACTCAGCAGAGGGCATGAAATCTGAGAGAGAAGTGTAGAGCAAGCATTTGTTTCAGAAAGTTCTGTTCTGTTTTAAGCCACAAGGCCACATTGTAAATAAATAGTGAGGACAAGCCAAGGCCATTATTACATGAGTAAAAGTGTATAGAACTGTGTCTTTCTACTCATGACCTTACATAACATCACCACCTCCCCCCAAAAAACTAAACTACCCAAACAAACAAAAAGAAAAAAAAAAATCAAAAACGAAAAGAAAAGTCGTAATAAATATGAGATCAAACGCTGCAGCTGCCAGTCAGCAGGGCAGTGGACAATTACCCACTGGTGGTGTCCTGCTCTCAATCCCCAGCAGCCCTGTGAAGGCTGGCTGCAGTGTTATTGCACTCCCCAGACTGTCACGAATGTTGATGCTCCACGTGTGGCCAGCAAATGGTCCCAGCCTTTCCTGCCCCCAGGACCAGGAGGGATGATGCAGCACAGAGGGTGTCTGTGAGATGGGACATGGCATTTCGTGCTCTCCTCTGCCAGGAAAACATCTCTCTGAGGCTTTCAAAGCAGCAGGAAAGGCTTCATTCATCTTTTCTCTGCACTGGTGTGACAAAAGGCCAGAGAGATCAGCCAGGCCTGCCAGGGGGGCAGGATGCTCTGTGCTGGGTGCCCAGGGAGGCACCCAAACCCTGCTGAGCAGCAGCAGCACCACTGGCCTGAGGCAGGGGCTGGGCTCATGTCCTTGCTGCTGTCACAGGGCAGATTTACATGGCTCAGATGGGATCCCATCGTGCTGACAAACTGTTCCCGTGGGTTTTGGGGAAAAACAAAAGCAAACCCTCCGCCGTGGAAGTGCTGGGGGGAGCTAGGTGACACTGAAAGCCTCTTCCAACCCAAAGTATGCTGTTTCTATGGAATTTCCTCATGCTAAGTGAAAGAACAGCTCAGGAACTGCAGTCCTGCCTGCAGCTGAGTATTTCACAAGCAAGCCCCTCTGACAGACACCTTCAGGCATCCAGAACTTGCCAGCTTGGTACTTTGTCTGTTCCAAATAATCTCTTCCACTGAATGTGCCAAAACGTATTCATCCCACAGGGATTAAATAAGGCAGCAAAGACTTCAGGAGAACAGATTTGTTCCCTTTTCACCATTATCAGTTTCAAGACAGACCAAACAGACCAAGAATAAGACTGGCATGGAGGAAAGGAGTTCACAACACCCATTGTAAGTCCCTGGCTGCACTGGAAAAAAAGCTGCAGTGTTGTTGTCTCACAAAGGCAGAGCCAGTCACTGCCTCACCAAACCACAGGGACAACCTCAGCCACTGATGGCAGGGTCTGGCCCCTGAGGCACTGGGGGCAAGGCTTAGGAGACAGGTCAAAAAATCACCCAGCAAAGTGTTAAAGTGGGACTGCTTTCCCCTTGACCATCCTCCTGAGCCAGGGTGCAGAGCCAAGCTCATTCCAGGTGCTCACCAATCATTTACATTACTGCACCACAGTATTCTCTGGCAGATGTTTCACCTTGCCCCCACCTCTTCCCAGCTCCAACAAATTCCCTCTTCCTCACAGAGAACACGGTATCACGCGTTTCCAAGAATTAATGATTTATGTTAAACAAACAAGAGCATGTCACTGAAAATCTTATCACAGGACCTGAAAAATGCCACGCACATGTCAGATTGTTGCAGAGATCTGCTCGAATGTGCTGGGCTTTTGGCATCAAGGGTGACCTTAGGCAGAAGTCACAGGTAGCTGTCAGACTGCAGCAGGGTGTGTGACACAGTCTTCTGAACACGCTGCAAGCCTTGACATTTGGCACACTGCTCACCTGAGTAGCCCTTGCCCAGTTTAAGGAGTGGCTGAGGGAGTGCACTTCATTCTGTTACAGCCAACTGATTACCAAATCTTATTTCCCAAACCAAATAAAAACAAATGTTTCGTTTTCAAACCATTACCACAAGTGTCACGGCTTTCAAACAAATTTCACTGAGCTTTTACTCTGATCACTGTGATTAGTGCTAAGGACCTTGGCAACCAGCCTGCAGCTGAGCATGAGGAGAATCTAATCTAAACCTAAGATCAAGATCCTCACAGGCTTCAGTGATGTTTCACTGCACTCAGATGTACGTGAGGTTTAAATCCTCTGTCTTTATTAATGCTCTCTGTGAACAAGAGGCAGATTGAAACTGTGTTCCACAGTCCCTACTTTCATCCCACTTTTGGAAGGCAAGACATTTGTCAAACACCTTCATAAAGTTACTGTCAGTTTGAGGGTTTTTTTGTTTAATTTGAGTCTGTGGTGAGGTTCAGGCAAAACAGGTCTAATGAATCCACAGCTTCCTCTGGCACTATCGACTGCCTGCCAGCCCACAGCACTCACAAATGTCATTTATTTACCCAGGAGGTGGCCTCCAGAGGGTTACATCAACACATGTTGTGCACACACGGTGCTAGATTATGTGAACCTACGTCTCTGTGGTTATCTCTGGTGGAAGCTGACTCCTGGTATCACAAGCTGACACTGCCCCTCTCTAGTACAAGGTTCCTGTGTTGATACTGATGATTTCAGATTTTATCCCACATAAACATTTAGATTCTGAACAGATGCCACCTCGAGATTTACAATTTACATCAAAACAATACAAAATTGAAAGGTTTCTCTCTTGGTATTCCATAGCTTCACTCTTTAATTTTATTCTTTTCAGGTTTTCATAATGAATCCTTAACAGCAGTATATGAAAACACAGCCACAAAAACAGCTGGAAGTCAGTAATAGCTGTCACGAATTAAGTAAACAGAAATATTTGTGAACTCATGTGAGCAGTCTTGAAAAGCCAGCTCAGACCATCTGCTTATCTCATGTATCAGTCTCTCCTGGATAAGGAAATCAACACTTTACAAAGTCAGTTAGCAAACCTACCAAGGACCTACCAAACAAAGCCCCAGGAAAGGCAGCTAAAAGGTTTTCATGTGGCAGGAATAGCTGTCCATTTCAGTCGCTTGCCTTTCCTGGTCGAGCCACTTTCACCTTGTTTCCCCTTGCTTTGACATTTTGGCTTCCATCCCCACAGTGTTTCTAGACTGCCTCAAAAACTTGTTTCATGTCTAATACATTACTGCTAAATGGCACGGGGAGCTTCTAGTCAGTCCTGAAGTACTTGCAAATGAGCTTTTGCCACTGAGCCTCCAAACCAACGATCCCCATCTCTGAACATTATTGAATCAATGTCTATCTCATTAATTTGAAGCATCTGATGCATGTGTGTTCTCCCAGACTGGCACCCTGCTCAGGTGCTGCCCTTGGCTGGCAGGGTGAGTGCACACAGCATTCCTGGAGCTGACCAGCTCCTAGAGAGACAGCCCACGTTCCCCAGGCCACAGCTGGTGGAGATCCAGCAGGATGGAGAACAGCCTGGCAGGCAGACTGATCGCTCTTCTCCCGTGATCTCTCATCCCAGAGCTGTACACGTGCATTCCCTGCAGAGCCACAGGCTGCCCTCTCAGGCTGAGCAGCTGAGGGTCACCAGATGTGCAAGGTGCAGAAATCAGCCCAAGTGCCAGCTGAGGGAGCGACCAGAGCTCCCCTCTTTGTGCATGATGTGGATTGGCACACACCAAGAGCAGAGCAGAGCCTGACTGCCCTGTCAGCTGCCTTCATTTCCCAGTCCTGCTGGAGCCCTGGAGGAAGGGGAGTGAGCTCCTTCTGGGCACAGCACCAGGTGTGAGACATCACATCCCAGGGACATGCAGCGACAGGAACCTCTGCTAGATGTTTCTAGGCACATCAACAGCTCAGAGGGACATACTGCATAACCTGACCTGCTACAGAAAATCACTTACTGGTTTCTTCGAGTTCATTGAATACATCTATTTTAGAAAATATTTAGAAAAATATTTCTAGAACTGTGTGAGCAAAAAATCTAATAAAATGCCTGCCTTTTTTTTTTAACTGTTAAATATGTTTTTCATTGCTCACCGAATGTCTGACTTCCGATCCCAGTATCAATTCATATTGTGTATCATATCCAACAGTGAGGGGTCCTAACTCAGATCTGGTCTGGTTTGGGGTACAAAGCAAAACTAAACATATCACTATGAATTTCACCTTTCAAATACTTCAGTCCTCTCAGTTCTTTCTGAATGCTCTGATTTTTTTTTCCAGTCTAGAGCTAGGCTTAGAAGGCTGAGTTTACAATACAGACACCTTTAGCCTCCAGAAAGAGAAATGAGTCCAATTGTCTCATTCTTGCCCTAAAAGAGCTGTTCAACTAAGATTGCCATTTAGGCAATAACTGCCTGTTGGATTGATCAAAGCTACATACAAAAACACTGTCCAGTCCATTATCGGGACTACTGAGCCAGTTGTTCCCCAGCAGAAATTCTATGTTTACTCTGTGAAAATATTTTTCTTCTTCAAACTTCCATTGGAAAATACTTATTTGTGAACTGAAACAACTGAAATTGGAATAGACAAGGTTCCAAGCTGACCATAAAGCTGTCTTTAATTAAGAAATTGGTTGAACTCCAAATCCAGGGCATGTTCTTTGCATCTGAGACAAGCAAGAGAAACAGTTTGAAAGCCACATGCCTCTTGTGGCAGATAAGCATTTCACTAGAAAGAGCTAAGTGCTTCCTTCCTTTGTTCTAATTTCAAACCAGAGCAACACTAAGAAAACGACCTGATCAGTAGCTCCTACACTGAGGTCATGATGAGAGGCTGTCCCTAGTTTCTGACCTGAAAAGATGTCACACATGTACTCTCCAGTGAGCAGGAAACTGCGTGAGCGCTTCCTGTGGGTTTGAGCCTCACATCACACTCTTGGCAATGAAGCAAAGACAAGTTGCCTTTACATTATTTGGGGTTTTTTCCAGTCAATGGCCTATTTTCTGTAACAGGGCAACCGAGCAGCTCTATAGAACTCCTGCACTGCAGTCAGAGGCACCATTACAAGTGCAGTGAGTGACAGCAGTGGGACAGCAGGGGCCTGAAATTCAGTGTCACTGTCCCTGGTGTCCCTGCCCCAAGTCCCCTTGGAAAGCTGATGCTGCCATTCCACCACTGCTGCTGTTCCAAGGCAGCTCACCCAGGCCCGTGCATGCTCTGGGTTGGTGTAGACATACCCCCAGGGCTTGTTTGAATTAGGATCCCAGCCACGATTACAGCTGAGTAAAGTCCAAGCACCTCGCACAGATGGGACCTCAAATCCTGCTGTGCTGGCTCCAGGGGCTGCAGTTACCCTGCCACAGCTCTGCCTGCTGGGAACAGCCGGGCCAGGGCCAGAGCACCCAGCCTGGGCACTGCTGAAGCCAGCTGCCACGTGGCTGGGCACAGACTAAGGCTAAGCTGGCTGAACACCAGTGGTTGCAATGGGAGTTTATTCTGAACAACAACCACCAAACAGGGCTCACAAACTGTTTGGATGCTTTTACTGGAAATAACCGAGTCATATCTTTGGCAAGGTTTGCTACTCTGCATTTTCTCATGTTCAGAATAAATTCGAGAAGAATATCCCCATCCCATCCTTCCCTCTTTGCTCATAATTCAGTGAAAGAACACTCACTTAAGATTCCACTCTCATATTATCCTTTGTTGCCACCTCCCTAAGCCCCACACTCTCACCTCTCCAATTCTGTATTCCTTGTGTCAGAAGACACTTCCTACCTCACAGAGAAAGCAGGAATTGTCAGGCTGTGAACCCCACCTATGGACAATAATGTCCATTCAGTCCATAAGGTGAACTGTCCCCTCCCTGCCAGGTGCAAACTCAGCCCAGGTGAGGCCATGGCTCCTTGCCCCCCATGCTGATCTCAAACCTGGCCATTGCCAGCCATGGGGTCAGGAGGAGAGCTGGAGGACTCTGTAGAAAATTCTCTGTAGAAGATTCTGTGTGGGAATCACATAACCCAAAAAGAATGGGATTTTACAATTATTTTTTTTCACCAGTGGGGGAAGAATTTACTGGCATCAAGATTTGAACCCAGATGTTTTCATCAGGCACAATTTTGTTTTTCTTTGCATTCAATCATGACACTGAGCACAGCCTACAGTTGTGTTAGATTAATGCACTTACACACAGGCAGCATTCCTTACACATTTTCATTTACTCTGCAATATGCATTTACTTAGTTCCAGCAACACAACAATTCGCTCTGGCACCAGTTCAGCTCAACAGTTCAAAAAGACTCAACTTTAGCTGATGGGAGATTTAGAGCACAGTAATTTCTCCTGCCTTTCCCTTCATGTCAGCCCCACTGGTGACCACATACAGAGGCATACAGATGTGCCCACACATTCAAAAATTTCTAAACTGGTCAGGTATTTAAAACTCAATAAAAATGAATTCTTGTTCCAAAATCCAGCAGCTGGCCAGGGTTAAATAGATCTGATACACCAGAAAAAGAGGCTGGCAGGGGGATTACCCTACAAAGCTAAACACAAACCCTCTCAGTCCTGAGAGAATAGACTTCAAATTCAATTACCACCTGCACTCAGACTAATACATTTCCACAGAAAATCTTCTCAGGAACCCTTACTGAAGAAGCATAAACCAACCAACTGAAAGACATTTAATGGCCAAACCAAGTTAATTCAAAAGTATCGGGGAAAATATGTGCAAATACTTCATAGTTTCGCTTCAGCTAATAAAACGTCAGGGAAAAAATAGAAATAATTAAATATGAATTTTTTTTTTTTTCTCACAGAACAGCAGAAAATTGTCTAGAATTCAAGGTGCTTTTAAGAAACATAAACCAGTGAAGATAGCCAAGTGCAGGAAGCTGCTGCAGCTCCTGGAGAAAGCAACGTTTACCCTCCCAAAGCTGTGCTGTAAGCACAAGGTCACAGTGGATGTTGGACCTTCTGCTGCAGTTTTCCTGTACTGTGTGAAACATTAAACAGGCCCCCAGAGAGGGATCAACAGAAAGATGATTTTTTTATTGAGGAGCATGAAGATGAGTGGAGTTGATGCATCACCCGCTTCTCTGCGTCCCACTGGGTCTGTAGTGCGAGTCACATGGTGGGACAGCAGCAAGTCAATTAGCGGGGTAATTAACAAAACCCTGCCAGTGTCAGGAGCGTCCTTGGAAGGGTGAGATGGACAGTAAAGCAAAAGCAATCTTCATTTTAGACAGCTGGGAGCTCGTTCACCTTTAGCCTGAATGACCCAGCTGGACTTTGCACGTGGTGTGATCCCAATTTTCGAGCAGCTCTGCAGGAGGATGTTCCAGAGCAGGGAACTGCTGCACCAGGATTCCCTGGAACTCTGGGGAAGATGTGCCAGCTCTGGGTGCAGCACTGTTTGTGCTGCACCTTCCTTTCCCCAAGATCCCGAGGATGTATAAGCTGCTCTGATGGCTTCCTCAAACTAGTTGCAACTAGTCTTTCATGAGAGAAAAAAATAGGCCTTAATAAATCTAGTGTTTGGGCAGAAAATAACCTCCCTCTTATTCAAGTTGTGCCCTGGCTGATTCCAGAACTGGTCTGTGCTTGTGCTAAATGCACTGAGAGCTAATAAAAACTGCCTTGGATTAGAAATAGGACTCTTTAATCAGCATTCCAAATGGAAACACTGAGGTGGCTGAAGAGTTTATGTAGCATTTTGATTTCATTCAGAAGCATTGTTTCCATTGCAGGCATTTATGAACTGGCAAAACCCTCCATCCCAGGATAGTGTTTTCACTGCTGTTTCATCCATACCAGCAAAAGTGATCTCTTCAATGCAAATACCCACAATATCTAGTGGAAATGGAAGGGCTGCCATGTGCTCAGCTGGATCATGTCCTGCTCCCCACCACGCTGGGATACCTCATGTATTCCACACCATAGGTAGAAAGTCAAGGGAGTTTTCTTGAGCTTAGTCTAGAGCTAGACTTCCATTTTGCATAAATGCAGATTTTTAGCACTACTTTTTTCATTTTCTTTTATGTTTATTGTAGCACCACCTCTGCCTGCAGGCACTGAACACCCCTGTAGACAATCTCAGCATTTCATGGTAAATTTTCCAAGCAATCAAAGCAGCCCATTTCTCCTCTCCTTTATAGTGGTGTAAATGAGGGTGGCTCCAAAGTAGCAGCTGAAGCAATTCATGTAGAAAGGCAGCAGAAGGGACTGGAAAACAATTCCTCACAATTTGTAACTGCTTGCAAACTAAGGACTTCTCAATTTATATGGTTTAGAGTGGACATCTTTGTCTCAACTGACAGCTCTGTCTCAAGTGACAGAAGCACTGCTTATACTTCCCCCATGGCAGAAAGCAACATAGAAATGGCACTTTACCCCCAGGGAATTTTATCAGCCAGAATGGGTTTGTATTCATGCAAATCAAAGCTCTGCTCCCACCCAGCTCTGTCAAACAGCTCCAGTTTTCAGCTGTACAGTGACTCCTTACTCTGACTTACACCCAGCTCACCCTGCTTCAAGCAAAACTTTGAATAAGTTTTCAATAAAGGCCCCCTCCAACCAGTATCTCTGTTAGTCTCCTAGATGAACACCACACTGACATCTTGAAGAAAACCCCAAATGTTCCTGTGTCAATAGAAGGAAATATTAATGTGTCAGTATGACAACCCCACATCAGGTGGGCAGTGGGCGTGAAGCCTGATTTCAGTAAAACCCGGCGAGTCTAAAACCACGTGCTCTAAACCACTGGCATCTCCCATCTGTTCTGAGAGGCAGCTGCATTTTTCCCTCTCTCAAGGCTAGCTATGTTGTAAGTCCCATTACTCGCACTTCGCATAGGCAGAAGTCCCTATTACCACAATATTCCACAATTACCATAATGATATATGTTGGTATTTGAGCGCTGTGAGCTCACTTTGCAGCAAACCTCAAAGCACCCAGCTGCTCTGCTCTGCACTGCAAGCCCTTGCCGTGTTTTCTAAAATCACTTGGGGCTCAGTCAAATCTTCCCAACACAGCACTCAGCTCATTATCATCCTACTTCTTAAACATTCCCTCCCTCCCAGCCCGGCCCGCCGCTATCTTCCCACACGGGACACACCTCGCAGCTCCCGAGATAGAAAAGCAAAGCAAACAATCATCCTGCCGTGCCCGAGCTCCCAGGGTACAGCATGTGCAGCTCCCAGCCGACAGCTGACACCGCTCATTCGGGACACATCTGCTGATAAGGATGAATGGCTTTGTGCATTTCCTCAAAAACTCCGCGTCCCATTAATCAGCACCTGAGAGGAACCGGTCTGGCAGAGATCCTGACACTGACTCCTCTCCTCAGCTTCTCCAGGAGCATATTCCAGAGAGCTGTGGAGTTATCCCATCAAGATCACAGCAATGCCTGCTTGGATACCTTTGGTGCTGATCTGGCTTAACGCAGAGTTCAGCTTTTCATTCTGCAGCATCTGCCATCAGAAGGGCTTGGGGGCTGTAACACAATTCAGTGTGGTCTAATCTATAAAGGTCTCATGCAAAAAATTAGTTCACAATTTTAACCACTGCAGAGCTCCAAAGCTAGAAGACTGGTTTTTCATGCATAATTAAAATAATCAGCGCAGTCCCTGATAAAACAAGTTCACAAGTATTTACCTTTCAGTGTTCATTTTCTCAGGACAAACCTCAATATGCAGACTTCACCTCTGAGTTCTACAGCAGCAGGAGGAGGTATAACACAGGAATTGTTCCCTATCTCATTCATCATCTCATTATATGACATTTACATTTTTCAGTGGAGGTTGTTAAAGCAGGACACATTAAATGCTTGGGCCTTTTGCAGGACCTGCCCAGCTAATTTTTGCAGTTTGTTTGAGCACATAGGTATGTGAGGTTCATGTGGTGATAAGAAATGAATGTTACACTGAATGATCAAGGAAGGAAAGAATTCTACTTTGCGTGAGAGGAGGTGAAGCCGGGACACAGTGACAGAACCCAGGGTGGAGAAACTAAATTGCTCTGCTGGGTGTCCCTGGGCTCTGACTGGGTTCCTGCAGGACATGGGCACGCTGGGATCCTTGGCTGCTCTGCTGGACAATTCCATGCCCCACAGAGACTCTAGGAAATTATATCCTATCCTGATGTGAAGGTGTCTGAAGCTTCTGACAGAAATCACATACAGAGTAATTTACCAATCAGACTACCCAGGCTCAGCCTCCTTAACCTGAGCCCCCCTTGCATCATTTTGTTTCTGCAGAGCCTTCCTTTGGGGTGGTACAAACTGATTGTTCCTCCTTACACTGCAGTGCCACAAGAAAGGGGATGCTCCTGGGCAGTGTAACTCGGGTAACTCAGCCCCTTCTGCCATGAGTGGCAAGTGAAGCTTTACACCTGTCCCTGCAGGAGGCTTCCCTAGAGCTGATTACCTGAGCTGCTGCACTACTCAGGATTCAATTTCCAAACCACAGAGCATTCACCAGGCAGCCATCAGTGCAGGCTGACACAGACACTCATTCTGAACGTGGCAGCCTCAGCTTTGTGGGGATTTTGCTAAATTTGTAAGAGAGGCATTTTAAAAACAGAAATAATGGTACATACACTTGTGAGGACTGTCCCACTGACAGTGAGCAGCACAAGGATAAATAATAACTTGAGTATCTTTTTCAAATGCAAATAATGAGACAATTTAGAGTTAATGAGTTCTCAGTCAGCTATCTCTCTTACAACATGTTGCAAACACTTGAATTTCTTCTTTTCCCAGCTCTGCATTCTCTGAAGAATTTTATAATTTATTGTCTCAAGCCATATTTGGTATTTAGTGCCTCAAGAAGCTTGTGAAAAAAGATCTGTTTGTTACATGAAAATGAAAACATGTTGTGGTTTCACCTCAATTTCTTTCCTTCTCCCCTACTTCTAAAGAGAAGAGACAATTTTAAGAAGCAGGAAAAGTAAACAACTCGGATATAAAAAAATATACAAACACAAATACAAACAAAAACAACTCATAAGTTAGGAAAAAACTGGAACTTGTGCCTGGGGTAAAGCATGTAAAAAGTGGTGATTTATTCAAGGGCTGAATTTTGGCATTTTCTTCAGCTTCAAGTAAATAAATAAGACAAAGAAAAGTCTTTTCATCTGATTGTTTTACAGTGCCTGGGGCTATGTACGTTGGACACTGTTTGCAACTGTTTTCATTTAGGGATGAGTGAAGTGGTTCAATTAAAACATGAGCAGCTCTGAACCTTTGCTATGAATAAATCAGAATATTTCTCGGAAGGTTCAAGGAAGTCCAGTTAATTGTCATTATTTAGCTCTTTGTAGTCATGTGCTGTGACACTGTCTGGATTCAAAAGTGCCACCATATAATCCAACCCTATTATCAGCTGACCAAAACAGATTGAATTGGTTGGGCCAGCAGCATGGGAATTTGGGGGAACTAACCCAAATCAAATACAAAGTTCTGAGGTCCAGGCATTACAAAATTCCCACCCCCCCTACTGCTCCCTTTACTTCTGTGGGAAAAAGGAGCTGTGGAACCTCTGAGGAGAGGAGCCCTGGAGCATTAAATCCAGAGGCTGGGTCTGCAGCAGGGCCTCTGCGGAGGTGAGAGGTGTGAAGAGGGGCATGAGGAGTGCTGGGAGGAGCCCATAAGGGAGAAGCATGAATCCTTTCAAAGAAACATGTAAATACATCCAAGAATACAGGTATTTTTCTGCAACAGGGTATTGTGCATCTCTCAGATGCCAGAATACTTATGATTGTTATGCTGCTTCCTACTGAGCGGAAGATTTAGAAGTGCACCTTTATATTCATGGAAGAGTAGCAGCAATTAGCAAAATGAATTTAGAAGTGTGAATTCTTTCACAGTCTGGATTTCAGTGTCTTTAAATTACGGAACAGTAAAACATTTATTGTAATCCTGAGCGCACCGATGCGTTCAGTGCTGTTCTTTACTGTGTGCCATGAAGAACTCCGAGTACTACTAGACAGCCCTCAATTCATCAGTTCCTGGTTTTGCACATCAGAAGGGCCCAGCTGGCATGTTATGCCACTTCACCCATCCGTGTAGCTTCCATATGTGAATTCCCTTATCCCTTATAAATTCAAGGCTGTGCTCTGTTCTCCTGCCAAACCTGAGCAGTAGCTAACTTCTGAGGATGCTCTAAATGTTCCATTTACTCTTTCTGTGCAAACAGCTGTTGAAGAGCTCCAGCTAATGAAGCTGAAGGCAAGCAGGTACAGTATTGTCACAGGAAGATTATTTCTTCCATGCAAGGCCGGGCATTAGAGAGGACATGGAACCTGACTGCAATAACTAAAACTTCATACAGACAATGATGGTGAATCCTGACTGGAATTTTGATCGTTTTGATCCCTCAGTTTTGCAAATGTACAGGTCACAGAAGTGTATTGTCATGCAGAGATAAGGATATTATTTTTAAAAGAAACGCATTGTTACAATGTTAGCTCACAGGAATGTTTACAGTTTGGAATGTGTGCTCTGTTTCAGTTTCTGAGCACTAGACAGTAACTATTCCAGGCTCAGGCTTCTTCCACTTACTATATTTAGAATTTAGCAGTCACTTTGCACTGAATCACATCTTTCTTCTTTCATGCTTCTCCTGATTATTCCCAGCTCTGAACCTGAGGTTTATGACAACATTTTCCCCGAATTGCTGCCCACGTTGTGAGTCCCCACTGGAGCTCCTTGCAGTTCTGTTAAGGAGCGCTGATAAATGTCCATTACCCAGCTGACTGAGCATTACACGAGGATTCCTGGCTCTGAAAGCTCCAAAATCCATTCATTCATTCACTCCTTCCCAGCAGCATTCCTTGGCCTGGAGCCAGATGCCATTTGACGTCACGGCTCTAACCAGGAACATCATGTGCTGGCACTGGGACAGGAGCTCTACCATGGAAAAAAACAGCAACAAGCAGAAACTTATCACCGTGCCTGGGAAGAGGGAGTTTGGGGAGTGAGGCTGAGGACAAATCAGCAGAAAATTCAATGAACTATGTCAGGTCCAATATTTTGCTTTTGCTTTTCTGTACAGCACCTTCTCAGGTTACTACTCCAAAGCACCAATCTTACTAACACAGACAGCACACAGCAAAAAGATGGCCTAAAACACTTGAAACTTTCCATTCTACTCTTTGCAGCACTTGCTGAAGTGCTCCAAAAGGTCCGTTCTTTCTTGCTTTTTACTTCAAATTATCTGAAACACAGTAATCCAAAGATTTTTTTTTTTTGGTCTGCAATTGATTTGTATTTAAAAAATCTCTGTTCTGTTTATTTGAGTTAAATATTAAACAGCTCTTTAAGTAGAGACTTTGCAGTGTTAGTACACAAAACTCAGAAGGTGGTTTAAGGACAGAAAAACAATCTTGTAAGTCTCTTCATAACTGTAATTGAGGTGCTGGGTAAAAAAACAAAGACCAACAAGCTTCCAAACTAACTACTGAGCATAGAAATAAAATAATAATAAATGTAAAAAGGACTAGGAAATATTTGAATAGCAACAACTGCAATGGGCATTGCTGATATGAATTTAGAATGCCTGATTGACAACCACCAGAGTTCCATCACTGATACCCACAGCTGTAGCACTGCAGCCACTGACTTATAGACGTTTGTAGGAGAAATTTCCTGAACTGTCTATGAATCTTAGGATAGTCTATCATGGAATTAATTTTGGAAACAAATATATATGTCAGTAATTTAAAATGTAATTCTCAATAAAATCTTCTGAAGATATCCATCACCTGATTGTTGGAGTTCTTGGGCTCTTCACAGAAAATGCTGCATTTCAGCTACTCTGGAATTTGAGGCTGCTCAGCAAATGCCACCAGACAGCTCTCTGAATTTCAGTGCCTCTTCAAGGCCTCCTTCCTGCTCACTGCAGGCAGGAAGGACATCTTGGGAAATGAGCTATGCACTTCCTGCCACAATGTGAGGCTGAACTAGACTCATGAATATCTCATGTACATTCCAGAAGCCAATTTCAGCAATTCCTTTTGGCCCAGGTCATCAGACTCACAGCATCAGTAAGTAGAGTGTCCAAACCCCTTTCCAGCTGAGTATACCCAGCCATCAGGGACATATGAAGTGAAAAAAGTTCACAAACAGTATGTTTCATTGAAATCTGAAACTACTTAAGCTGAAATGAGACAAATCTGGACAATAGCATCCACACTCTTCACAGAAAAATGCCCTGCCCAAGCCCACATATCTGCTCCCTGGAGAGTTTTAACTGGGCTGCCAGTGTCTAATGAACCTCTCACACCTTGCCTATCTCACCATCCCAGTACCTGCTAATCAGCAGGAGCAATACAGGCATGGTTAATAATGACAGCTGATAAACCTGAGCACTGCTGAAATACCATGGGCAGTGTCTATAGTGAACTGCAAGCTTCACCTACCCACATCTACACATGGATCAATCAAAGGGAATTCTTGTCAAGTCACATTATCATTGAAAGATTATCCTGGCATCAGAAATGTTCATTTGAGTTAAAACCCCGACATGGAGAAAATATTACCTATCAATTTGACATTATTTCATAATGGCTAAATTAGAAGTTATTTTCATTTTCTAATCTCATAACATTTAAACCATAATTGTAACATTATTTTTCCATCCCTTTTGTAAGCCGTTCTTATTGAACAACTGCTCTTAGTTTGAGCAATAAAGAGTACTTTCAAAGTAGCCACAGATTTATCTCTTAATTTGTAATGGATGCCCTGCTAGCTTCACATCTCACTGAGCCACTTCTCTTTGACCAAAGCTTCATTACTGAGCATTTACCACTCTTTGGTCAACATCAACTGCCCTGAGGCTCATACATTCATCCTTCTCCTATGCCTGGCCTTGCATTGATAAAAGCTGCTTCACGAGAGCAAAAAAAAAAAAAACTTTAAAAAAATTGACAATTATTCAATTCAACATTTTCCATACTTTTAAGCTCTAATGCAAAATTTTGATCTCACCTCAGCTGGATTTTGCCTGCCAACAGTTTGGATTTTCTCTAATCCCTAAAAAACTGCTGTACTGCAAAAACAATTGGTTGGATGCCTCTTGTGAAATCATTAATTTGACAAGTTCTGCGATATTTTGAATAACTTATTTAACGGATTTCCTCTTGTTCATTATTTACTTGGGATCAATGGCTTATGTGCAGAATGTGCAAACCTAAACACAAACAAGCCCCAACTGCCTTATTGTCCCCACACACAATTTTGGTTTTGGGTGTGCAGAGCCCCACCTATTCCAAGCAGGGACACGGTGCCAGAACTCCAGGCCACGAGGTGGATCATGCATCCCGTGGCTGTGCTCATCTGGGCAACACATGGGACAGGCAGGGTACCAACCCTTCCCAAGGAGGAGGAGTGAAACCAAATGCACAGAGAGAGGCTGCACAAAGGCTGAGAGCCACTGGATGCAACCACTGCCTGAACCACCTGAGGCTGCTCAGGAGTAAATAGCTGGGAAAAATTCTCAAGTATCAAAAATCTGGCTACAACTAAAGATCTTCCAAATCTTTTCCAAGAGAACACGAGCACGTAGCCCTTGTAACAGGCAGGCAAATCTCAGAGAGCCAATTCTTTGAGACGCTTCACTGGACCTCTCCACCTTCCAGAATGGGAGGGTCTCTCACATTCTCTTCCTTTGGCTGCACAATCCATCTGAGGCTCAGATGCCTTTTGTAAAAATTACACATCCACAAGTGTTTTCTCTTCCAGAAACAGCATTTTTACACAAAGGATGCTTTGCTAAAACATTTCCAAGCAGTGCTCAGTCCCTGCTCTTCCAAGCTCAGCTACATATTTCTATTTCAGACAAGGAAAGTAAACCTTGAACCCCAGACTATTGTGATTCACTGAAGTGTTACATGGTGGAATGAATTTCAGAGATGCTGCTTCACTGAAAAATTGCAATTTCCTGTGAAGACACCGCCTTTTCCTGCACTTTAAACTATGCTCTGGCAGCAGAGATTTTTCACTTCATAAAACAAGATGTTCTAATTGAAAACATTGAAAATGCTTTGCTGTAGCAGAAATTAAGTCCCTTGTTTCCTCTTAAGTTCCTTGTGGGAAAAAACCCAACTACAACAACTAAAAAGCTAAAATATCCCTGAAACCAACTGTAAAATAGTATAGAAATTATCCTGTTGGAAACAGATCCTTTGTGGATAAAGGTGGTTTCTGGTTTTTTAAGGACATTAGTCCTTAAAATACATATTAGTTTTGGTTGCCACTCACACCTGCTCCCTGAGAGGTCACTGTGACCCACTCATATTGATCTCCATGCAGATAGGAGTGAAATGTTGATATTTTGTAAGGGTTCCATGTTTTCACTGGCAACATTTTTCATAGGAACCAGAATAAATCGGTTTGGTTAAATTTTCTCCTATTTTATCAGCTACAAAAGAGAGATTCATTCCTGTTGGAAGGGTTTTCTTTATAAAGAAAAGCTTGTGATTCAAATCTTTATCAGGAGCGCTCAGAGACGATTCGTATGTGGTGTGCCTGATGCCACAGACAGAGAAAGGAACTGATTTTTAAAGAAACTAAACTGGCACAATCATTCTTGGAGCTTCCTTTGGAACAGAGCAGCTCTGAAAGCCAGCGGTGCCAGGTTAGCAGAGAACACAAGCCTTTGTATTCAGTAGACAAGGTGTTAATAGGCTGAAAGAGAAATTACAGAGAAATACAACCATTTCCATTTCCATTCAGCATTAGGGTAGCTGGATGTCTGGGCTGAGAACACCTGATCCAGGTGGGAAGGTGGAGGCACAGAGCAGATAACTCAATCATCAGACAATGCACACGGAGAAGGGGTTGGGTTTGGGGTTTTTTTAGTACTTTAAAATATTAACAAAGACCTGAAAACTCTGCTTCACACAATTCAGAAGGCATTTTCCAGGCTTTGCAGAACCAGATAACTGTCACTGAATAATGACACAGTTGTTCTCTAATTTATACTGACAATTGTTTCACCTACTTGGCAGGTCAGAGAGAGCACCAGCAGCTCTCCCCCACCACAGCTACGGATTGTGCAATTTAGCTTTCATTTGAGAAAACAACAGATAGACCCAAGAGGGTTTCAGAAGAGCCAACGTGGGTTAAACCATTCCCTCCCCAGTCCCACCACCCTGCCCATTCCCCACCCCAACGCCTCCTCCTGCACACGCACAACTTCTCCCTTCTGTTTATTTTTTGTTTTAAACACTCTAAGCAGAAATTGACTTTGGCTGCTTTTCCTGAACTCTGAAGTGTTTGAGCAGATAAGATTCAGATAACCCATCAGAAGAAAGTTTCATAGGTCCCTCTTCTCCTGGCAGGTGGTCACCAAGGCCAGCCATGCACTGAGGTTCTTTGCCCTGCAGAAGGATTTTTCTGTCTCATTTTCTTTTCAAACTGGGCCAGACTTTTTTACTGTATCTCACTTGTAAAAAAATGTTTCAGCCGAAAGATACTTGTTTATATACAGTGCAGGGAAAATACAATAAATCTCCCTGCTGCCATCCCAAATGTGGTGGCAGTTTCCCAAGCACTCGGACTCTGCAAAAGGCAGTTGATCTGAGCTCCTCCTCCATTATGTGAAATAAATAAAGAGTGACAAAACTCTCACACTGTAAAAGTACTAAGATGTGTCTCCAGAAATAACTGCTCCTTAGAGGACAATATAAAAATAGTCACACTTGTTTATGGAAATACTGGTTAAAATTGATAAGATTTTATTTTCCTATCACTATTTTTTCCACTTAAAGACTTACCTGAAATGAGAAGGCATTTTTTTTCTCCTCCTCAGGCTGTTCTTTCCACACAAGATATTTGTTGTAACTACAGTCTTACTTATGGCTGGCATGGATTTTGTCACAAATATAGTAGTAGTAGTAGTAGTAGTAGTAGTAGTAGTAGTAGTAGTAGTAGTAGTAATAATAATAATAATAATAATAATAATAATAATAATAATAATAATAGTACAAATAACAACATAGGAACACTGTGGATCACTGAAATTGTAGAATTAGCTGGGGTGTCTCAGGATGGAGTCCTGAGTGTTAATACTGGTTTATAGTACTGATATTAATCTTCTGTTCTCCTCCTGCCCCAGCATCAATGTGTTCTGTTGTCCCAGAAATATTGTTTATGTTGTTTACTGTACTAGAGACCTAATCTTGCTTAAAACTAATCCAGAGGAAAACTCTTTTTTTTTCTTTTTTTTTTTTTTTTTGTGGAGTTTGGTTTTTGGTGGTGGTATTTTTGGGGGGATTTTGGTAGTTTTTAAAGTAGCTGTGTTCCCACCTCCATTCCCAAGTGCAGCTGCATAAACCCTGGGGCTGGCAGACCTGCAGGGCTGGGACACCACAGAAACCAGCAGCAAGCGGCAGAGGAGGTGAGGCTGGGTCGGTATTGCTGTCACACACTTTGCCTTGGACACCCAGCCTCAAGTGCAGTCAGCAAATCACGAATAGAGCTCACTTTGCCCCAGGCTAAGGCTGCTGGCAGCCAGGAACTCGAGGCAGACTGCAAAACCCTGCGGAATCCCAGGTAAATGCGCAGCAGCTGCTTGCCCTGACTGCCATGCTGAGTGCCACCAAGGACACAGCACTGTCTCAGCAGGAAACCTGTGCTGTGTCAGTAACCACACGGCTAATGCTCCCCTGCATTTGTAAAACCAGCAGCCCAAACTTTGAATGAAATGCAGACATTGAACGTTTGTGTCTTCAGTGTGAGGGGAAAAATATTTCTGCTTGCCAGACTAGAGATGCACAGAGTGGAGCACTCACCGTTCTGCAGCCCTGGAAGGGGAGGTGAAAGTGATTCCAGACTCAGGGATGCTGCATCTGCTGCAAGGAAAAGGATCATTTAAGGAAAGGGTTGCTGGGAACATTCTCTCACTAATCTAAAACACTGCATAAAGCATAAAACAGTGACTGAAAGCCTGGGGATACATTACCTTACAATCAAACACACACACATCTCTCCTAAGACTAGAGAGTCCATCACACCTGTGTCCCTTGTGACAGAACCGACTGCATTTGGAAATCTTTATTTAGAAAATAAACAATCTAGCACGATTTCAACACAGACCTCCTCAAGCCTAATGCTGTGAAACTAAAGCCAGCTCTGCAAGTGTAATTTTACTCTATTATCACATTAGCCATAAAAAAAGTCTTCCTAATCGTTACTACTTGATTTAAAAATCCTGTGTATGAATAAAATCCAGGCTGTGACCAACACGAGCAGTAAGGACTGGAGTGCCACCCAACGGTGAGACAGTCATGAACAGCTCTGATTAAGGATTTCTGCCTCTACCTGCTCCTGCCACAGCAGGGTGTGAACCACCCTGCAAACCCATGGGGGCTCCAAAAGATCCGAACCAGCAGAAGCTGCCCAGGCACACACACACAAGTTATTTTCCTTTAACAGAGGTGGCAAGCAGAGTTTTCTGTATCCTGGCCTTGTTTACAGCATTCAGGTTCCATCCCATCCCATCCAGAACTCGTTTCCCAAAAGCCAAAGCATGAGAGCTTATTTTGGGAAGGGACTGCCTTCCTCTGTGCAAAGTGCAAGAAGGGTTGTGTCCTGAGACCACAGAGCATTTTCATTTACCTAATCCTCCATTATTATATGGATCTAAGTCACCAGTAATACTTTTAATCTCTTCTGTGTTTTTTTTTTTCCTGCAATACTTTGCAGATTTTGCAACTTTTAGTATTTTGTAAGGTCGATCATAAATTTCATAGAGGCTGTTAGGAAATTTTTTGCTGCTCTGCATTTGTGTGGAGGCAGAATTTGAGGATTAAATATGTATTAAGGGGTGAACATGTTTGTAGGGCACAGATGTCTGATCCAAGTGGCCCTTTCCAGCCCATATTCTTGGCTGGAGTATTTCAGACATTCAACTCTACTGGGACAGGTATCCAAAAGCGTGGAGCCAGTTGAGTTCAAATCAGCACTGGGGTAAACCCCCTCTGGCTTCAGCTGAACTTAGAAATCCAGAGATTAATTTACCCTTTTCCATTGCAAGCCAGGACTGGAAATGTCATGAAAACAGATGTAACAATTCCAATCCAGACATTCCTATTACCTTTCCTATTCTATCCCAACCATCAATAAATTGTATTGTAAGATGTTTGGTTCGGTTTTTTAAAATTTGTACTGCTTCCTACAAAGAAGGAAATAGTTCAGAGGCCACCAAAGAAACATTACAAAACAAGCCAAACTATGCCAGGGCAAATTTTCTCTGCAGAAGCATTTCAGACTGAAATATTCGGGCACTGGCAAAATACATCTTCACAATGAGGAACGGAAAGAAACAGTGTAAAAGCTGGCAGGAGGAGGAGCTGAGCCCTGCCCACCTGGCCCCGGCGCTGCTGCAGGGCTGGATTCCAGCTGCCTGCGCTCCCGCAGCACCGCGATGGAGCAGTGACACCCAGCGGCTCCTGCCTCCGCTGCGGGATGCGCTGCCGCAGGGCCCTGCTGCCGGGGATCCCCGCCGGAGCCCCGCCGGGACAGCGACCCGGCTGCGGGCTGCGGGCTGCGGAGAGGGGCCGGGACCGCACACCTGAGAGCCGGGACCGCACACCTGAGGGAGCCGAGACTGCACACCTGAGAGCCGGCACCGCACACCTGAGGGAGCCGGGACCGCACACCTGAGAGCCGGGAACGTACACCTGAGAGCCGGGACCGCACACCTGAGGGAGCCGGCACCGCACACCTGAGAGCCGGCACCGCACACCTGAGGGACCCGGGACCGCACACCTGAGGGAGCCGAGACTGCACACCTGAGGGACCCGGGACCGCACACCTGAGGGAGCCGGGACCGCACACCTGAGAGCCGGGACCGCACACCTGAGAGAGCCGGGACCGCACACCTGAGAGCCGGGACCGCACAGCTGAGAGAACCGGGACCGCACAGCTGAGAGCCGAGACTGCACAGCTGAGGGAGCCGGGACCGCACACCTGAGAGCTGGGACCGCACTCCTGAGAGAGCCGGGACAGCACACCTGAGGGAGCCGGGACCGCACACCTGAGAGCCGGGACCGAACACCTGAGGGACCCGGGACCGCACACCTGAGGGAGCCGGGACCGCACTCCTGAGAGAGCCGGGACCGCACACCTGAGAGCCGGCACCGCACACCTGAGAGAGCCAGGACCGCACACCTGAGAGAGCCGGGACCGCACACCTGAGAGAGCCGGGACCGCACACCTGAGAGCCGGCACCGCACACCTGAGAGCCGGGACTGCACACCTAAGAGCCGGCACCGCACACCTGAGAGCCGGGACTGCACACCTAAGAGCCGGCACCGCACACCTGAGAGCCGGGACTGCACACCTAAGAGCCGGCACCGCACACCTGAGGGAGCCGGGACCGCACACCTGAGAGCCGGCACCGCACACCTGAAAGCCGGGACTGCACACCTGAGAGCCGGCACCGCACACCTGAGGGAGCCGGGACCGCACACCTGAGAGCCGGCACCGCACACCTGAGGGAGCCGAGACTGCACACCTGAGAGCCGGCACCGCACACCTGAGGGAGCCGGGACCGAACACCTGAGAGCCGTCACCACACACCTGAGGGACCCGGCACCGCACACCTGAGAGCTGGAACCGCACACCTGAGGGACCCGGGACCACACACCTGAGAGAGCCGGGACCGCACACCTGAGAGCTGGAACCGCACACCTGAGGGACCCGGGACAGCACACCTGAGGGAGCCAGGACCGCACAACCTGAGGGACCCGGGACCACACAACCTGAGGGACCCGCCAGCCCTCACACACCTGTGTAACTCTGGACCGCACACACCTGAGGGACCCCTGCTCACGCACACCTGAGGGACCCCTCAACCCTCACATACCTGAGGGTCCCGTCCCCCCCCAATCCTCACACACATCCGAGGCCCCCCCAGCTCTCACACACCTGAGGTACCACGGGCCTGACGTGGCTGGCTGACTCCCGGCCCGGTGCTGAGTCCCAGCCCGGTCTCTGATGTCGCATCTCCTTGTCCTCACTCTCATCTCTGCTCACCTGCCCCCTGGCAGGTCTGTCCCAGCCAGATCCCTCTGCCCGGCTGTCCCTCTGCCCAGCTCCTGTCCCACTCCTCACTGAGGCCACACGGGCCCCTCACAGCTGCTGCTGCTCCCACGCTGATCAGGCACAAAGGGTCCAGCAAACCAGGCTGACCCACCCTGAACACCCCAGGGTCCTCCCCAGGACTGGCTACCTGAGCATTGTGGGCACAAGGTGCCAAAGAGATAAAGCTTTCATATCCACCCAGCTGGGGAAGGGTCTGGAGCGTCCTGTGAGGGGGCTGAGGGAGCTGGGAAGGGGCTCAGCCTGGGGAAAAGGGGGCTCAGGGGGCCCTTGTGGCTCTGCACAGCTCCTGCCAGGAGGGGACAGCCGGGGGGTCGGGCTGTGCTCCAGGGAACAGGGACAGGAGCAGAGGGAACGGCCCCAGGCTGGGCCAGGGCAGCTCAGGGTGGGCACAGCAGGAATTTCCCCATGGAAAGGGGTCAGGGATTGGAACTGCCCAGGAGGGTTGCAGTGCCCATCCCTGGGGGTGCCCAAGGAATCCCTGGAGGTGGCACTCAGAGCTCTGGGCTGGGGACAAAGTGGGGATTGGGCACAGCTGGGACTGGATGGGCTGGGAGGGCTTTTCCAACCCAAATAATTCTGGGATTTGGCATAAATTGGTATCTGCATATTGTGAGGCTCTCGGTTTTTTAGCCCGGGCTATTGTTTCATGTAAAAGAAAAGCCAGAATTCCACAGCACATCCATTCAATTTGCTGTGTTTCACCAAAACAAGTCAGAATGTGTACCACTCTGCAAATTGCTTCTTACTTCTTTTATATGGGCATATACAGATAAAAGCAAATATTTATGAAGTAGTCTATCTGCTCAAAAGTTATTTGGTAAAATAATTTATTGAACCAGACTGACATATTTAAAATGTTACTTGTCACACATATTGCCACTGTGATGGACAGAGATTTATGGAGCAATGTAAGATACACTGATTTTCTAGGTTACTCTGTGAAATCTTCAACCAAATACCAATTTGTTTGTGATATATGACTTGGGATATATATGGTTTCAAATTCAGGACTACGGATGAGGGCGTTCAAAGATGTGTAGGCTACAACCCTATTTGGGAACGAAAGGCCTTACGGACAAGCTGAGGCAGACTGACCGGTTTGCCTCCTTGGACAGAACTATAGCACCTGGATAGCAAGGGCAATGCAAGCGCCGAGAACAGACGATCAAATACCATCCGGAGCTTGTCGATTTCCTTAGATCAAACGGTATGGGGAAACTGACACGACTGATTTCATTCTGCAGACCGCGTAAGAGCGAAAACCCTCTCCATCCTCTGTCCGCAGCAAGAGAGAATGTCCTGCCGGTCGCTAAGGAGCCCACGGACCCGCACCCCAGCCCCGTGCACCGCCAGACCGGCCCTGAGCCCCTCCGCCGGCGCCCTCAGCGCCCGTCCTGCGCCCCGCGCTGCCCGCAAGAGAATGCCAGGACCGCGGGCCCTCCCGCCGCCGCGAGCGCATGACCCGAGCCGACCCGAGCCGCTCCTGGCGGCGGGGACAGGCCGGCCCGGGGGCAGAATGGCCCCGCTCCGCCGCCTCCTCGCCATCGCCGCCGCCCTGCGGCCCCTCCGCCGGGCCGGGGCCGCCGTACCCGGGGCCGGGCCGGGCCCGCGGGGGCTGCGGGGCCCCCCGGGGCCGCCCCGCTCGCAGCCGGCGGCGGCCGCGGGCCCGCGGGCACGGCGGCGGCCCGGGCGGAGCGCGCTGCCCCCGGCGCGCCCCTCGCAGCCCCCCGGGCCGCGGGGCGGGCCCGGCCCCGCTCCCGCCGCCCCGGACGTCGCGTCGCCGGGGCGGGTGCGCAGTTCCGGCGGCAGCGGGAGGGCGGGGGCCGGGCAGAGCCGCCGCGGCCTCGGCAGCAGCTGCAGCCGGAGCGGCGCGGGGGGCCAGGCCCCCGCCATGGAGATCGAGAAGGAGTTCCAGCGGCTGGACCAGGCCGCCAGCTGGCCCGCCATCTACCAGGTGAGGGGCAGCGCCCGCCGGCTCTGCCCGGCCCGGCCGGGAGCGCTCCCTCCCGTCCCTGCCTCCCGCTGCCCGCGATGCCGCCGGTGCTGCCCCGGCCCCGAGGCCAGCCCTGCCCTGCCCTGCCCTGCCCTGCCCTGCCCGGGCACCGCCGCCCCGCTCCCCGCTCGTTCCCCGCTTCAGGGGCGCCGGGAGCTGCCGCGCACGGCGGGCGGGCGGGTCCGGCGGGGCAGCCCCGCTCGGCTCCTGCCGCGGGCACATCCTCCGCCGCTGGAGCCCCGCGGGGACATCGGTCCGCAGAGCTGCTCGAGCTGCCCCTCCCGGACCGGGGCCAGCCGATCCCTCAGATTTGTCTTTGGGTTAGAACAGAGAAGCAGCGAAGGGGGCATCAAATGCGTTTAGCTTTTCAGTCACCTTAATCATAGAACAGAGCCTGAAGCAGCGGATTAGCAGTACTTGTGCAGCTAGCTGGTACTGGGTTTTTATTGTGTCATTTACTGCATTTAGATTCTTTTGTGATATTTAAAACGACCCTGTCACAAACGTGAATGCTTGCAATAGTATTTGCCTTCTGGATCCAGCTTCACGTACAAGCCACAGAAGTTAGTGCTTTTATCTTTAAAAGTTCTTCACACCTTTATCTAAAATGAAGTTGAAGAGAAGCTGAAATACATGAATGACTGGGCGGATGTGTTCAGTCAGATCGGGCAGCATTGCTGTAACATCCATTTGAATGTTTAAGCTGGTATATTGCATAAATGAATGACTTGGAAGTTCACGTTTGCAACATAGACGTTGAGCTTCGCTTCTTTCAGTGTGAATTTCTCTGGCAATAGACCATTGAGAGAAGGAGGCCTGTAAAAGTGAAATAAATGGACTTCAGTTTCAGAATCGCAGCGGGCAAGTTTTAACGGCAATAGCTTGCAGGGTGAACATCTTCAGTTGTCTGGCATTTAAAGAATAAGCATGACATGTTGAGCCTGCTTTTCGGAAGGTTCATTTCCTACATTTCCCTTCCCTGCCGAGTGCTTGCTGACTGTATCAGTTGAAAGTCATGTGGATATATGACGTTATGTTTTTGCTGAACTGTTCTGGATGATTTGGTGTGTTGCGGGCTTAGTGCTCAGGAAATGATTTTGAGTAATAGAGCTTTGTAATTGAAGTGGTACATTTCTACAGGTACAATTTAATTACAGAAGTGAAATATC
This sequence comes from Fringilla coelebs, assembly GCF_963513975.1. Classification (NCBI taxonomy): domain Eukaryota; kingdom Metazoa; phylum Chordata; class Aves; order Passeriformes; family Fringillidae; genus Fringilla; species Fringilla coelebs. Next base: position 897,890 of record NC_140044.1, read on the forward strand.
TAAGTAGAATGAGGGAATGGCCCATTTTCAATGAGGGATCAGCATTCAGTCATATTTTTGTCCTGCTCTCTTTGAATGATATGACTCAGTGGCCTGCTCAAACTGTAGCACAGCATGAGCTTTGATTGACGACTAAAATTCAATTTAAAAAAGGACTAAAGTGATTCTTTGATTTGCATCCAACTATTGACAAGCACAGGGGGTGGGATTTTTACTTGTTTTTTTCCCCTGATTGATTAGTAAATATGTGCATCTATGTCATGAAATTCAGTTTCTCATCTGCATCCTGCTTTTAAATAAGCTGTTGAAAATAGCATCTTGGCAGGTCATGTACATCTGGAAGAACAATGTACTTCTCTGTAAGCTGTACTTTTGGTGCCTGAGCTGTGACATTAATAAAGCATTTTTCCTGCAACGCTGGTTTTTGCTTGAAGAATGCAGTAAGTAGAGCAGTGTATGTGGTTGGTGCAGAAAAACATCTTCCCCCAGGGTAATTGTACCACGGGCTTCTGGTACCTCAGTTATGATTGTAACTGCTGAAATTCAGAAACGTTCACCAGTGCTGCAGGTGAAGCATCCTGCAGCTGGCCCGTGTTCCTTGTCTGTTATCTCAAGATACAGCCCAGCATCTCCAGGAGGAATCAGCAGCAGACAGGGAGGTGTGGCTGAAGGAGACGTGTCTGTGTGCCACATGACCTGGAAGGGTTAAAGTGGTTAAAATTGTCCATGCTTCTTTTTTTTGGACGAGCGGAAGCTGTGTTCAGCTATGATAGTACAGTTGTGAAAGAATAGAATTTAGATTGCCTTCTTTTTTCAGCAGAAGTAATCACAGGATGGGGATACAAACATTTCAAAATGCAGACCTAGTTTAGGTGATTTTATGATGATCATGTCTTGGGAACTGCACAACATGGAACCATTCTTTGTATAGCTGGTCAGAACAAGGTGAACAGTGATGAGCTTCGTGTTTTCTCACTCTGGGGTTTTTTTGAATGTTTGTTTGGGTTTCAATACCTATTTCTATCCCTTATGTTCCTCTAGATTTGCTTGTTACAAGAACTATGAGCCATGAGGTCCTGTGGAGATTGTTCAGGGACCCAAGTGAGAAAAATAATTGCTAGGTTCTGGCTGTCGCTTGTATTATAGAGAAACATAAGCATAAGAAAGGCACATTCAAATTAAAATCCTCTTCCATAAAACAGTGAGTTAGAGGAATGTGAGCTTTACCATGCACACCTTTACCAAACTGTGGTAAAGGTGTGCAACAGAAAACAAATGCTTATGGGTAAGTGAATGATATGCACCCTGCAGAAATATCATCAGAAGTATCTATTGGAATGAGAAGCATTCACTCTGGAGATGTCACAACAGAAAACCCATACCCCAAAGCTAAGGAAAGCGCAGTTTAGGCTTTTAAAGCAGGGAAGAAAAGTAAATATTTGTCCAGAATATCAAAACAACACTGGATTGTCATTTGCTCATGGTGAGTGCGGTATCAGATTTTCATAGTAATTTTACATGCAGAAGTCTTTCAGAACTTTAGGAGAGATTTGAGTTTCTAACTTCTTACACAGGGTGATAAAAGGAGATATTATCTTAAAAACACATCCCTCGAGTACAGGTAGAGTTGCTTCTTGTGTTTATATAAACCAGATATGTTGACTTTAGTATGTTGGCCAATGATACTAACTTTGATGTGCTTATCAGGAACAGTAAAAGTACCTCTGAATTATTTACTGATGTACCATTCAACTGGGGATTCCATTCACTATGGGCGGAGGCAGAGATGCCATTTGGGGACAGCTCATGCAGAGTTTTTCATGTGAAGGTAGCAAAATGCAACTAAAATGTGCATTCTTTTCTAGTTTTTATAGTTAGTGGAATATATAATAAGAACTGGATATAGTTTAGATTTCCCAGCATGTTTGGAAGTGAGTATCCTGAAAACAGCACTACCTATCTCTGGAAAGCTGAAGTGGAGTTGGAGTTGGGTTTGAGGCCTGTAAATAACTGTTCTCAGTTTCTTTATTAATTTTTGAGGGTCTTTTAACCAAATATTAACGTGAATGATAGTTTTTCAAACCTCTTTAAGCTAAACTAAAATACTACAAATTATGAAAATTAATGAACTTCATTTAGATTATGGGAGGAAGATAGATATCATGGACATTTTGGATATCCCTCTGTCAAGACAGAAAAGGCATGGGAAGTTTTGTAGGTGTTCACTGTCTCTGGAAAAATATTTGTAGAATATTTTCTAATGTAGGTAGATTTTGAAGCTGAAGGTAAACTGTGAAATGGTTGACCCTGAAGAATTGTAACAGTGTGGCTGTGTTGTGTATTTAAAGTCAGCAGACAGGAAGCTCTACAAGTGTTGTAGGTTTATAAGCTGCTGCTAGAGTGCAGGCTGCAGTCTGAAAGTATTTGGGCTACTCCTTTGCTTGGGTGCTAAGCAGCAGATAAATTGTGGCATGAACATGACTTCTTATAAATGCATCTTTGTGCTTTATTCTGCCAGTTCTAGCTGCAGGTCTCTGCATGCAGTGCCTTGCCACTGCTTAATTCGTGCTCTGTTGATTCATTTGAGGCTCAGCATAATTGGCTCTGGTTGTGGAAAGCTGGTTTTAGAGCTCAGGGTTGCAGGGAGTCTCTGTTCCTTCAATCAGCTGAAGATATTCCATGTTTTCCTGTGCTGTACACTGAGTCTTCTACATGTGCTGGGTTAGTGATGGAGAAGCAAAGTGTCTGTGGCTCACAAAGTCAAGATCCTCCCTGAAAAGCAGAGCTGCTGTTCAGCTGCAGGTGATGGCACCTTTGTGCCCCTGGGGCTGGCTCAGGGCACTCTGCTGCCTGGGTTAGATTTTACTGCTGCCTCTTTCAGAGCAGCACCAGTTTTGTCTGCTGCTGGCAGATTTGAGACTGGGTAGGTCCCATTACATACAGCTACCTGAGCCACTTACTCTTGCTTTTTCTACAGAGTTTAAAATCTAAACACTTGAACCCAGAGCTTCTGTGATAGCCTTGCTGGTAACAGAGCATGGAAAAATGGAGCCTGTTATGGTTATCATTTGCTAAAAATTTAGCACAGTGCTCCCCTGCTTCTGGGCATTTTTGGAAGGGTTTTATGGTGTTAGTGTGCTCTTTCACATGGTACTGTTGCCTCCTCTGTGTGCTGGAAGCACAGATGTATGGAAGAAAACTGCTAAGGAGAAAGCAGTGTTGGCCACATGCCAAATGATGGTAAATTCAAATAGAAATAGCCCTTGTAAGCAGAGAATAAAATGTGGTAGTGGTAGACCAAACATTTTTTGAACTAAAATAACTTTCCGAATGTGCTTGGTAGGTTTGAAATAACAGTTCATCCTATAGTTAACTAAACATGAAAATTAAATGTTTTCCTGTAATACTTGCGTTGCAAATGGACTTTGTCCAAAGGTTCTCTTTAGTTGAGTCTTCAAAAGATGTGGCTTCCACTGAAATATCACTGCTACTTTCTTGTAATCATGAGAATTACCAGGTTTTAGATCAGTGTCACTTGCAGGTATCTGTTTGGGTTGTGAATTTAGCCTCGTTAAATACCTGAGGATTGCTTCTCTGCAGTGCTCATAATGAACACAGACTTGGTCTGATCCCTGAGCTTGGATGTTTGCAGTGCTTACCATTGAGGTTTTCTGGGGTTTTTTAGTCATTGGTCAACTTGTTTCATGTTGATTTGCAGAAGAGGTGGTTTTTTTCTCCCTGGTGCCAGGAGACATGCCCTTGCTGGTTTGACTGGGAGAGGCACTTTGATAGAGCATCCAAATGCCTTTGTGTGTTCACTTTGTAGATCGTGTAGTACAAATACCAGTTCATTTTCTACCATACTCTGTGAATTCAGATGTGCTTTTTCTCTCACCCACGCAGAATATAGCTAAGATTCAACAGCTTGCCTGTCATATTATACCAAGAAAAACTGGTAAAAGTGATTCTTGGAAATGTATGTGATTCTGCTAATAGTGATAGCTGATCTACTTTCAAATTGGGTTGTATTTTCTGCATTTAAGAAAGCAGGTCCATAGAACAGTAGCAAAAAATTTGCATCCTGGTTGGGAAGGAAAATAAGCTGGCATAATATGAAACTTTTAGACATGTTTTTCTTTTTCTTACTTTTAATTCTGTACACCTTCCATGTGAACAGTTATCTCAGCTCTTGGTCGTTGTGGATGCTTTCGGAACGTGTAGTTTAAGGGGTCAAAAGTCATCTTCAGCACTGAGGGTGAAGAGATCAGTGGTGAAGATTTACCTGTTTCACTAATGATGAAGAGATCATTTAATCAGATTTGTTTGTTCTGTGCAGTCTTTTTCTTCTCCCTAGAAGCTTAAAACAGTATCTACATCAATAGAAATAGAAAATAAAGCAACGATACAGCAGGTTTTGCATTCTGCCAGTTTAGGCAATTACAGGAAAACTTTTGTGGAGTACAGGGGTGAGTGTGGAGCTGGGCAGACCTCGCTGCAGGCAGAGGAAAGCCTCCCCTCTGGGCTGACAGCTCTCTGTACTTCATGGACTAAAATAATTGCTAGTTCAAAATGCTACTACATAGTACTATTCTGAACCTAAAGCAGCTGTTATATTTGTGATCTGCCAGGTGCTTTTGCTTGTATCTGAAGTTCCCAGAATTTTATGCTGCTTCTGTCAAGTGCTTGATTCGTCAAGTACTTGATGCTGAGAGCCATCCTACAAAAGACACTCTGTTTCTCAGATTCTTTATATTTATATGGAACAAGTGTTCTACACATAAAGAGGAATGTTCTCATAACCTTCTTCCCCTGTGCACAGTTCAATGAGAATTGCTTGTTTATACCATTCCTGATCCCACAGTAACAGGTTACAGTAACATAAACAGCGTGACCTTTTAATGCGATGGCAGGAAGTAAAATGTGAAATCTATTTTAAAAATGCATCTTTGACGAAGGAAGAGTATACTTCCTTTTTTCTGACAGGAAAAATAACCCATGCTCGTTCAGGAGGTCTCAATTCCATTTTACTGTGTGTGGCCTATTTTTTCCAGTCTTCTGTACAGTCATTGTAGCTGCTTGAAGTAGGACTAAACCTCTGCCATCCTCACGTGGAATTGTATCTCCTTTGTTAACATTTGCACAGCCATCAGTGACTAAAGATGGGGGTACAGGAAAAACACAACTCTGACACAAGCAAGAGGTTTTAGTAAGAGGAACTTCTTTTGGAAAGAAGGAAAGGGTGGGTCATTGGAGCAAGAACTGGAAAAATACTACATAGCTTCTTCAACAGCTAAAATACATATTGACACATTTGACAGAATTTCCCCATATTTCTGGAAGTGGAAGAGAGATGGGGAATTCTCCCCGGTGAAGGAGTGGGGGTGGACAGCTACCCAACTCTGGAAAAAGTTTTTGTTTTCCTCCTTAAGAGCTTAATTAAATTGGAAATCAACGCTGTCACTTCTTAAACTTCTGCCAGTGGAGGATTTTCACAGTAAATCGCAGTTCCTACCTAGAACTTCGTGGTCTGTGGGTGTCACAAACAAGAATCGTGTTTCAGCCTGTACTCTTTTTCCTTCCCGGTATTGAAACCTTCTCAGAACTGGCCTCAGGTGTTTCATGAGCAGAGCAGATCTGCCCTGGTGCTGTTTCACAGCTCCTGTAGGGACTGTGTGCAGCACAGTGTGTGTTGGGAACCAAGAAACCCCTTCCTCTGATCCCTGCACATCCCCTAGCTGGGGTGCCATCGGTAGGGCTCCAAAGTTGCCGGGGTTGGTGTGAGCACTGGGGCAGTGCTCTTTGGCACTGAGCAGCCTTACCTGCCTGGCTCATTTATGATTTCCCTTTGGAAATCATTCCCTTTGCCTTCTGTCCTCCAGCAATCCCCGATAACTGACACACCTCCTGAGAGATAAACCAGGAGGGCATGTGGCACCTGGCTCCTGTTGGGAGCAGCAGGGCCCAGCAGCTGCTGACTGTGGGCAGTGTTGGCTGGGGAGGGGGAAGCTCTGATCACTTGGAGGTGCAAGGCCCACGGTGCTCAGCCCTGCTCTGGAGCAAGGCTCAGAACGGGGCTGTTTTCAGGCGCCCTCAGCTTCTGCGGCTTCTTTGCCCTGTGTCCATCAGACTCATCTGGTGCTCAGCAGAGGCAAAAGATTGGAACAGGAGGTTGAAAATATGTGAAATCTTTAGAGCTGCTGAGTTGCTGGATTTATTAGCCCACGTGAGAGCATTAGCAGAGAGGTCTAATCTTACCAGTCTTTTTAGAGCCTGTCAGGAAGCAGACGGAGCAGAAAGGTTTCATGGAAACTACTGACTTACGTCTTATCTGTCATTGATTTTGTGTTTTAATTTGCGTAAAGCTGACCATCAGGAGCCTCCACTGGGAGCCAAGCCCGTCGGACAAGGCTTTGCTTGGTCGCCCACACAGTCCAGTGTCCAGGATACTCCTCTGTGGCTGACTGGCTGACAGCAGGAAATTCCTTATGTGCTGCTCTGCCTGCTGAGTTCTCTACCACATGAAATTTGGGGTGGTAAAACTGTTATGTGCTTATTATCTTGTAAGAATAGCTAAATAAGTTAATATTGCTACCCAGTTAGGAGCAAGCATTCAAACATTTATTGCTTTCATGTAATAACATCTACATCTTTTGGGTTTTCTTGTTCCAAAGTCTTTGCTAACAATGTGTTCTGCATATTAAACTCTCTCTACAGGCAAAATTGTCTTGAAATACTTACAGAAGAATAATATAATCTAAAAACGCTTTGCTCTCAGCAGTGTTGATATTAAAGGAGGCATTTGTGTGTGATTCTGATAGTTGATAACCTTTATTTGTGGATTAGTGCTCAGAAGCCTTTGGTGTAGCTGTCTTTTGGAAGTGGGGAGTGGAAAGGGTTGTGATAGATGTGAAGGGTTTATTTAAAGATATTTACTGCATTTTTCAGTATTATTTTTTTCTGTAAGCGTTCCAGATCTGTTCTACGGTTGCAAATGAGGATTTGAGGTAGACATCAAGTGATAAAGCATGTTTAGTCACAACTGATAACTGGCTTTGGCTGGCAGGAAGTGGAACACGATGAGCAAGAGTCTGGTGGAGCCTGGGGTGTGGTGGGTTCAGTGCAGCACTGTCTGGGCTGGCAAGGAGTGCTGGAAGTAATGGGAGTCATGTGTTCCCAGAGAGGATACTGCCGCTACAAGAGGTAGAAGTTGTGAGGGTTGCTTGGCTGTGCTAAATCAGCTGGTTTAGTTCTCAGAATTAATTATTTTTAACTAGCAGGATGAGTAGATGTATGAAGTGGCAAAACTGTTTATCTCATCTGATGCACACAACTGACTCTCACTGCAGTCTGTTTCATTAGCATGGGGAGCATTCACCAGTCCTTTGAAGGCCTGGCTTGTCAAGTTTTGCAGTCTTTTTCATGTGCTGGAGTGCAGAGTGTGGATCTGTCCTGCATTAGGATGTCTGTGAGCATTTATCTTGGTTATGTGATGTCCCTGTTTAACACTGACATTTGTTTTTATAAACTCTGTTGCTTTCAGATGAGATGTCCTGTACAGCTGGGCATGAAAGCTCTCTGTCCCTGTAGTGACAGTTTAAACATCCTCTAATAACACAGGACTGGTTCTGTCAGTGTCTTGAAGCATTGCTTTGCAGCTTGGAGAAATAGAAATACTGAATACATTTTAGCTTGTAAGGTCTGGCTGGTTTAGGGTGCTGTTTGACCCCAAACTGTGTTTGGGCCATGGACTGGGAGCTGAGCAGCTCAGAATGCTGTAAGGTTTAATATTAACCTAGCTTACCTAGATTGCTTTCCTAAACACAAATTAGACAGTCATGTGGAAAAGCAGGAGTATCCTAATTCTGCTTTATCTAACATCTGTTTGCAGCAGTACTGTTTGTTCTCAGCAGGTTTTTGTGTGCATTGCAGTAGCTTGGCAACCTGTAGGTTGCACCATTCAGTGAATTCAGTATGGTTTTAATAATCACTACGATTTTCCTTTCCAAATTTGAATATTCTAAGTACAGTGGAGTGGGCATCTGTAATCATAACTGCAGCCACCACGTTAAACAGATCCCAGCTGAAACAAGCCGTTCATGCAAATTTGTAATCCAGCAAGTTCTTTCAATTGCTGTCCGAAAGTCTTTCTTAAGAAAAGATACTTAAATCTTCTTTCTGGAAATGGCAGTTAAGCAGTTACAGCTACTTTAAGTTCCCAGAGAGGGATTTGGGCAGTGTGCTGAGAAGCAAAGCTGCTGAAAGCAGGGCTGGTTGCTGGTTCTGCTGTAGGAGCAAAGCTCGAGTTTGACCTTTCCCTGCATGCAGAGGCATGAACCAGCATTGTGCAATCCTGGTAATTGTACATTCTCTTTAAACTCTTGGAATCTTGTTAGGTTGGAAATGATAAAAAGCTTTTAGTAACAGTGTAATGAGCATGCTTTGGCAGAATGAATTCGTAGTTCCATTGCCTGTCTACTTACTAATGGCCAACACGGTGAAACATTCCTGTGCCATAGATTAGAACTTGCTGGAGTTTGGTCTTATACCCTTAATTGTAGGGAACAGATAGAATGCAGACCCACTTAGATTATGGAGCTGGTGCCTGTGTAACATATGGTTCACAATTTTGGATGCATGGGGTTCCTTGATACTAAATAAATTCAGTTTTCCCCCGCCTACATCTGATTTAAAGTCTGCATCACAAGAAAGCCAGTAAAGCAATGCATGGTACAAACAGCTTCAAGGAAATGAAGTTTGCCACTGAAGAAGATGTAGATAATGATATTTTTTTAATAGGTAAAGCAGAGTTCACAATTTCCTATATAACAATTCCTCCACTCCCTTTCTGGTGTGCTTTAGTACTTCCTCTACGTACAACCTTGTATCTTGGAGAATTTTTATGGAATTAGTAGAAAGTTGGAAATACGGCTGTTGCTTGTCCCATGGAATTCTAAATAGAAAAATAACACTGACATGGTCTGAACATGTGCCCCACTGTAGTAATGGTGTGACTATTTCATTAACCTGTGCATATACATTAGAAAGTCCAATTTAGCTTTTAGATTCACATTGGAGTACCCAGTGTGAGTGAAATTATTTATACAGAGGAGCACCCCTTAGCCATGAGGGAAGAGAGATTTGCTTCAAATTCTGACTTTGCTTTGTGTTTCAAAGTAATGAACAGTTTACTTGTGTTAGAACCAAGACCTTTCTTTCTCATCTGAAGCAGCTGGGAGCTGGATCTTGTCTTTACCTTTCAAGGCAGATTCTCTGAATGCTCCAGGTGGAGGGGAGTTGGCTTTTACTTTATCAAATGAGAATATTTGCCTTTATAAAAGAAACACTTCAGAAAGAGTAGTGGGAAGTGTCTAAAGTCTGGATATTCTGTTGCATCTGGTGTGGTAACAGCATTGTGCTGTGAAGGCTAATTTTGTAGGTTTTGGAGAGGGGAAAAATCTTTGGGGCTCTTATAATATGCAAACTAATTAGAGGTTACAGTGAACACAGCTGTTTCTGGCCAAGCTGACTAAGCTAGGAATTCAAATTACTATTTTTAGCCATCTTACAAGGTCTCTAGTTTTCAATGATACCCATGTTATTAATTCTAAAAATGATATTGTTGTGTGTTTATCACCCTGACAATAAGCATTTTTAGTGCAACCAGTCCATTACTTTTTAAATCAAAGTGTTTGCAGTTCTGTGAGATATTGCAAAGATATCTTCAAAATCACATTCTGAACTAGTTTCTTTTTTCTACTAAGCTTTGTTTGGAACTTTCTGCAAAGATTACCGGATGAGAAAAAGCATTCCTCAAAATCTGAGTGTACTGAATAGACCCACTTCATGCATAAATTTGTTCCTTAAAAAAAACCAAATCAGTCTAATTTTAACATAGCATATGGCAAGCTGGTGTCTAAAACTGCTTCAACTGGCTGTACTTTCTAAATGCATATATAACTCACTTAACTCCAGATAAGTATTAAAGAAAAACCATTGTAATTCGTATTTTCTTCTGTGAACACCAATAGCTTGCTTACTCTATCCTATAAATTATAGTAGATAAAATATGAGTTTAGTTTTAGTCAGTGTTGGGGGTAGAAAATGAGGTTTGCAAATTTACTCTGTTTTCACAAAATCCTGTTTCCTTGATGATAAGAGACTTTCAAACCAACTCAAATCAAGAAAATAAAAATGAAGCAAACTCCAGAAATTCTGATTCCTAGGTAAGAATCATTTTGTTTCTGGCTTTGTGTCATCATGGAACATACAGAAATATGCCACTGAGAGTTAATCTAGAAGTGCTTTTGTATTTTTGCACAAGGAGTGTCTCACCAGGAATACAAGTGGAGTGCAGGATTCCCTGAACGGTGCTCCCTTCCAGGGCCAGGTCTTTCTCCCACGGTGCTCATGATGGGGTAGGGGAGCTCATCTAAAGCTTTCTTCCCTTGCCTCCAGAACCAGGGAAGAAAAAGCATTCCTACAAGAGCCTACCAAAAAATTGCCCAGAGAAATGGTCTCCCTGCTGAAAGGAGAATTCTAGAGTTGTCCCAGCACAGCTGTTGGTTACAGGCAAGGGCTGGGTTCCTGAAATGGCAGTGAGAGATGCTAAGTTAGAAACCAAGGAGCTGGAGCACCCCATCTGGGAATGAACCCACTGGGAGAGCACAAGCAGCATCCCTTAGAGCAACCAGGAGGTGTTGCCTGTCCTTGCTGGGCGCTGCCTTGGGCCACCACTCCTCAGGGAGGACATGAGTGCTGTTTGGGAGAGAGAGTGGAGATCAAAATCCCTGCTCTAGAATAAGGTCTCATTCTCACTGAAACCCTGTAATGTTTTAGCAGTCCAAGAAGGCAGAGATGTTTATTTTGGAATGTAATGACAGCAACAAACTTGACATTAGGGTATTCAAAGGACAATAGCAGTGATGTGAAAAAATGTGTGGTATTTTGCTTTGTAAACTCTAGAAGTATGTTTTTGTAGCTCTGAGTCTCTGATGAGCAAAGGATTATGTGTGTGCACGTTCTCACAACCAGCCCATGTTTTCCCTTTGCAGCAAATGCTGGTGGTGTGTTAACAGCATAACAAAAAGGAATTGATGATAAGTCTTGGAGTGTAACAAAGTCGCCTGCTTGCCCTATTACTCACTGGGTTGCCTGTGGTTTTGGGAGGTGTTGTACGGTGCCAAGTCAAGTTGTTGAATTTGTAAAGAGCTTGATAAGTAAATGTGGGAAGTGTGGAGCTCTTTGACAACTCAGATTTTTTGTTTTGAGGTGTGGTTCTGTAAGGCCTCTCTGACATCAGTGAAGGTTTTGCTCTGACTTTGTCTCTGTGTAGACATCTCTGATTCCACCTAGTTTGTAATACTTATTTTGAGCACCCACCAGAATTTCTGAGGCCAGATTATGTCCTGTTTTCAAGAAGTAATGTAAACTTCTTTACTCTTCGTTACTAGTAATCCCTTTAATGTAGTCAGTGGCACCTTTCAGGAGAGATGTCTGTTTTCTTCTGTTGGAGCCCCCTCACCTCTCTGTGACAGAAGCAGTGCTGCAGAACAGGCTGAGAAGTGTCAGAAGCATTGTCCTGTTTGCTAAATCCAGGGTTAGAAATCCTTGTGATCTTATTCAGGGAATCACATGCCTTCCAGGGAATTGTCCTAGTGCTAAATGGATGGGTATAAAATCAAACTAAAAAAACCCCAACATCGCCACTAGGAGACCATTTAAAAATCTTCTCTTTTTCTGACTTGTTAGGATTGCCTTGAGAATTAAAACTGCAGAATGTCTCAAAGCTTCACAAATAATTTATCCCTTCTGGATAAGCAAAAATGATGGATTTAGGAGAGATGATGACTTTGTAGTAGCTGAAAAGAAGTTTTAGCCACACCACAGGTGCTGCTCAGGTCTTGTGTATTTGTAGGCGCTGTACCTGTCCCTGTGGGAGTCACAGCCTTACCCCTGACTAAACTCCCTGGTGCTTCGTGGCTGCTCCCTAATTAGTTTCAATTAGGGACAAAAGGGAAAGCTAATGTGTTGGTGAGGTTGTGCTCCCAGGAAGGTGTGGTTGGTGTTTGGGAGTGCTTTGGGAACACTTGTCCTTCTCCTTCAGCTCCTGTCCCAGAAGAGGCCTGGGGTTCGGCAGTGGGCTCTGCGCTGGCGAGCAGGGAACAGGATCGTGTGTCGTGGCAGCTGCAGTGTCTGGGGAATCACCCTTTGCTGGGGAGCTCGGGGCTCTGTTCTGCTCCCGTGGCTAATTTCATAACTCAGCAGGAAGGAGGCTGTGAGCTTGTATGGGCTGTGTTGTGGGAATGCCCCTGTGGTGGGGCTGCCCCTGGAGCACGGCCCCGCTGGAATGCTGTTCTCAGCCTGAGTTTGGTTTTCCCTGTACCTTCTGGTCACGCTGTGTGCTGGGCAAGTAGCTCTCTCACATATGGGACCTTATGTTGAAAATGATCTCAGCAAGGTTAAGATCACTTGGGAATGGCAAACTGCCCTTTTTTCTTCGATAGTTCTGGTATTTTAGCAAATTCTGCATGTCACAGATGAGCAGATGTTGCTGTAGATGGGCAATATTGGACCTGTCTCATTACCTGTTATTGTGACCAGTGTTTTTAAGATACCAATTAGTAACCTAGATGTGTTAAACTCATGTAATCTCCATTAAAAATAATGCTGTGATAGTGATCTATGTGAGTTTAAACTGCTGATGAAAGAACTACATGAATGTTGGCATTTCTTTTTTGGAAAATAAATCAAACATTTGCAATCTTATTTTGTTTCTTTAAAATATTTGTCCTGAGTGAAATGACTGCGTTGTTTGTCTGCTAAGCAGCTAAAGTGCTGTGCTGTTTGTTTGGCTTTTAGTCAACATACTTTCCAGGAAAAGGTGAAAGGACACAAACACCACAGACGAGTTTCGGTTGTAGCTCAGTGCATGTGAAGTGCACGTCTTAATCTAAAATGAAGGCTCTTTTTAAAAAACTTCATTGAGGTTCGTAGGAAGAGTGGAACTCAGGTACTTGGGGCTGGTTGCTTTCAAACTCACTTGTGATATTACTCATGGAGTGCACTGAGCTTGTCCTGTGTCTGTGTGCTCCTGCTCATTGCAGTGGGGCTGGCACAGGTCATTAGATGAGTGTGTTCATGATCTTCCCAACTGATTTAGGGGGCCTTCAACTGTGACAGTAGATCCAGTACTAAGCAGTGTCCTGGAATCTCTTCAGGCAGAAGGTGACAATGTCCTTCTCTGCTGGGACAGTACCTGGTTCTGCAGTGGCCTTTCAGAGTCCTCCTCAGCTGCAGGTAACACCAGATATTCTGCATATTTGTATTCTTTCAGTGGGCAGTGTGCCAGCATGCCCAACTGAACCAAACAGGTGGGAATCTTGGAACAGATGCATACACTGGGATCAAAAATGGGAGAAAAGGAAAAAGAATCTGTACAGATTTGTTCAGCTTTTAACTGGTAAGACCTTGAATGTGTTACCTGGTGAAGAAGCAAGACTTACATTTGATTATCTTGTTTACTTATTAATCAAATTAGCTCATTTATCTTAAGATTACATGGTGGTAATGGATTACACAAGATTTGGGGGAATGGTGATAATGGATTATGCAAGATTTGGGGGAGATAGTACAGTCTTGCTTTCTTAACTGAGGTTATCAGCACAGCATCTCTGAAAGAGAGTAGAGGGCTCTGAGTGAGTATAGATAAAAATTCCATGGTAAATCATTCCAGGGTTCCTATTTTGTGAAGCCAGAGATCCCCTTGAGAAACTGTAAGCTATCTGCAGTAGGGGCATATCTTGTCCTTTTGATTCCAATTTGAAACATGCCATTTTCAGCTTGTCTGAATTCTAGGAAATACCTTGGTTATGCAGCACATGGAAAGGTGTGCTAAGTGTTTCTTCTCCCTCCGTTAGGTCTAGCATTTGCAGGGTTCATGTCTTTTTTTTCTCCTCCAAAGCATCCAAAGCCTTGGGTTTTGTTTGTGGTTTTTTTTGGTGGTAGCTCTGTAAAAGCTATAATGCTCTTAGCTGGCTTGTGAAATGTCAGAGTGAAAATATTAGGTATCTAGGAAAGCAGGACTGTTTATAACCACAGTTGTCAGTCTGTGAAGCCTGGAATGCCCTACGGGCCAGCAATGATACGTTTTTAAACTCACACAAAACCCATACTGCAAACAAATTAAGGTCTGGATTTGCTAGGCAGACTAAATTCCTTTAGGAGTTGTGTGGATATCTTGTCGGTGGGTTACACCAGCCTATTTGAGATGAGGTTAAACCAAAGCTCTCTATGTAGAGACCCTAATGTTTGGGCAAATCAAGATGTGGATCTCATTGCAGTGGTTATTTTCTTACAGAAGAAGAGCAACTGAGTTAGAACCTCCTGACACTTTAATGAGAGTGTGGTTTATTTCCTGGCACTGACTTCGTTTGATGATACAGATAGCAAAGCTTTGCTTTTGCACAGCAGCTGTCAAGAAAAAGCCATTTCACATTCTCAAACGTCTCTATCCTTCCAATAATGTCCAAGATGCACTTCTAGAGCAGATTGAGTATCTGGGAGGGAAAATAGAGATGGATGTGAAGAAGAAGAGGGGAACTTGAGTTGTTTTCTTATGCTGACACTCCATTCAGTTGTTTCCTGTTTTGGCAGTGAGTACATGGCTACAAAACAGCAGAAGTAGAATGTTCCTGCCAGCAGCTCTGAACTTCTTCTGTTATGGGTCATAAATTTCAAGGACAAACTATATTTTGAACTTACTGAAATTTGAGAAGTCTCATGTAATTCTTTAACCTGATACTAGAGTTTAGCTCTTTGATTTCCCTGTCTGTGTTGCAACACTCATAAGAACCAGAACTGAAAAATCAGTTTTTACCCATTGCAGATGACACTGAGGCAATCCAAGAATCTGAGCGGCTGAGCTGTGCAGTGTTGCTGCGGTTTATTGACAGCAGTGCCTTCCTTCTGGGAACACGCAAGATAAATGCCCTGGTAAAGTCTGGACGTGGCACAAGTCTGTGGCTTTCTCCCTTCTGGAAGTCCTGCCAGGCCCTGAGAGGCACTCAGGTGCAGGTGTTAAAGTGAGCCTGTACAGTGTGCAGTTATCTCCCTGCTGGAGTGGGTGCCATGAAGGGCTGCAGGGTCTGCTGTCAGGAGCCTCTCCAATGAGGCGTGCTGGAACTGGTCCGTGCTGGGAGACAGCCTGGAATACCTGCTAGCTGTGATAAATACGGCCCTGGGAAAAATGAGCCCACTTTGCCTCGTGGTGATATGATTTAATGCGGCAGCCATGGCCAGTTTACATTCTCCTGGGGGTTATTTCCGTGCTCCCAGCAGCTGACTGGTGTCACAAACCCTCTGGCCACCGCGGCCAGCTCGGGTGCCCGGGCACTGCTGAACTAGCAGGGGGCTTTCTAGGAAACCGTGTTGCAAGTGTGTGATTTCTTATTTATTTTTTTATTTTAACCTCCTGTAAGAGTGGTGTGAACTTTAAACAAGCCTGTCCTTTCCTCTCTGTGCTGCTCAACCTCAGGAAGAAGCTTCACATAGCAGGCAACTGGTTTCTTTTTTTTTTTTTTTTTTGAGGGAGATTAGTAAGCAAATCAACCCTACCAAATCTTAGTTGAAAGCAAAATTAGGAGACCAGATAAAATGTTTTTAAAGGGTATTAAAATCCACATTTATTTCACTTAGCTGCAGCTGCTTGTTAAGATTTATGTTGTGTGATGCAGCTGTCTGTTCATTTTTCTGATCTTTAGATGACCTTCCTCTTACCTACAAGTTACATCCTCATTTCTTGTTCTTGCTCAAATAGTCTGGTGTAAAGCTTGATGTAGGACAAGAAATCAAATCTTCCTTGTTGAGGTGGGCTACCTGTGCAGTTGGGTGTTTTATATCTTCATGAAGTTCTTTTGTTGGAGAGTGAGTTCAGGGCCTCAGGTTGCTCTCTCCCATGCTGAAGACCTTTTCCCATTTGTGTGAAGTAGGTGTTTGTTGTGGATCTCTTGGTACTTGCTGGTTTTCTTGTGCTCTTCTGTGCAGGTCTTTGTAGCCTCATTGGGCTGCAGGGTATTTACATTCTGAAACCAGCCTGAATGACTTCTTAGGGAAAGAGAAGCTTCCACTTGACTTTATTGTAACTTTTTACTCTTCCACCTTTTCCAGCAATATCATGTGTCGTCATTTTTTTCAGTGGCAGCTTTAAGGGGAAACCTGTTTTTTAAGCTAAGATTACTTTTTTATATAAGTCTTTATATATAATTTTTGTGAAGTGCTGTCCTTAGTATGAGTGCCTCAGTAGATGGATTAGGAGCAATTCTGTAGCCCCTGATAAGAACCTGGCATTTGCTGCTTCCTGCAGGAGCAGAACTGCTAAAATGACAGTAAATTGTTATCTCAGTTTGATCTGCTCCAGGGTTTATGGTGTAATTAAACAGTGTGATCAAATTGAGCCCTGCTGCAAGGCTTCCTGGGAGTCTGTCTGGTGAAGCTGGAGACATTGAGACTGCACCTTTAGTGTTGTTCTAAACACTGATACACAAATCTACACAGTGTGCTTGAATGGCTGATGGCATGGCCACTCTTCCTGTGCTCTTACATAATATTTGCTTGAAGATTCTGAGGTGCATCTTCTCTTTCTGAATCTCCTGCTGGCATCTGAACTGGATGGGGAAAGTGAAGCCTGATGTGCTGCTGTGCTCAGAGCTGCAGGAAGTTCCCTTTTGAAGAACAGGGCTTCAGCAGACTTCCTCTTTCCACCCCCAAGTACTGGGGGGACAGGGCTTAAAACCAGGAGATGAGTGGCATGAAGTGACTCATGCTCCAAACCCAAAGCATTTGACTTTGGAAAACTGACTTCAGTTCTAGCCCTTCCTCTTTAAAGTTTTATATTGCACGACCTTTTAAATGAAATGTCAAGCTTCCTTTTCGACAGGCGGGATCTCTGCAGTGTGACTGGGTGTGATTCAAGAAGGTGTTTTGTAACTTCATGAATCCCTGCCTTCATCCACTACCTTCAGTTCTCGTGACATCTCTGGCTTCAAGTTCCTCAGAGCACAATAATTCCCTGCTGTGAATGACTCTGATTTCTCCAGCTGGAGACCCTGTGGTACTGTTTTGAGCATGTTCTGAGCCTACCCTAAGAGCAGTTGAGTGGTGTCAGTAATGATGTGGCTCCAGCAGGGACCAGGACCAGCAGTGTTTGACAAGGCTCCTGACATGGCCACTCGGCTCCCGTGGGTAACTCCTGTGGCACTGGGCTCTTTCTCTCCAGCCACGTTCTCTGTTCAAGGCAAATTGCATTTCCACTAAAGTCAGCTTCATATCCTGGAAGTGACCTTGGATGATAAATTTTCTTTGGTCACTTTAGATGTTCTAGCAACTTCTATATCCAAAAAAACCCCAACCAAAATTCCAAACCACTTCCCCCCACGTTGCTGAGGAGAGTGTGTTCTGTCTGATGTGCAGCAATGTCTGCTGTCCTGGATTTTCCATTTTCCCATGTTCCTTATGCTCAGCAGTGGAGTGCTGGGTGCTGGCTGGCTTTCCACACCAGGCAGCAGCTTCCCTGTTGCCATGCTTCCATCCCTTCCTTCCCACCCCCAGCCCGTGGTTTTTCCTGTTTCTTGAAACATGCTCCAGAAATACACTGCTGGTTTTAAATAGTCTGCTGAAGGCACACGAGTGACTTGTTTCTTTCCATTTTCTCTGTGCCTGTGGGAGTTCAGCATCTCTAGAGCTCCATTATTCTCCAAGTACCTTTAGGCACTGTGGCATCTTGAAAAAGATCTGATATTTGCTGGTGAGGTAATAGCCCGCTCTCTATTCCCTGCACAATAAATTGCCACTTTTAGTCCCTGAAATACTTGATGTTGATGTTGGAATCTGTGGAACTCCTGGGGACTGGCAGTAGTTTTTGTGTGCACATACATGTGGATGCTTCAGTGTAAAATTTTTGTATTAGAGTTCCTTTGTAGAATTCCATTTTGTAAAGAAGCATTTGATCCATTTAGTTTTAAAAGAGGGGACAGTTTTTTTCAAATCTGTTAGTACTGTGAAACGAAACTGTGTATTAGTGCTGCTGCTAAAATAGTCCAGTATTTACAGGAAAATTCCTTAGGGATCTTGGTTTGGTTTGCATTTTGATGCTTCTATAATATGAATCCTGAGTGGAGGGGGAGTTGTGTTGGTTTTGGGTGTTAGGGATTTTCAACACACATTTGGGAAATGTGGTTAGTGATCTAGAAAACCATTTTTCCTAGTTCCCTGGGGTTTTTTTCTCTTGTTAATCCTTCACAGTTAGTATGGAAGAATAAATCCCTGTAAAGTACAAAGTCACTAGCCTAGTGTCAGAGACAAATTTCTGAAAACACCCATTTTAGCTGCCTCATGTTTGAGATATTAGACTGTGGCAGTCCAGATCATATTCTCCAGACTGCATTCTTCATAAGCAGAAATACTGGCAGCCATGTGTTCAGTTATAAAAAGCTGGCAGCTGATGTCAGCCCTTATTTCAGGTTTGGAATACTGTGCTAATTTTGGGCAGGTTTATGTAAATCAGAACTCTTCTCCTGACATGGAGCATTCAGGGTACATTGGTACATACCTGAATAATGCAGCACAAGAGATAAACAGGTAATGTGCTGCAGTAGATGGCCCACTTGAAAAAATCTTGGTTCATTACATGCAGAACTGTGCTTACACAGTATTTATTTACAATGTGAAATTCTGTTTCAGCAAATTGGGACTAATGTCCAAGGACAGCAGAATTCTTTTTATTTTAACTTCTGAGATTGTCTCAGATAGCTGAGCTATTATATATACCTGATAAAACCTGTCTGAGAGAGCCCTGGTGGTCTGTTTGAGGTGCTGCATCTGTTTTAGCTGAGCACATGGACTGCAGCTACCACTGCAGCTCTGTGACATCGCGCTGATAACTCAGGATAATGATGAAAGTGGTCTTAGACAAATCACTCTGCGTGTGTGTGATGCCCAGGGGGGCAGACAAGTTCTTTTCTCTCACAGTGAATGTTTTCACTGCTGCTGAGTCAGAAGCAGGGCTGATATTTTCACTGATGCTGCAAAGTGCTTAAAGCAGTTTATGTGGAAGCACTTTGGGGCAGAGACCCTGCTCCTTGAGGAGCTGAAAGGCATCATGTCTGGTGAATGTTGTGCTGCTTTATTATGCAAACTAATAATATTTTAATAAGTAATGTTAGTGTTGTATTCTGAGAAATTTAAACTCGATTCTTAATTGGAGGCCCACAGTGCTTTCTGTCCAGAATTCCCTCACATGAAGCTGTGAAGTCAGATGGGTATTTGCCTTAAACAGCTAATGGTATGAAATTAGATGGATTCATACGTAACAGGGTTTGTTTTTTTTTTTTTTTGTTTCAGGACATCAGGCATGAAGCCAGTGATTTTCCATGTAAAGTGGCCAAACATCCCAGAAACAAAAATAGAAATAGGTACAGAGATGTCAGCCCCTGTAAGTACAATTTCTTTTCCGTTGTTTGTAAGACTGTTGACTTCTAATTATTTTTCACAGCTAAATGTTCATTGTAAGGACAAGATTCTGTTAGGTGGATAAGCACCCAGGACAACTCTTTGTTATTATATTTATTTATTTATTTGTGAGACAGGATGCTTTTATATCCACAGGGTTATACAAGAGCAGCACACAGAGTCTGTATTTGTGGGCAGAAATCTGAAGAAGGAAACTTGCTTTACCTTTGAGTTCTTCTGCTAGAGAAGAATGGTGGCTGAAGTAGCGTTTCTGAGGTTGCAGGGGTGGCTTCTGTGCAGCTCTCAGCCAGCAGAGCCTCCTGCCAGGCAGCACAGGTGGCAGCAGTGCCCCTCCTGGGAGCAGGGTGGCACAGAACTCTGCCAGAGACAGAGCTGAGCTCCTCGGAGCAGAGGAGGAGCACAGGTGGTGCTGCCAGGCCACAGCTGGGTTTTTGAAGTGGCTGTGTCCCCTGTGCTGGGGGAAATGCCTCTCTGAGCGCAGGTCCAGTGCAAGCACAGCTCACTGTGCTGCTGCAGCCTGGCTCTCCTGCTGCCATCCCAGAGACAGGGACAGTCCCCCTGCCACCTGCCCACACCTGGCATCCAGGGCCTTGGGCTGCAGTCACCTGGCAGAACTGATGCTCCCTGGATCTGGGCAGCAGTAATGTTTAATGTGTCTGACACTGCAGGGAGCTCCCAGGAGGTCTCTGAGCCTTCTCTGCACAGGGCAGTGCCAGTCCTGGGCCACATGTCCCTCAGGGTGCAGATGCCCAGCTGCTGTCCCTGGCCAGAGTGCTGCTCTGGGCCACAGCACTTCTGCCTTGGTGCTTAAAGCTCCTCCAGCCTTTGGGGCAGTTAACCAGGACAGTCATGCTTTACTGTAAATGCTTTACTAAGCAGTTCTAATGTTTGAGGTTGTGAGAAACAAATTCCTTCTTGCCTTTAGATAATCCTGTTCCCAGTCTGTTTGCTTTCTTGCAAAATATGGGAACCCTTGTGCGTAGTGAAGTTTTTTAGTTGGTGGTTTGGTTTCTTTAGTCCCAAGTTGAGCAAGTGACTAACAAAAGAGCAAAGCATTTACATTTGCTGTAGTTTTTGAATTTTGATAAAGGGTGGTCAGGTTGGGTTCAGTAGCTAAATACCTATAAGAATAAAAGGTCTCTGTCCTGTTTGCCCAATATATGTTTAGACAAACCTTTAACAACCTTGAACAAGCTGTAGCTGTATTTGAGTGTTTAAGCTGAAAAGATAAGCAGTTGTGTAATTAGATTTATTTAAAACCAGCAACTTGATGACTGTATGGATAGGTCAGCGTGATCTGGCTTGCAAATTGCAGTGGGGATTATTTCAGAGGCCAGGGCCTCACCCTTGCAGTGTGCTCTTGGGAGGTGAGGTGGGAACTGTGCTCCCCGCTCTGTCAGGGGCTGATTCCAGTGAGCACTGCCCTGGCTGGGCTGAGCCCTGCATGGCCCAGCACAGCTCAGCTGCTTGACCCCACCTGCTGATGAGGATGTGCCTGCACTGTGTTCCATATTCATTAACCTGTGCTTTCTAATTGTGCTGCAGTTGATCACAGTCGAATTAAGCTAAACCAAGGTGACAATGACTATATCAATGCTAGTTTGATAAAAATGGAAGAGGCCCAAAGGAGCTACATCCTTACCCAGGTAATTGCTGGCAGTGGATAATAAAAATATTATGGTGGCTGGAGTTGTTTTTCATGGATTTTCTGTTTGTTTTCTTTATTGTAAAGCTACTTACCTGCATACAAACATCTGTGTATGTATGAAAGTCACTGCTTTTCCCTGAATCTGTCAGTTGCCCACCTATCTGTGTAACAAATTTAAAAGTTGCTCTGTTGTCTTATTCTGAGAGCCAGCGACTGTGCCAGGCTTCTTGTTTGTGCTAAATGTTCAGTTCCCTGGAGACTGTCCTGATCTCTAATCTTGGCTCTTTTTTTACCCTTCCTCCCACACTTTAGATAAAGGTAGACTGGGATTAATATTTTCAAGTGACAGCTCTTCCTTCCTGTTTCTAAAGAATAGAGATAAATCTCCTCAGGAAGAAATGGGCAGAGCAGTGTGCAATGTGAACATGGTCCTTGAGCACAGCTCCCATTGCCCTGCCTCAGGATGGGGGTGGATCACAGGGGAGAGCTCTGTGGGGAATGGGCAGATGTGCAGCTGACTGGTACTGGTTACTGGTCACTGCCCTGAGCCACATTCAATGCTTTATTTAAATCCAGTCATTCTTTTGAGGACCTGCTGTTCTGTTTGAGCACAGCAGTGGATCAAACCCAAACTTCAGAGCACTGGCTTCAGAGTAGAAAATGGCAAGGGAACGTAGCATAAATGGGAATTTATAAGGAAATCTACTTTGGGAATAGATAGCCTTTAAAAGGAGTCGCTACTTCATTCAGTCCCAAGATAAATCTGTGAAGATTGTGGAAAACCATATAATTTGTTACTGATTTTGCATCCTTTCAGTCTTTTGGATGTTTTAGTCAAGTAATTTTCAAGTATCATGAATAAGGATGAGGGATTGCAGAGTAGTTTGACACAGATGTTATTTTTGCTTTTAGTCAGTGGGGTTTATTTCCCCATGACCTTTGTATATCTTTCCAAAGAAAATGCAGCACTTTTCACTCCCAGTTCTGTTCTCACAATGAGACTGTGTCTCTCTTCCTCTTATGTATGGGGGGAAAAGATTAACCATGATTTCATGGGTAAATTCATAACATGAAACTTAGTTGTCTCACTGCATTTTTTTACAGTTTTAAATGAGAAGTTGCTTGTTACTTGTTTAAATCTATTGCCTTGTGCAGGGACTGTTACTGGGGAAGAATGCACTGACATTTACAGAAAATAATGCTTATTTCTGGGGATTCTGTCTCTGCAGGGACCTTTGCCAAATACTTGTGGTCACTTTTGGGAGATGGTTTGGGAACAGAAAAGCCGTGGTGTTGTCATGTTGAACAGAGTGATGGAAAAGGGATCCGTAAGTACTCACCCAGTTCTAGCTGTGTGTTCATCACATTTATGGTTTGCTGTAATAAAAAACCCAAGTAAAACCAACCCAAAGAATTGGATGGGATGATTGCAAGTAGTTTTGTCTAAGAAATTGTACCTGGAATTGAATACTTGGTGAACTGATCCTAGTGCAGTCAGAAGACCGCTCGTTTGTAACCGTGGGGCCTAATTTCCTGTGAATTTGGCTAAAATAAAACACAAGCACGCCATGACTCCGCACAAATGGAAGTCTCTGCTGCTAACCAGGGGCTCTGGAGTTGTTCTCAGTGTGCACAGACTGCACCTCTCAGGGCTCTGCAGCGTGAGGTGGCTCTGCAGTAGAGAGAGGAGCTCTGGGGCTCCAGGTTTCCATCACACACTGAGCTCTGATGGTGCAGTGGCCCCCCGAGGCACACTGTCCCCTCCAGGGACACTGCTGTACACAGTAAAGTATAATAATGTGTAAAGACCTCTTGGAGAAGGGCACTGAGGGTGTTGGGTATCCACAGTGATAACTGGGTGGTACATGCTTTTCATCATCAGAAAAGCATTCCCAATAATCAGGAAAATTCTTGGGCAGTGAGCTGTGTTTTAATAAACTGCAGTCTGGATTTTTCAGTGTTTTGCTGGGTTTTGTACTACAAGTGAAATTTAATCTTCAAAAGAGATGCAGTAACCAAATTTTTCAATAATTTCTTCCTTTCCAACCATTCCTGCTCCCTCTCTACACTTCTCTAGTTTTGAACAAAACAAATTACTGTGATCCCTTAGGGCAGTGCTTACACTCTCAGCAAACAGCAGTGGGGTACTTAGAGTGGAGCACAACAAAATATTGTTTGCAGACACATTGTGGAGAAATTAGACACAAAGGCAATTGCTGTAACTTTTATAAATCCAGACCAAAAGTGCAAAGAATTAAAACTGCATTCTACACCCTGATAAACAAGAGGATGTATTACCAAAATAAATTAGAATTAGTTTGAGCAAAACCACTCTTAGTCTGCCTATGAAGAAAATGCTGAAGGGGTTTTCTGTTTATTAAAGTGCCGTCTGAAATCACCTTAGTCTTGAGCCTGCTGTTGGTTTAGCATTGTTCTGCCACTTTTGGTTTGGCCACATTGTGTGCCCTTAAACAAAAGAAGCCTGAGCCATGTGCAGAGCCTGGGAGAGGGGAGGGTCAGGGGGTGATCCAGATCCCAGGGCAGAGGAGTTGCTCGGGGGCAGCAGGAGGGGCCAGCTCTCCCAGGCACAGGATCCCACATTTCAGTGTCAGGAGCTTGGGTGCAGACTTCCCTTTCTGTGCTGCTGATGAGTATTTTAGTTGCAGGTTTTTCCTGCACACTTGAAAGTGTGCTGCTTTCCTATTTGGTTGGCTCATTAAAGTCCCTGGCATGCAGCAGTCTCTGCAGAGCTCATCTCTCTGGGAGACCTTAATAAGAAAACTGCAATTCAGTCAGGAGTGGGTAATGACATTTATGTGTCTCCTGCTTGGTTTTAGGTAAAGTGTGCACAGTACTGGCCACGGAAGGAAGAGAAAGAAATGTTTTTTGAAGATACAAACTTGAAACTAACCTTGATATCTGAAGATATCAAATCCTACTACACAGTACGACAGCTGGAATTGGAAAACCTGACCGTGAGTACCGGGTCTCATCCAGTCCTTGTTCTCCTTGGGGTGAGATTCACATCCTCACCAGCAAGGGCTTGAAATTGGTGGTCATGAATTGTCCTGGATATGATGATCCTGCATGAGATGTTGTGGAAGTGGAACTCTTGGGTATTTATGAAATGTTCTGGGGACCCTCCAGGCAGTTTAATGGCTCAGCCGTACCCAGAGCGACACAAGCTTTTGAACTGTACTGACATACCTCAACTCGAAACAAGTAAATTTACTTACCCAACTCCCTTTGCTCCCAGTGGAGACCTTCACAACAAGAGACCATTACTCATAATGAGTTTCTTGGCTGTGCAGCTATAAAAGCTCCCTCAGACTGGTGAAACTTTGGAATTTAGTCAGCTGTTCCCCGTCCTGACTGGTGTACCCAGGCTAAGAGTTCCCAACCCCTGTTTCTGCAGAGCCAGGAAACTCGAGAGATTCTGCACTTTCACTACACCACCTGGCCCGACTTCGGGGTGCCGGAGTCGCCGGCGTCGTTCCTGAATTTCCTGTTCAAGGTGCGGGAGTCGGGCTCGCTGAGCCCCGGGCACGGCCCGGTCGTGGTGCACTGCAGCGCGGGCATCGGCCGCTCGGGCACCTTCTGCCTGGTGGACACCTGTCTGCTGCTGGTAAGGGACTGCTGGGCAGGGCAGGGCAGGGCTGGGGAGGGCTCCTGGCACCTGCCATCGCTTTACTCTGCTGCCCCAGGAGCGTGTTCCAAGGCAGGTCTGGGTCCTAAGTGGCCGTTTTGAGTCTGGGGAAGGGAGGTCTCCAGTTTTGAGTGATGCATGAAGACAGGCTTTGCCTTCAGGGAAGGCAGCATATTTGAGGCCCAGTGTTTTCCCCTCAGTGTTTTTGGAGACCCAGTAATGAGCTGCTGATACCAGTTGTGTGTGAGTTTGTTCATTCTGTAGCGTGGAGGGTGGTATGAAGGCCCTACCTAAAATGAGTCACTGTAGTGAACCTCCTCAGAGCAGAAAACATGTTTCACATTTCTATCTGCAGATGGACACACGGAAAGATCCTTCTTCTGTGGACGTCAAGCAGGTTCTCCTGGAAATGAGGAAGTACAGGATGGGGCTCATCCAGACTGCAGACCAGCTCCGCTTCTCCTACCTAGCTGTTATTGAAGGGGCAAAATTCATCATGGGAGATGCTTCAGTGCAAGTGAGTGCTCCTGGCAGCTCCAGAGAACTGCAGCAAGTGGGTGGGAGGAACAGGACGGAATGAAACTTCAAATTTGGTGCTTGCTTCAGCTTCAGTACGTGTTTGTATTATGGGGTTTTTAGGTACAGTGCTTTACAATCTGTCATGACCTAAAGTGCTGTATTTTATTTATTTCCAAAAGTACCTGTTTTGTAGCAGGTGCCACCTGTGCTTTCCTGCACCGTGACTGGGGTGGTGCTGCATCAGCCTCCCCTGGAATTTCAGACAGTACAAGTTTTCTAATATGCCTGAAGTTTAAGTGTCATGATTAAATTCATCAGGGTTTTTTATGGTAAGCAGAACTCTAGCAAAATAGATTTTATTTTAAGTTTTTTAGAAGCAGATTGGAATTTCTTGCTTTTATGGCCAATGTGTTTTGTGTAGTGGATGTAGCTTGGGCTTGGAGTTCTCGTGTCTGGTTTTTCTTCCTTTTTTTTTGCAATGCAAATGAAGAGCCACTGTAAGAGTTAATTAAAAGGTAGAGAATAAAGATTCTGCCATGGTAAAGTTTAAAGTTAGAGCAGCTTAAAAGAGAAAAGCTTAACAGGGTTTGTCCTTCCCTGAAGGAGCAGTGGAAAGAGCTCTCCAACGAAGACCTGGAGCCACCCCCTGAGCACACCCCCCCACCTCCCAGGCCCCCAAAGAGAACCTCAGAGATGCACAACGGGAGGATGCACGAGCACCCAGAGCTCCTGGCCAAGCCCCAGGCAGTGGAGGAGGAGATCAGGAGCTCGCTCAGCAGCGTGGAGGAGGCAGCTCCAGACAGCAGGGCCCACTCAGCTGCGGCCCCCAGCACAGACAGGTAAAGCACCCGCTGCCTGCCCTGACAGCTGGGCTCTGCACACAGAGCCACAGGCAGGGAGTGACAGAGGGGAAGAGATGCTCGCTTCCACCTTGAGATGCTCTTTGGGAGTTAAGGCTGAGCAAGCAGCCACATTCCATCCTTTTCTGGCTTTCTGGGCAGGTGCTCGAGTTTAGAGCTCTGGTGTTCCCCTCACCTGGCTGTGGGTGGGAGCTGGGTTCCTTCACTGCCTGTCTTGGTGCAGATTTGGGATGAGCAGTGAAAGCAGGTGGTGGTTAAAGCTTATTCTTAAAGGGCACAGAATCCTCCCAAGCTCTTCCTAAACCTCTGCTGAGCAGCCAGATGTGTCCTAACTGGAGACAGGCTGCGCTTCGGTAGCTGCTGCAGCTCCAAGAGCTTTCCAGCTCTGTGCTGTTCCCTGCCCTTGGAGCACCTGCATGGCTCCTCTCCTCCATGGCCAGTCCAGCATGGAATATTTGTTCCTACCCAGCCCTGACCGTCCCTCCCTCTGTCCTCAGCACTAGTCACGACACTGAAGCCCGGAGGAGACCTGTTGGGGACAACCCGCGGCTCTCGCCCCGCAAGGAGGAGTCGGTGAAGGAGAACTCGGAGGAGGAGGATGAGAACGTGGTGGCCACTTGGAAGCCCTTCCTAGTGAATATCTGCATGTTCACTTTCCTCACGGCAGGAGCTTATCTCTGCTACAGGGTGTGTTTCCACTGAGCAGCGGCCGGAGCCGCCGCGGGAGCGCCGCTCCCGGCTCGCGCTCGGCTCCGCGGAGCCCCTCCAGGCAGGGCAGCCTTGGCTCAGAGCAGGTAGATTTAGGGGGAAAGGCCAGAACTTTGGGTAGGGCTTCATGAGAGAATTGATGCACTAGGGTTTTATCCAGCCCTGTGGTCCCAAGAACATAATATTGTAATCTCAGGGCCTTGAAATATTCAGGAGTAAGCAGAGAAAATGCCAAATAGTCTGTTTTCCTTTTTTGTTTTCTTTTTTTTTTTTTTAAACTAAATAATAGAATTACAACACATTGTTGTTTTTAGCCTTTTTTAAAAAGCCAGTTCATTTTCTTTTGTTTCAGAAAAATAGGCACAAGTGAAACTTGCTTGTACTCTCCAAGTGTTGTAACCAAATACATGACTTACATTGACAAGTTCCCAAAAAAAGAAAAAGAAACCCACATACCTGAAGAATGTAAACTTTTGGAAGGGGAGGTGTGTTTGTGGTTGGTTTTTGGTTTGTTTTTTGTCTTTTTTTAAATTTGCTTCATCTTTAAAGACTGAGTTGTGGGCAGTGCCTGTGGTATTGATATATTTAATCTTGGCATAACTGTTCTTAAAGAGCTGATTGTTTTACTTGTGTTGATAGAACCAGGCTTCTGCATTTGCTCAGGGTATCCCAACACGTCCAGCTCTTTGATTTTTTTTTTCTTTTTTTTTTTCCTTTACTAAGTGTATCTCCTCATTGACTTTTGTTGCACTCTACTTGCACATATGCCTCTTTACATTGCACCATCCTTTCTAAAGCTGTTTTTACTTTTATATTCTGGCTTGGGAGAGGTCGAGGGGAGGGAGAGAAACAGGAAAGGGAAATTCAACCAAACCATGTCCACCAGCAGTGGGGCCATGCCCGTGGCCCATGGAAGGACCAGTCCTTGAACCTCAGCATTTGGAATGTAAAATGCAGTTTCACTCTGCAGCTGCTCCCTCGGGCCCAGCGTGGCTCTGAGCAGGGAAGCTCTGGGGAGAGCCAGAGCAATCCCTGCTGGGGCAGCTTCCCTTGGCCAGGAACAGGCCAGCAGAGCCGGGCTGGGCTCTGAGCAGCCCCGTGGCTGTGATGGCAGCGCTGGTGTGTCCTGCTTTGTTGGAAGCAGAGTCCCAGTCCTGGCTCTGGCAGCCACGGCTCAGCCCCGTGGGGTCCCACAGCAGCCAGGGCTCAGGGGCTGAAGTGCTGCTAGGGGAGGGTTGGGCTCTGTGGGGAGGACTGGCACTGGAAGGCAGCATTGCACCAAGCAGCCAGTGCTGTTCCTCGGGGTAATACCAAATTATTAATAGTTTCAACAATAATAGCAAAGATTTCTTTGCTTGTGTCGTGGTGCAGAGGACAGGAGCAAAGTCACTCCTGGGAGCTGTAGTGATTGAACTGCCCCATGACAGCTATCTGCAGCAGTGTTACTGATTTGTTTTATTTCTAAAGTCTTTCTAGATCTATAGCACTTAGCCACCCTCAGTGCAGCCCTCGCTGTGGAGGAGCCCAGGGGAGCCCCTCCACTCCGTATTTATTTTTGCCAAGCTGGCTGTAGGTGTAGCTCTTCCTTCAGTGGGTGAGTAGGTGAGGGGGTGGGTGGGGGTGGGAGTTACTTCTATTCTGTGTTTTGTTAAGCTTGCATCAAGGGCTTTTCAAGAGTACAATAATAAATCCTCAGGTAGTACTGGGAATCAATCCTTTACCTGTGAGACTGTTGGTCAGACCAGTACTTGAAAGGAGGAATGTTGTAATCAGTCAATATTTAGTTATATTATTGGAAACAGGAAAAATGAGTATAGAAAAATGGTAATATATAATGGCTCATCTGTGTATTTAAGATACATTCTGTGATTGCTTTGTCCCCACTGTTCTCTGCAGCGTGGGCAGGACCCTGCCCTGAGGCACCATTTGTACCCCTTTGTATTAAAGTGCATGTGAAGTCTGCGGTGTCCCGATGAAACACCACCTGCTTGAAAGGTGACAGAACTTATATTCCTGCTTCCTGATGTGCCCAAATGATATTTGCATGACCTGATCCTTAGTGGCTGTGGTTCAGAGGGTGTTGCTGAGTCTCTCTGTTCAGCACTGGACCGATTGGTGTTTATCAGAGCCCGTGTACTCGCCTAATCCTTGGCATGACTTCCCGTGGGATCCCGTGTGCTCCGTGTGCCCGGTGGTAGCATGTTCCTTTCAGCTGAGTGAGTGTAGTACAGACATTCCAGAGAGCTCAGGCAGCCCTTCCACACCTCCCCTGGCCCTGGGACACTGGGGGAAAGAAACAAACCCACCCCACCTCTGGCCCCCTGCCCAAGAGGGAATATTTTAAATGCTAGGTCTGGCAGGAAAAGAAAAGATCCTTCCTTTGAATACAGAGTTATTCAACTGCAAATGATTCTACCCAGACCAGGTTCCTGCAGATGACAGAAGAGCTATGAGCATCCTCTTGGTGCCTGTTTCTTTCCTGCGTTCCAGGCCCAGCTCTGACCCTGTCTGGGACACGGCAGCTGTGCCCAGAGCCCAGGGAGGTGTGGGCAGGGCTGGCAGTGCTGAGCTGTGCCCATTTTGTTTGCTGTCCTGTACTGTCTGTGGTAGTTGGGGGGTGTATATACCGTAGCACAGTGGGGTGTTGGGTAACCTGTTCTTGGAAATGGACAAACATCCATGTTAGACTCGTTAGAAAGTTAGTGAGCTGCTCTGCTATCTGCCTTAAGCAAATATTTACTCATCAGGTCTTTCTTTTTTACAGATTGCCATAGAATAAACTTTTATAAAAAAATATGTAAAAACTCAACAAAAAAGCTGAATGTTTTGGTATAATACAGTTTCAGGTATCTTGTCTTTTGTGTAAGCCGCTGCTGGGCCTCCCAGGTTAGAGTACAACTGTACAGTTTTTCAATCTCCCATACAAGTTTTCAGTTCTCATTTTAGTTGTAACAATAAAACTCTTTTTTTAAAGAACTCACTTGACTGTGTTATTGCTTCTGGGCTGGATCCATGGGCTCCTGCTTGACCCACGTGCACATGAGGGCTGGGGGGGTGGGTTTGTAGAGTAAAGGCATTTAAAAGTTGCTGTGAGAACTTCCTGGAGGCAGAGCTCCAGTAAAAGAATAGAGGATCCCCATCTCTCCCTGCCACCTCCATTTCCCTCTTCTGGTCTTTCACATGGAACAGTTAAATTTTAAGGGTAAGAAGTGCAGGAACTCAAGCAGCCTGGTTGGTTTCTGCAAGAGGAGATGCTGACCCTGTTTGCAGCTGCAGCTTGCACATCCTGGTGTTTGAGTTCCAGTACTTACCTTTGGTTTATATTTTTAAGGAAACTACAAATAGAGGAGTGAGTTCACCTAAGTGGAGCAGGACAGGGCAGATCAGGGCCCTGTCCCTTGGGGGTTTATTAGTGCCTCTTACCTGTCCCCAGGGCTGTAAGCACAGCAGTAGGAAACACTCCCAGGAACTTGTCTCAAATGGTTTATTAGAGCTTTAGAAAACAGTATGAAATCCAACAAATAAATACCAAATAGAAAAGTTTTATATATATAAATATGTACACACAACCCCAACCTCCTTTCAAGTATTGCACCTGAAGCCAGGCTGCTCCCCATGGGCACCCTGCCAGCCAGGGCTGGGGATGAGGAGGAGAAGTCTTGGTCTGTGACTAAATCCAGAATTTTAAAAAAACAAACCTGTCCCTCCCTCAGTCAGACCTGCACAGGGCAAATGCCTGCAGCTGAGCACACCCAGCTCTCCCAGAGCCTGCCAGGCCCTGCTGCACCTGGCCTGAGCTGCAGCAATTACAGGGTGACACAGGGAGGACCAGCTTCTCCTTCTGCAGCTAAATGGCCCAAGCAGAGGAAGCCACCAAGCAGCAGTGCTGGATTTGTTCTACTGACAGGGCAGTTGGTCTGGGAGAGTGATCATTTCTCTCCTTGGAGGATGCCAAATCAATAAATCACTTCCTGGGAAGATTGATCATATTGGACAGAGTTGGAGCAGGGGCAGCTAATTCCAGCAAGATGGAGATTTGAAGTCCAGTTAAGACTTGGATCCACCTTCTGAGAGTTCCCAGTTTTCACTTGTCCAGCACTTGAGAGATGCTGAGAGACAGAAAATAAATTCCAGCTCCATCAAGGAGGTGACAAACTGTCCCCTTTGGAAATACACCTGTGCTGGGGCAGGAGATGGCAGGGACAGGACAGAACAAAGGAAACCAGACAAACCAAACCCTCAGGCACCCAGGTGGCTGTGAGGACAACGGGATCCAGCTCTCCCATTCCACTACTAAAACACTGTGATTTCAATCTCAGCCTCCTGAGCAGTTTCCCTCAGCTCACAGCAGATCCTGTCCATCTTCTCAAAGGCTTGTCGGCCCCGTTCCCCTGTGGAGAGAGAAAACAGCCCCTGCTGAGGGACAGGCAGAGCACCCCGAGGAACCCTCTGGGGACACTCCTGTCAGCCTGGCTTGGAAGGAAGGAAGGACTCAAGAGTGACAAACATCCCTCAGGGAATAGTTTTCCAAAAACTGCTGGAAGCCACCGTGGAAAATCAGGCCTCCTGCAATGATTTCCATGAGTAACAGCTTGGGGTATCACAGCTGGAAAACCTGTCTCATGTGGGCCTGAGTGTTCTGTGGGGCAGGGCTGGAGATGCCCAGAACTAAGCTTGGCTCAAAGTGGGGTCTGGAAGAACACAACAGGGAAGTGATTGTCTCCTGCATGACCTGGCCATGCTCTGGCAGCATTCCAGCTGGTGAGCCCCCAGGAAAAGCACAAATGCTGGGCAGTAGGAGGTGGGGAACACTGACATTTTACCAGGTCCCCTCCACTGTCAATCACTTGTCACTTGGATTCCAGTGAAGTAACAGGTAATGAACCAGCATAAAACTGTCAGTCCTTATCTACAACCTTTTCAAAAGGTTCAGTGGTTCCTAAAGCACTTAATCCTTCAGGATCCCCTTGGTCTGGTTCTATAAACTTCATCAGGGGCCCTTGGCTGTTATGTGTGATGTAAAGTTTATCTTCATGGTATGAAACAGCTGTTCATTAAATATTTCTGTTATCCTGGATGTGTTCAGGCTGAACTTGAGGCCCCTCCTGCTCTTGCACTACTTCACATCCCTCTTTCAGACCATTTTAAAGCTGTACAAAAGCCTTACCAAAGGAAAGTGTAGTTTCCCTGGCTGCATTCCTGACTTCCTCTGTTTCAGACTGGCACAGGTGGGCAACCTGCTCAATGCTCTCCACAGCCTGTTGGAAAATAAGTTTTTCAGCAGTTTGGTGGGCATTTTCTACAAAGCAAACACAGACACAAACTCCCATCTCCTGTGACATCCAAATTCCACCAGGACCTTCCTCTTCCCCAGCATACTGGGTTGCAGTTACATTTCCTGATATGATCTCACCTCTGTTACCTTCTTTCCTCTTTTAGGGCATCAGAAAGTGTAAAAGTCCCAGGGTACAGGTCACGCTTGTGGGACCATTAATCAGTACCAGCCACCAAGGACCTTCACTGAAAGGGTTAATCCCGGCTGGTGCTGTGGAATCGACCCTGATTTGCTGTTGTGTGAGTACCTGTCTGCAGACATTGGTTCACTGTGTGCAAACCTATTACAGCTTAGGGCTCTTGGGAAGGGTGTTTCTGTGCCGTTTCTTAGAATAGCAATGCAAATATTACTTTTGTTTCCTGACTTTAATCAGCTGTTGTTAAAAATACCCCCTGATTTAACTTCAGATTTCTACAGTTAAATGTTGGTGGTTTCTCCTCGAGCTGGATGGCCCAGTCGGACGCGGTCCTTCAGCCCTGAGCATCGCAGGGATCGCGCGTCCCCCGCGCTGTGCCCGGCGGGGCAGGCGCTCCCCGTGCCCGCCGCTCCCTCTCCCGCTGCCCGGGCAGTGAAGTGATGGCATTCACAGCTCGGAGCCGCGGCAGCCGGAGCTGGGGGGCTCCCGGCCGCGGTAACCCCTCCCCGATAAACCCAGCCGAGCCCCCGCATCCCGGCAGAGCCCGAGCGCTCACCCTGAGGTTCTTCAGAGCCAGGCACGCAGCCTGCTGCAGCCTCGTGTCACAGCCGGACAAAGCATCCGTGTAAAACAGCACAGCCTGCGGCAAGACACGGCGAAATAAAACGCAAAGTCAATCTAATACCCAGCCCAAGTGGCAGGAGCGGGGTTACCCCCGTGAAACGAGCCAAGCTAGAGAGCACCGGAGCACCGCTGCCTTCGGGCTCGGTCCCGGCGAGAACGCGGCCAGGACAGCGGTGCCGGCCCCGGGGAAGCTCCCGCTGTCCCCGAAGTCTTCGCCGTCCCCCCCATTCCCGGCCGTCCCCCCCACTCCCGGCCGTCCCCCCCGTTCCCCGCCGTCCCCCCCGTTCCCCGCCGTCCCCCCCGTTCCCCGCCGTCCCCCCCGTTCCCCGCACTCACCCGGGCCCGCAGGCCGCCGCTGCCGCCGGCCCGGGCCAGGCAGGCCGTGGCCGCTTTGCCCACCCGGTGGTTCTCGTCCAGCTGCAGCAGCCCGAGCAGCCGCAGCGTCCGCGGCAGCGGCTGCAGCCGGCTCAGCCTCTTCCCCTTCAGCCTCTTCAGCGTCTTCAGCCTGCCCGGGCACTGCAGCTCCTCGATCAGCATCACTGCCGGGAAGAACGGCACTCGCTGAGGAAACGCCTCGGCCAGGGACACAGCCCCGGCCAGCTCGGGCTCTCAGCCCCCTCCGCACGGGTCCTCTGCATCAGCACAAGCCTGAAGATGCAGCCAATACCAGGACTGTTTTTAAATAATTCTTTTCTAAGACAGAGAAAGTTTTGGAGTACTTTCACAGGTTGCACAAGACTCCAGTGAGGCACTGGCTACCTCAGGCTACGAAATGCAGGTCAAGAACCT
Source organism: Fringilla coelebs (assembly GCF_963513975.1). Taxonomy (NCBI): domain Eukaryota; kingdom Metazoa; phylum Chordata; class Aves; order Passeriformes; family Fringillidae; genus Fringilla; species Fringilla coelebs. The sequence continues at coordinate 931,679 of NC_140044.1, forward strand.
CTGCAATTTTATTGTTCTGTGTCTGGGTCCAGCTACAGCAGGGACCCAAGCCACAGACCGTGCTCAGTCCTGGGATCCAGCTGGAGGCTGCTCCTGACCCCGTGTCTGCTTTAGCTTTGGAATATCCCAGAACTATTTTCAGGGCACTTAAGATAAGCCCATCCTTCACACGGGGTTTGTTTGCACACGCTTAGATGCGGGAGTCAAGCATGCTTTTCCTGTTCTGATTAAAACTACCCGGTCATTCGGGGAATAAAAATGGAAACAAGTTGTCAGTGCAAGGGCCGGGCTGTTTCCTGCTCCGGAGCGGGACCCTGGCGGGCGCTGCCCTGCAGGAGGAGCCAAGCTCTGCCTGTACCTTCCTTGGCGAGTTTTGCCAGGTGTTTCTCCAGGCTGCCAATGCGGTGTCTCTCCAGGTAACGGTAGAACTGGAACAAAGTCACCGGCTCCGTTTGGAAATGGGAGGAGGGGAGCAGCCCATCACAGGTGAGGACCTGCTCCAGCAGCCTCTGCAGCACTGCAGGGAGAAGGACAGACACAAAACAGCAGGTTGGTTACACGGAAGCTGCTGGAAGCAAGCGAGAGCTTTGGGGTTTTTTAAATGCACAGGGACAGTTTTCAGCACCGCACTGCAATGAGATGAAGGCAGCCTGGCCTGTGCCCACGGGGTACCTGTCTCCAGGTGGCTGGGGTACTTCTCCTTCACTTTGAGCATCATTGTGTATTTCAGAGCGTGACGGAACCTTTCTGCTGAGGTCACCAAGATGCTGCTGCCAGGCTCTGCAAGATCGCTCCAGATTTTCAGATATTGCTTCTTCTTTTTAGTCTTCTGAATAACTGAAATCCAACATTTTAAAAAGTCAGTGAGCTCTAGCAGCTTTGGGATTTTACATGAGAAATGAGGCAGCAGATGGCCTATCTGGACGTGGGGCAGCACTAACTTGTATTTGTATTAGGGATGGTTTTGTTAAAAACGGGACATTTGCTGCCCAGATGTTCACACCTGCAAGCACTGAGCTCCTGAACTGCCATCAGCAGCTCTTCTGCCCCTTATTGTTCCCTTTATCTCTGAGTTATTTCCCGAAGAACATTCTGGCAGTTCAAGGGGCTGCCCTTCTGTCAGCCAAGGAGGTGCCACTCCAAGGGTTTTTGCCTCTGTTCCTTGCCCAAGGCAGAGCTCTGACCTCGGGGCTCTCAGACTCTTCAGGAGCCCTGTGGCTCCTCATTTGGACCCTCCATCCCTCCCTTTTACCTCCAGGCACGGAGCTCCTGCCTGTCAGACTCCCACACCTCCCCTGTCACTCTGCACCAGCCCCGCTCCAGGGAACAGTTTATTCTCACATCTCCGGGATAAAATCTGGCAGCAAACGCTTCCAACTAAAATTTGCATTCTTGCTGCTGTATTTACCAAGATGAGAACAAAAGCCTCCCAAGCCTCTCATTGTGCTGTAGCATTTTGTCATGTCCAACAGCCAATGGGAGAATTTAGTAGTGGGAAGACCTGAGACAAAATTCTGTGCCCACCAAACTGTTCTGGCAAGTGGGCCCAGAATTTGGGCTGTTTGCTTACCAAGGAAAAGCACAGATGTAAAAGAGGATTTTATTAAGGCTGCTCTGCTGCTCTTTGACTGCAAACTCCATCATCTACAACATCCCTGTCTAAGATAGAGTACCTGAACTGGTATTTCTCTGAGACCAACTTCTCCAAATTTTTTCCTTCTGTGTAGAAGAAAAAATGAACCAAAGAATGAGCCCTGGTTTAATGATGTCAGTGTTTGCAAGGAATTTAGAATGAAAGCCCTGGGTCTGGGGAGGCTCCAGCAGACACCCAGGGGTGCAGCTCTCCCATCCCTGCACGCCTTGGGGTAGGGCAGGTACTCACTTTTCTCAACAGACAGATCCAGGACATCCCCCAGGACTCGTGTCTGCTCTGACACTTCTTCCAAAATGCTCTCCTGGACCACCTGGGCTACGTTTGGGGCCCTCAGTTTCTGAAAGGCAACAGACATAACTCAGGAGCTGAAACAAGGGCAGGATCAAGCTCCAGATAAACGAGGATTTATTTCTCAGAATCCAGCTTTGAGGACAAGTGAGAAACCCCCAGCTGCTCTCAGGAGGCCCCTTGCCCACCAGACACCTGCTCCCTGTTGTAGCAGTTTTCACTCATTACACATGGCCCAAGCCAAGCCTGTGTGTTTGCAGCCTGCTCTGGCACAGAGCTGCTGCTCAGAGCTTCAGCAAACCCCAGAGGCTGAGAAGAGCAGCAGAGTTTTTCATGACACGTTCTGTGTGGACACACACACGTACCCTGCATTAATGCACCCCGTTTCCATTCTGAGTCTCTCTGCTGTTATCACACAAACAAAATATCAGATTTTCCTGCGATCAGAATCAACAGTGGCAGTGCCCTGGAAACCCCCAGGCTGCTCTGTACCTGCAGGAGACCTTTGCACAGCCTCAGGTGTGCCAGCAGCAGCACATCCAGGTTCTCATCCCCAGTGGTGACATCCCGGGCTTCTGGTCTCGTGTCACAGCTCAGGGACTGGAGCACGTTGTCATTGTATGTGCTGGTGAGATGAGGGGAAAAGAGAGTTACAAGTCTCATCACTGAGCAGAGTTGAAATGGACAGCCTCAACAGGACTGAGAAAGAAACCAGGTGGCATTGAACAGAAACCAGCTTTTTCTTTAACTGTTTATATTTATATTCCTCTCCAAAACCATGGGCAGGCATTTCTGTGCTGGATTTGACACCACAGCTGTTTCCCAGCCCAGTGAGGCTCCTGTGGGACCCCTCTGCCTGTCCCACGAGGTGCTGCAGCACATACCTGACACTGCCTGTCCTCACACTCCCAAACAAGGAGAGCTCGTCAGCGCTGCAGTCATTGTTCAGGAAATCAAAACTCTCCAGCACTGTCTCCACCATCAAACTCTCCATAGAGGAATGTTTGTGAAGTGTCTTCAGCTGTCGATGAAAGGGAAAAAGAAATACCGTTATTTGTAGTTGGCCAGCCATTTCACAGTTGTTCTTTGCTGGTTTTGAAATCATTCCCAGTAATAAATCACTTTGCTTTTCTGATTTCATTCTTATTAATTCTTAACAATCAGGTGTACCTCTCTGACTCCAAGATAATGTGCTAGTTAAACTCAAAACACGTTTCAATATTTTAATCTCTATGGATTCTTTATCTCCATGCCTGCCAAGGGTGGTGAGAGCTGATATTCTCTGCATCCTCAGTCACTAACAGAGTTTTCACTCATCCCCTGCTTCTGAGCTCAGAGCAGCAGCCTGGGGGGCTGTTACCTCCCAGCACAGCACCCACGAGTTTCATACCAATACTGAATTTCATGGAGCCACTACCTTTGTCCCCCTTGGAAAGGCTGCTCTGAGGGTACTTGATTTGGGTTGAAATGCTGTTTTTCCAGGGGTTTCCCTGGAGCAGGAGGCCAGGGCAGTGTGTTATCATCAGTTCTGGATCCCCTCCACAGCCCAGCTCCAAACCTGCAGTTCAGCCCCTGCCTGCTCTTCTCCAGGGCCTTTCCTCCGAGGGCAGGAGCGAGTCCAGCCCCTGCCAGCCGGGCAGGAGAGGGGCACAGAGCGGGGGCAGGAGAGGGGCAGAGTGGCCTTTCTGGGCTGCTGCGGTCACCTCGAGCCACACCGAGCTCGAACAACACCGAAAGGTTCCAAGCCAGCCCAGACACCGAGAGCCAGACACCAGCCCGGAGCTGCCACCGGGGCTGCCTTTGCTCCATCGGGGCTGCCTTTGCTCCCCCGGTCCGCGCCCACCCGGTCCCTCCGCAGCCGCTCCGTGCCCGGTTCCGCAGCCCCGGTCGCTGCCCCGGTCCCGCCCGATCTGCCCGGCCGCAAGTGCGGGCACACACGGACCCTGCATCAGGCGGAGAGTGACCCGAAGCCCCGGGAGCAGCCGAACCCGCCCCACCTTCAGCTTGTCCCGCAGGGAGGACACCTGGCAGCCCAGCTTGTCCAGCTGCGCCCGGCGCTCCGGACGCGACCTCAGCAGGCTCAGCACCTCCTGCACAGCCCGGTCCAGGCTCCGCGCCCGCCCGTCCGCCCGGAGGTCGCTGGCAGCGCTCCAGCTCCTCTGGCTGATGTTCTCCTGCTCTGCCAGGCGGCGGCCCCGGGCCTGGCCCAAGGAGTCTCCCCTGCCTTTGTGACGGGGGGGAACGCTGGAGGGGCTCCTCGGGAACCCATCCCCGCACGGGGTCTTCTTCAGGATGTCCAGAGTGCTGTGGTCTGGGAGGGGATGCTGCTGCTCTTCTGCTCCAGTCTCCTGAATAATCACCAGCGGCAACATCCTGTGGTCCAGGGCCGGGGTCGTGCTTCTGGATTCCGCCCCTTTCTGGTCCTCAGAGCTGAACGAGTCTCCCTCGCTCGTCTCCGCGGGGTTGTGGGGCTTGTTCCTCCCAGGGACATCGAAATCACAGGCGGCCAAGTAGCTCAGGATGCTGGGAGGCTGGGCTTCCTCCCCTCCATCGCCCGGGCTCTGCCTCTGCTGCAAAACAGACTGCAAAGAGATCCCCAGGTGAGCCTGGAGACGCTGCCAGCCCGAGGTCCCACCCGGGAGAGGGGACTCTGCCTCCCTGGCTGCCAGCAGGATTCCCACCTCGGACTACTGCAGCAGACACCCCCACCCCTGCCATCCCGGGTGCTGAGCAGAGCCTTGGTGAGGGTTTTTAAAACTGTTTTACAAATCTAAAATAGAACTCCAAAGAATAGGGGGTGAAAGAAAAATTTAACGAAGCCCCCAGGTAAACTGCAAAGGTGCCAGAGTGCTGTTTTCACATTTCTGGGTGTGCTCCTGGACAGTCTGCTCCAGCCCAAAAGCCAAGCCCCAGCTCTGCTCTGCCTTTCGCTCTCCCCCGTGTACTCACCAGGTAATACCTCTCTCTGAAGCTGGGGGTGTTTGGGGGGGTCCAGTTGTACAAGGAGCTCTTCCTGCTACCCACAGAAAACTTGGCAGTGCTCCCAGGTGACAGGAACAGGCTCTCCGTGTCAAAGGGGCTGCAGCAGAAAACAAAGGCCCAAGGGCCACTGAGAGCAAGCACAGAGGTGTTGGTAGGATTTGAACAGGGATGTTTAGTCAGCCACACACAGAATAAAATGAAACAGAAACCACTTCTCTAGCCAGAGCCTTCGATTGCTCCAGCAGAGAAAGACACAGGCTGTGGTTTGTACATGGATTCCTCAACATCCTTTGGACAGAAACCTGTGGCAGAGCCTTGGGAAGAGGAGCCCAGCGGGCCCAAGGCAGGAGTGCTCTGCCCTCCTGACACCAGGGCTGGCCCAGCACCGGGCAGTGACAGCCACAGAACCCCAGAGGAAGGAAATACAGCTCATGTAATGAAGGAGAACAGCCAGCTTCCCTCCTGCAGAGCACACACCACCTGGAAAAACCAATAAAAGCCCTCATTATCCTTCAGCTATTAATAAGCAATTCCTCTGGCTGGCAGAGGAGGCCTGTGCAGCGCTGCTTGGCAGGGTCTGTGCTGCACACAGGCAGGGATGAGCCAGCTACAGCCCCGGAGGAGTCTGCCTGTGGTCTGCCAGGGTTTGTCAAGGGCTGCTCCAAAGACTTCCTAATTACCTACTCCACCTCAGCCATTGGCTTCTCAACTCCTTTGCAAAGCAGTCCAAGGAAACCTGCATGAACGATCCCCTGGGATGCAGCTCAGCGGACCAGGAGACAGAAAACACATTTCACGTTAAGTAAAGCAGGTTTGGTTTCTATATGTGTTACTTATGTTGCCTACTGAGACGCCTTGTGGCACCAAAAGAAAGTTTGTTTTCCCACTTGAGCGCTGGCATTTTGAAAGCAGTGAATTTTTTGCAACGAATCTGCAGCCTCAGTGATTGAATACAGCTACCAAAGAGCAGGATAAAATCAGCTGAATTCAGCTGTACCTTGCAGGAGATGCAAGTGATAACAGGGACTAATCAACTACAGGGAAATTAATTTCTGCTCGCTAGCAAAGGTTGAAAAGCAGAGTCCCAGCCCTCTCTGGCTCCTCAGGTCGCTCAGGGCCAGTCCTGCAGAGCATCCTGCAGGGCAGCACTCTGCTCCCCTGAGCACAGAGAGGGCCTGGGAGCTCCCCAGGCCAGGTCAGCTGGCTGAGCCAGGCAGGGTCACCCAGCTGGGCTCCATCAGCCCCTCAGAGCTCAGCAACAGCCATCTGCACTGGCTCATGGGCAGAAATAAATCGGGTTTCTGACAGCAAGAGCCTTTTAGCCAAAGCCTGCTGTGTTTACTAATGGCAGCAAATGACTCCTACCCATGGCATTCTTAACAAAAGTCACAGGGATCCATTCCTCAGATTTTTCATTTTCAGCTTTTGATACTGTGATGTAGTAATGCAAAATGACACTTCTAGGAGAGGAACAAGAACAAACAAAATCTGCTTTGCCCCTTTGACAATTCCTAAAAGCCTCCAGCAAAATGCAGCTCTTCAGCTGCGTCCAGACCAGCACCAGCTCCTGGTCCTGGCAGGAGAGACTGAGAGAGGGCAGAGGAGACAGCAGGAATGGACCCTGCTCTGGAGCTTCTCTTAGCCCTGGGCTCTGAGCTCCTCGGGCACGATCCATCATCCCCCCACAACTGCCCAGCAAACTGGGGCAGCTCCATGAACCCATTCTCCCAGCCTGTGACACAGACAGGGCCCAGCAGGGCATGTTCCAGGGCCAGGCAGAGCAGGCAGATGAGATGGAGTGGGCTTTCCCCAGACACAGGCTGCACTTCGAGGCAGCCCATGGCCAGGAGCTGTCATGCAGCAGACTCTGCAAGCACACTATTGTCTTTAATTGTCACTGGCTTTTCCTCAGTTTGTTTAGTCACTTCCTGAAATCATTGACATAAAACCTCTGCATAGGTAGAAACTATGCAGGAATGTCGTTGTTTAACCTTAAATTGTGGAGCAAGTACTTTGAGGGGGGGTGGCTGTGGCTGAACTGAGAGAAAGAGTGGCTCCACATTTCCTGTCCACATTTCCCAGCCAACATCCACATGCCTGCACAGGATTATCCAGCAACAGCTTTTCAGGACTCAAAAACTCTATTAAAAAAAACCCAAAGCTAAAGTGGCCCAGCAGTCTGATCATCTTTGCTGTCCCCATTCTGTGCCCCAGTCATTCCCTCCTGTCCAGCCACTCCATGGCTTCAATGCCCCCAGAGCAGAAGCGTGGATAGAATCCCCTGCCTGAATCCCCCTGCTCAGCCTGTGAACCAGGCTGACATTTACACCCCCAGAAAGGCCAATTCTGCTCAAGCAGACTGGACTCGCTGTTAATAATGAGGTTTTTCTTTCCCCCGTTAAGCCCTGGGGAAATGCCCCAGGGATTTCTGGAATCCAGCAGAGAGGGGGCTGTTGGGTCTCCCCCAGCCTTCCCAGCCCAACAGGAACCACTGTCAGGTTACCCAGCTCAGCAGCAGCTCTGAAGGCAGAGATGCCCCAGTGGATCCCTGCCTGAAGGCCCTGCAGGAGGAACTGCCTCTTCCCCTAGGCTGCAGCTGTCAGAGCAATGCTGGCAGTAGCTGTGCACCCCCAAATCAAAGCCAGACCTTCCTTTTTTACTCTCCCTTTGGTTTTTGTCCCCCTGCTCCAGGAGCCCTTGTGAGCCAGCACTGCTCAAAGCAGAGGGGCTCTGCCTGGACGGTGCCCCTGGATCCCAGTGCAGGGCACTACTGGAGCTCTGAAAGGAGAATACAGCCCTCTTTATCCTGCATGTGAGACACACAACTCAGACTGCTGTTTAGGTTGGCAAAAAACCCAAAGCCTTTTGCCAAACTGGCCAACAAAGCCGTTCTGCAAGGGCCCAAGCTCATTCACACTCCTCATGGCACAATCTATAAAGGAGCTGAAGGCACTTTTGTTTGAGCCCAGAAGACCAGAGGCCTATTTAAAGAAAATGTACATTTAGAAGCAGAAGAGAGATCTACATTTGGATTCCTCACAAAGCAGGTCTAGACTGAAAAATTGCCTCTCGGGGAACTTTGGGTAAATCAGATGGATTTGTTTAGTTATTCTTAAATCAGAGGAAAAAGCAGCTGTTATTATGAGTACTGTATCTCTGAAAAGAGAAACACCCTGAGTTATCACACACAGCCTCTCTCTTCTGTAAACAGCCCAGCAGACAGACTGTCAGAGAGGAGAGGCCAGCTCTGCACCAAGAGCTCTGGGGAATCCACTTGGTGGGACCCCAGCACATCCCAGACTCAAACACAGCAGGGACACAGCTCTCAGGCTCTGGGAGATTCCAGGGGGGATTAACTCCCCAGGACAACGAGTCACCAGCAGCCCTCTCAGCTCTGCCAGCTCCAGGGCTGTGGGATGCTGTCCCCAATCCCAGGGACTCCTCCTGCCAGCCCCAAGCTGCACCCTGAGCAGCAGACTGCAGCCAGGCAGGGCACTGGGATGGGAGCTTGTGCCCAGCTCTGCCCCAGAGACAATGTGCTGAGGGGATCCAGGTTAGGAGGAGCTGAGCAGCAGCCCAGGAAGGAGGGGGCTCTCCTCATCCAGTCCTTGTAAGAGCAGCCTGTGTGCATGATTGATTCTGCAGTTCTGCCAGCGAGGACAGGAAGGAGGCAGATCCAGCAGTGGGAGTGAAGGACTCTGCCCATCAGTGCCACTGCTGGGGACACAGGAGGAGAGCAGAAGGGATTCCTTCCAGACTATAAACTCCCCACTGTGGCCACTGCCAGATCTCAGGAGGAAAAAGCATCAGAAACAGGGGCAGGAAAACTCTGCCAAGAGAGCCAGGACAGGCATGCTGAGGTGCCCTGGCTGTGGTGACACAAGGAGGAGCTGGAAGGTCACAGGAGCAGCTCCTGTCCCCTGCCCAGGGCTGGCTGTGAGGGGCAGGGGCTGCTCTGCACCCTGGCTCAGACAGGAGTGGAACCACGATGCTGAACCACTCCTGGAGCCCTGCCCTGCTCCCAGGTCCGGGGCTGTACTCACTTCCAGAGCACCTCCAGGCGCAGCTTGATGGTGCCCAGCTCGGTGATGTCCACCACGATGGCCTGGGGCTTGGTGCTGAAGAAGTTGGTGCTGTCACACGTCACCACCCCCACCAGGATGGTGGCCAGGCCTCGCAGCTCTGTCACCTGCAGGGACACAAACACAGCAGTTCCAGCTCAGCAGGCAAGCCTAAACCGCCTGCACAGAGAGAACAGCCCAGCTCACGCCTGCTCTGGGCCAGCAAACCAGCCTGACACGGCCCTGAGCCACCAAAGCTGAGAGCCACTGTCCCCACAAGGGACACTGACAGAGGGGAGGGGCTCAGGAGCTGGGGACACACAGCTGAGCAGCTTTGACTGCTCTGCAACCTGCTCTTTTAATCAGGGAGCACTGAGTGGGAAGAGCAGGGGGTGAGGAGGACATTTGCCAGAGATTTCATCAGCTGACAGAGAGAGAAAAACTGCCACTGTCACACAAAGTGGGACGAGTTCTTACAACAATTATGGTAAATCAGGGATCTGAATTAGCTTCTCACCTGATCCTCATTGTGCAGTGAAAGTAAACCCCCCCATAAACCCATTCCCAAAGGCAAGGTGCCAGAGAGAGCCCCCTGTGTACCCAGCTGCTGCCAGGCAGGGCAGCTCTGCAGGAGCTGCTCCCCAGCCAGAGCCCAGGGGCTGCCCTGGGGGACAGAGCCCAGCACAGCCCCCAGCCCCAGCCCCTGGCAGGGCCAGCCCCTGAGTGGGGCCAGGCAGGGCTGCCCACTGCTGACCCCACCTGCCAGAGCCACAGCTGGGTTTCCACACAGGAATTTCCCTCCTGCAAGAGAGCAGCACTGCAGGCACCCAGCGTCCACGTGGGGGATAACAATAATATCCACAGGCACATCTGTGTCTCCACATCCAGGCTGTGTCCTAGAAACTCCCAGATATTCATCTAGGAGTTCTTGAAAAAAACAAGCAAACAAAAAACCCTGAACACAACCACATATCCCAGAGCATGGGAAAGCAGATGGACTAATACAGGTGCTAGTGCAAAGAAAAATCAGAAGTAATGACCCTTCACTGGGCAGAGCATGGATTGACTGCCATTTTTTACATAGAAAAAGAAAACTATCTAAGAATGCTGAGAAACCCTTGGTAGCCTAAGGGGGAAGTAGCAGAAGACCCGTTAACCCTGCTTCCAATCCAACCATTATACACCACACCTTGATTTCAAACTTCTCGTGCAGATTGGGGATAAAAATCTTTTCTTCCTCATCCCATGTCTGGCTGTCATCAGTCTCAATTTTGCCTCTCAGCCTCCATTTCTGGCGGCCCAGTCGCACAAACACCTGGAAACCAGAGAGGAAAGGGGATCAGCAGATCCCAGAGCATTCCCTTCAGCCCAGGTCTACGGGAGCAAAGCCATTCCCTTGCCCCCCTGGACAGAGCAGAAAAGTGGAGACAGGAAGGGGCAGCAGGTTTAACCCCTGAAAAGCACCCAAAGGCACAGGGGAAGAGCCCAGAGCACACTGCCCTGCAGCTGGGGTGGTGCTGAGGCACAGAATGCACCGCTGCAATTCCCTGGGAAAGGTGAGGACAGGGAGACACTGGCTGCATTCACCTCGTGCCAAGGGCAAGCTTCCAGGCAGCCCCTGCTCTTTGACTGCAGGGCAGCTCTGAAGGCCAAGCCCTGGCACTGGGGTTTGTAGGCAATCTCTGGCATCACTTAAAGCCTCCCACCGATCACAGTCCCTCTGTGCCTGCCCAGGGCACAGTGAGAGCGCCAAGGCTCTGCCCCCTGACAGCAGAGCCTGCCTCCTGCTCTCCCTGCACACCTCCCACCCTGCCCCAGCCCACTGCCCCTCCCTCAGGGAACAGGACAAAAGGACAAAGCTGTATACTGCACCTCATACTGGTCTCCTGGGCAGAGACGAGCAAAGCCCACCAGCCCTGCAAAGAGAAGGAAACTCCCAGTGTCTGTAGAGCTCTACAAACCCCCCAGCAGCTCAGCCACAAACCCAGTGACCCTCTGGGGAACACCCCCTCTTGTCCCCAGCCCTGTGCAGAGCCAGCTCCCCCAGCCCAGCACGCTCCTAAAGCACACTCAGCATTTAACTGAGCTGAACAAGAAAGCCTGGCAGCTGGGTGCTCAAATATAAGACACCGTGGCAGGTCTGCTGGATGGCACTGGGGCAAAGCCAGAACTCCATCCAAGGTGTCTCAATAACAGGACTCCCAGTGGGTCAGAGCGCTCCCCAGATACCCCAAAGCAGTGAATGAGGAAAGGAGGAAGGGCCCTACCTTTCATCTTCACATGGAACTCTCCCAGGTGCACCTCCAGAGCCCCCTCGATGAAGCACATGTCCTGGAAGAAAGGCTGCACAGTCACCAGCTCTGCAGAGCAGCTGCTTCCCCACACATGCTACTTCTTTTAAAGGACTTCATTTCTTTTTTTTTTAAAGGACACACAAACATTTTCACCAGTAAAGGCAGACAAAAGCAAACTGCATGGATTCTGTTCAACAGGAAGGCTTCCACAGAAGAGTGGAGCTCCTTGACTCATCACTGGTTTTGTAAACCTAGCACAGCTTATTCCTTCAGTCCTCATCCCACACCTCCATGGAAGTCACAAGAGACCCCAGCACCCAGGCTTTCCCATACAACGTGTTTTTCCTACCATGTAGCTGTGTTTTATTCCCACACATGAAGCTGTTCACCCCCACCATTGACAAAAGCCCCCAGCCCGTGGCTGTGGAGGAGCAGGCAGGTCCTGGCTGGCAGTGGGAAGGATCTCCTACCTCTGTGCACTCCTGCACGTTCCTGTAGAGCTCCACCAGGCTCTCCCTGGAGGCTTTGGTGGCAGGGGACAGGGAGAAGGCCTGTTTCATGTTGGTGGCCCCGTCCCGCAGCCTGCACTGGATGCAGTAAGCTTCATAGAGCTCCTCTACCTTTGGGACACGCAGAGAAGGCACTGCAGTTAGCCTGGCACGGCTCTGGAAAGGAACATCAGCAGTGTTTCCTGGCCAAAAACCCAACAGCCGACCCAAGTCCCTCTGTCAGAGCTCTGCAGGATGCTGCAGCTCCTGCATTCACCTTTGCTCCTCGATATCCCTGCTTTCTCCAGGAACACAACCAGCTCTGCTTTTTCCAGAGCAGAGGACAAGAAGCAGAGTAACACTTTGCTCACAGAAATGCCAGAGCAGGGGTCCAGCTCCCTGGGCACAGCCTGGCAGTGCTGGCTGTGCCACAGGAGAGGCTCTGGAAGCCCTGGCAGGCAGCAGACACAGAACTGGCCCCCAAGGGAAGGGGGAGAACATGCCAGGCTTCCCAGAGCAGCACTTCTGAACAAACTGGCAGAAAATGCAAACTGGTTTCACAGGAAAACTCAGGTTGGGCCGTGCCCAACATTCAGCCTGAATAGAGCCATTCAGGAAATAAATAAATAAATAAAAATCCCCTCCTGCTGTAAAAAGAGTGGCTACAGCTCTCTGCAAGTCCCCAGCACTCTCCCCTTCAGCTGAACTGCAGTCAGAGTGTTTTCCACATGGAGAGATCCCTTACAAAGCAGAGGGAGCCCTACAGGCACACTGTACAGACCCTTACCTTGCTGATGTGAAACTCCAATTTCCTGATGTACCTCTCCACAGAGCGGATTTGCTTTTCAGGAGGGCAGAGAGAGAAAGGGATGTAAGGAATCATTTTCCAAATGAGCCATTAGGTAACTCAGCAGACAGAAGATCCCTCCTTTTCTCCATTTAAAACATTCCATCCCGTCCCCAACAGCCTTACCTTGTCCAGGTCGTAGTAGAAAGCCTGAAAGAGAAATGGCACAGGCTGAGGAGGAGAGCACCTGGATCTGTGCCACTACTGAGACCCCCACAGGTACTGCAAGAGTCACTAGGAGCATCCTAATTGACACCAAATAAATATTACAAGCACTGATCAGTGAGCAGACACAGCCCAGTAGAGAACCAGGATCTGAAGGGCACTGGGTACTGAAAAAATGAGAAATTTCAAGGTAAACTCCCACAGCTGGGACTGCCTTGCCTGGGACATTTCTGATGGTGATCCCACCTCAGTGTTCCAACTGGACAGCCCCTGGGAGTCCCAGGGGGAGAAAGCACCTACTCCTGTGATCTTTATTTCAGTATTTAACATTGAAACCCCCTTACCAATCTCGAGTTCCTTTTGGTGTCCTTGTGCCGCCCAGAGAGGTAGTCCAGCTCAGCCTGGTGTGCTTCCAGGTATTCACTGGGGAGAAAGGAAGCCCATGTCAGACCCTGGGGATTCATTAGAGATTTCTGGGGAGGTGCTTCAGCAGAAGGTTACGGGTGATGGAGGAGGAGAACATCAGATTCTAACGCACCCACAAATCACAGATGGCCCTCTCGGGCTTCTCTAACTGCTCCTGCATGACCCTTTCCTGTGAGGCAGCAGAAAGGTCCCTCTGCTCACAGGTTCCTCAGCAGAAAGGTCCCTCTGCTCACAGGTTCCTCAGCAGAAAGGTCCCTCACCTGCCCACAGTGCCTGAGGAGGAGGAGGAGGAGCCCACAAGCAGCCCCACCTGAGAGGCAGAGCCTCTCCCCATGGAGCAGCTGCACTCCCAGCCCAGCTCACAAACCCTGCCCGGGGCTTTAGCAAACAGAGCTGAAGGCTGTGTTAAGGCAATTTCTTAATCCTTTTTCCAGGATGAGATCCATTTTGCAAGGTGTGAAGCACTGGGTGCCAGTTGGCTTCTCCAGAGCTGCTTGCATGCAAGGGTTGTGCCTTTGGACTTTCCACAGGGCCTGAAACCTTTTCAGCTGGGACTCCTCCAACTCTGCTTTTAATACAGAGCAGACTTAGGTAACTTTTTCCTGCAGTGTTTAAAAGGGACCAGAATCACCTGGTAAACACTGCATTCTTAGACACAGTCTCCGAGCAGTCCAAATAACTTCATTTTAGACAGCTCCACTTCCTCACGCTGGCTTTGATGCGTTTCATTTTCTCCCTGTTCCAAAAGGGGGTCCCCCCAGACATCCCACATCTCCAGCACTCAGCTGGAGCTCCTGACACCTGCCCAGAGCAGCCCAGGGCAGGAGCAGCCAAGGCTGGAGGCAGAAAAGCACCACTCACCTCTCAGAAAAGCTTCATCACTTTTAGCTTTAGTATGTTAGAATTACCAGCTTGCTGGAATGGCAGCCAGATGGTTAACAGAATAAAGAGGTATTTTCTAGGGCTATAAAGAAACAGGCACGTAAAATATGTTCTGTACTGAACGCTCAAGCCACTGCAGCACCGAGTGGACTCAGTCTGCATTTACTTAAAGCTTGGCCTCTGCAGTGCTATTTGATCCAGTTGTTTTCTGTGGGTCCCTCCAGTCAATTAGTCACCACTCACTGCTGGCAGGAGGCTGAGCATGTGGCACTCGCTGCAAAACTGGGAACAAATTCTGACCCACTTTATAGCTTCTCCTCCCTAAGCTCAGATAAATTCTCAGCTCTGCAAAAACATTTGGCTTCCTTGTTTCTTTTAAATCTAAATCCTCTATAAGACATTGGTGGGTATTTTTAGGGGGAAGACTTCATAGTCTTTTATTGGCCTGAAAACGTGACACATCAGACTTTATAAAGTGTTACTACAGTGCATTTGATGTTCTTTGCTTAAGAACATAAACTATCCCCAAAATGAGCACGGTAGCAGAACTGGAGGGCAGCAGTAACGCACTGCAGGAGCTGCCAGGAGGGTGCCAGCACAAAGAGCTCCAGGGGTCACAAATCCAGGGAAAGGTATTTTATCTTCTGACAGCAGCTGCAGGCTGTAAATGAAGTTCCTGTGATAACAGACCCAGAACATTCTGGGGAATCAAAAAGCTGAAGTTTTCAGGTGAACCTGCTTAGACTTTGCCTTATGAGGCACCCAGAGATCGCAGAGTTAATTTGAACTTCAGAGTTTAATTCTATTAAAAGAGGGAGAAGAAAAAATAAAGAAAAAACCAAAAGACCCATCCTGACACCCTGCTAGAAGAGCTGACTGTGTAATTAGTTCAGCAATTAGCACAAGGAGCGCTGAAGAGCTCGGTGAGCCAGCCTCCCCTCCCCAGGCTGCCCTTGCAGGGCACACCTCCCTTCCAGGCTCGGGTTTGAGTCAGCTTTTGAGCTAAATAAACCCCACACTGCAGAAGCTTTGTGCCAGTCACTGCCCACCCTCAGCTGCTCCCAGGAGAGGGGCAGAGCTCTCTGCCCTGCAATCACCAGGAGCTAACACAGCCTGTGCTGCCAGCAGCCTGAGAGGGAGTGACATCCATTCCCCAGGGTCCCAGAGTGGGGCAGTCACCACACAGGTCCAGGGATGCCAGGTGGGGACAGGGCACAGTGCCACACACACTTCAGCAGCACCAGCAGGGAGGGCAAAGCACAATATTGAAAAAGTCCTTACTTAAGTCCTTTCTTCAAAGCTTCAAAAATTTTCTTCACCTGCAGTGGCTTTGGATCCCAGATGAGTGCCCCCTTCTGCAGGGAATTGTAGGCCTTGGGGGGCTTCAGGGACATCCTGGATCTCACTGAGCTTCTGCTGAGGGACTTGCTGCAGGAGGAGAAGGAGGGTCAGCAGGGGTGCAGAGCCCAGAGATGCCTGGGCACACAGGTCAGGGACACTTCTGCAATCCCAAACACACTCACTGGAAACCTCCACGTGCTTGGGCACCTGGGGGCAGGAAGGGAACCCCCAGTGCTGGCTCTGTGTGCCCAGCAGGGCAGGGCTGGGCACAGCCTGGCTCACCCCAGGGGAGCCCAGCTCAGGCAGTGCAGCCCCCTCTGACCCCCTGCAAGCCAGGCAGAACCTTTGGCTGCTCAGGGTCGGGGGGCAAAGCTCCCCAAAGAGCCTTGGG
Source organism: Fringilla coelebs (assembly GCF_963513975.1). Classification (NCBI taxonomy): domain Eukaryota; kingdom Metazoa; phylum Chordata; class Aves; order Passeriformes; family Fringillidae; genus Fringilla; species Fringilla coelebs. The sequence goes on from NC_140044.1 coordinate 947,498, forward strand.
GAGCTGCAGTTTCCTGGCCAGCACTCACCATCCATTTAAACCAGCTCAGACTGCTCTGTTTCCAAAGGCCAGTCCAGATTGCACACAGGATATAATTATCAAGGGCTTTTTTCAGCACCTAGCACCTCAGCTAATTACTTTTAGAAGCAACTGCAACGTCAAAATTAAATATTGTTTCTACCAGAAGTCCCCCACTTTTTTATTATGGACTTTTTTTGTGCCAGCCTAAGGAGTTAGAACATCCTGAAGCACCAGTTAGCAACACCTTTAAAGCAGAAAGTGAGCTCTCTGCAAATAATTCCTGCCTGGCTTCCCTCTCTCTAAATCCTCCCCTAAGTCTTGGCTATTTTTACATAGGTTTGTTAATAATCCCTGTAAGAAAAGCCTCTAAAATAACATTACCTGCAGAAGTTTCCCATCTCCTGAGGCAAGCCACACCAGCCAGTTGCTCTCTGAAAAGCTTTCTACCTTCTCTACAATTTCCATCCTGAATTCCACTCACCTGGAGGAAAGATGAGCTCCCTCAGGCTCAGTGGGTACCCCCTGGCTGGTTTCAGTCCCAGGCTTTGGCTGAGGCTGAGCAGATTATTGTGTGGGTGATTAAAGCCAGGCCCAGCACACCTGAGAGCTGCCCCTAGTCCTATTAGAGAAGCCCTTGAGTACCTGCTTTAATTATCCTTGTCCTAAATTTCCACTTAACTCCAGTTTGTAACAGCTGTTCTGCAAAACATCTGATAAACTAGGGGGTGCCAAACATTGCTGGATGCTTGATTTCTTCACACCACTGATAATCTCAGTTTTTTATGATGCCTTAATGGAAAGTATTCATTAACCAAACCATTTGCAGCTCAGGTTACCTACAATGAGGAACATAATTGTTAAATTAGAACCTTTCATTAATATCACTTTTCTGTACTCTGATGATGTATCTTTGGGAATTCCATGCAAAGTGAGAGGCTTTCAAAGGAAAAGCACTGGAAGGGGCAGTCTGACCAATAAGAGCAGTTGAAAGAGTCTCCTAGAATGCTCATTGCTTAAAATTCTTTCATGCCAAGAAGAAATAGCATCTAATTCTAAGCTCTAGAGTACTCCAATTAGCAAGATACCAAATAGAAAAGATAATTGTGTTTTGAAATTAAACGCCCAAATTAAAATTAATTTTTAAATTAAAAACCCAAATACTCCTGGGTTTTGTTTCCTTGTGGAATTTACCTTCAGATTTTTGGAGTGCAGACCCTAAGTTCTGGAGGTGACTCCCCTTGTACAGCGTCTCAGTCCTGCACACAGGGCTGGGATTTCCCACTGCCCCTTCCCTCAGCATCTCCCACTCTCTGCAGCCCATCTGAGCGCTGATGTTAATCCCATTTCCATGCATTTCACAGAAAAAGGAAGGAGCTGACACGGCCTGGAGGGCCAGTAGCTGAAGGCTGGATGTTCTCATGCTGCTTTCCCTTGTGAACCTGGTAATTTCAGGATCAGATTTCCCACTTTACAGATAACAGTAATAACATTTACTTCCTGTGGAGACCGTGGTGGGGAAACACAAAATCGTGTCTGACTGAGAGACCCAAGGGGAAGCTGCTGAAGAAAAGCAAAAGTCTATTTAGCATGTGCAGAAGAATGTCCATGTGGGCCTGATTTGTGTGTCATCCTTGGGCAGACCTTGCACGGGGCCCTGCCAGCTCCTGCTGAGCTTTGCAGCGGTGCCTGGGGGAGAGATAAGTCAGCAAAGGGTGACTCAAAACCTTCCAGGCTCTCATGTTCACGGGCTGTGACTGAGTGGCTAGGACAGAAATCTTCCCTGTGGCAGGGACTCCTGAACAAAACTGTCTCAACACTCAAATAATGGAAAACAGCGTCACAGGAGGGCATGAAGAGAGGCACTTGGTCAGGAGAGCTCTGCAGCCAGGGGACAGCCCTGAGGGAAGGTGAATTACTCTGTCTGGAGCACTGGAGCATTCTGAACAGTCTGACAGAGCTTTCTGAACAGTCTGAGCTTTCTGAACAGTCTGACAGAGCTTTCTGAACAGTCTGAGCTTTCTGAACAGTCTGAGCTTTCTGTGCAATCTGACAGAGCTTTCTGAACAGCCTGACAGAGCTTTCTGAACAGTCTGAGCTTTCTGAACAGTCTGACAGAGCTTTTCTGTACAGTCTCACAGAGTTTTTCTGTACAGTCTCACAGAGTTTTTCTCCTGCTCTTAGCAGTTGGTGTGATTTTACATATCTGATCTTTCCTGGGGTAACATTATTTTTCACTTTCACCAACAAATTAATTTATTCAAATTGAAGACTCCTCAGATGCATCACAATCACACAGGAATTTCATTTTTTTGCTCATATTTTACCATGCTGTGTTTACCCAAAAATTTAATTCAGTCATCTGGTTCTCTGAAAGGATATTTCATTACCTGAGTCAGGTATTTTACTGACACACAACAGGATGTTTTTTTGCCTACAATACACATCCTAGTACTTCTGTATGGTGCTGCTAAATGACTCCCTTTGTTATTGCTCCAGCATGCACTGGCAGTCAGAGATTGTATTAATTTTCCATTTCTAGGTCATATCTTCTAAGAGCACTCAGGATCTAGAGGGATTTACAGGGATTGCTAAATTCACAAAAAGCACAGGATTCTTAGTGGAATGGCTGCAGTTACTGCACAGAGCAGTGCTGCCCAAAGAGTTATGGAAAACAGAGTGGGACCATCAGTGCAGGATGGCTCAGCAGCTCCAGGGGCCAGCTGGGGCTGAGTGCTGGGCTCTGGGCTGCCCTGGGAGCAGGGAATTGCAGTGCTGGAGTCCTGCCTCCCCTCCTGTGGCACTGCCCTTCGTCCCCGTGGTGCTGCTCTGCCCCAAAGCTCCAGGAGGGTTTGGCTGGGGCTCAGCTCCTCACCTGGCCAGGATTCACCAGGGGCAGCCCAGCAGAGTTTGGCTCCCATGGCTGGATGGAGGCTCACCCAGAGCTCAGCAGGCTCAGGCTGGCAGCAGGAAGGGCTGCAGCCTCACCTCCCAGCAGGAATGGGATCCAGGCTGGCAGCAGGAAGGGCTGCAGCCTCACCTCCCAGCAGGAATGGGATCCAGGCTGGCAGCAGGAAGGGCTGCAGCCTCACCTCCCAGCAGGAATGGGCTCCAGGCTGGCAGCAGGAAGGGGATTCCAGGCTGGCAGCAGGAATGGGCTCCAGGCTGGCAGCAGGAATGGGATTCCAGGATGGCAGCAGGAATGGGGCTCCAGGCTGGCAGCAGGAATGGGATTCCAGGATGGCAGCAGGAATGGGATCCAGGCTGGCAGCAGGAATGGGGCTCTAGGATGGCAGCAGGAATGGGATTCCAGGATGGCAGCAGGAATGGGGCTCTAGGATGGCAGCAGGAATGGGATTCCAGGCTGGCAGCAGGAATGGGATCCAGGCTGGCAGCAGGAATGGGATCCAGGCTGGCAGCAGGAATGGGGCTCCAGGCTGGCAGCAGGAATGGGATCCAGGCTGGCAGCAGGAATGGGGCTCCAGGCTGGCAGCAGGAATGGGGCTCCAGGCTGGCAGCAGGAATGGGATCCAGGCTGGCAGCAGGAATGGGGCTCTAGGATGGCAGCAGGAATGGGATTCCAGGCTGGCAGCAGGAATGGGATCCAGGCTGGCAGCAGGAATGGGGCTCCAGGCTGGCAGCAGGAATGGGATCCAGGCTGGCAGCAGGAATGGGGCTCTAGGATGGCAGCAGGAATGGGGCTCTAGGATGGCAGCAGGAATGGGCTCCAGGCTGGCAGCAGGAATGGGATCCAGGCTGGCAGCAGGAAGGGCTGCAGCCTCACCTCCCAGCAGGAATGGCAGTGCAGCCTGTCCATCCCTGCTGGCCCTGCAGGCAGTGCCCACCCTGGCAGCACAGCCAGGGCACCAGCCGCTGCAGGCAGGGCAGGAGCAGCCCCCCAAGCCCCGCGGGCAGTGCCAGCAGCAGGGCTCTGTCCCGGGGCAGTGCCAGCAGCAGGGCTCTGTCCCGGGTCACTCACCCCAGTTTCCTGCTCTGCACGGTGCTGAAGCCGGTGAAGGAGCAGCTCCTGCTGATCCCACCCCCGTCCCCAGGGGACACGAACGTGAGCTTCACCGACATGGCTCGCACTCAGGGACTCTGCTGCCTCCTGCAACAAAGCGCAGAAACACATCAGGCCAAACCTCCTCGGCTTGGTTCTCGTGCTGCTGCAAGCGTGAGCTGCAGGGAAGTGGAAAGTCAAAACAACACGCGGCAGAAGAAATTGGAAAACAAGGCTTGTCTGCAATTCACGTTTCCTGTGTTGCCATCCACGGTACAATTAATTAGAGGACTGAATAGTCTAAAATGAAATCTCTCATGCCCTCTTCAATTTCTGATTGATTTTACAAACTCACTATGCAAAAGCCAGAATAGCCTCAATTCAGAGGCTCTCTACATTTCTGCCTTTTTAAAAGCCCTGTAATTGTCCCAGTGCTGCAGGAGCGGGGGCCAACCTGTGCATTTCCAAACCAGTGTGGATGCCAGAACCATACTTAAGCTCCAGACTCAGCTGGGTCCCAAAAGCAGCTCCTTGCATCTGTGCAGAGCCACGCTGCACTCTGGTAGGATTGGCTGCGTGGTGCTTAAGCCTAAGGCAGAAGTCTGGTTTCAACAGTAAATTTCAGGTTCATGCTCCTCCTCTGGCAGGGTTTCTCTTGGATTGCTCTCTTGTTTTCCATCAGTCAAACTCTTTTGCTTTGTGGAGAATTGTGTTCTCTGCCATATGTCTACAGAATCCAAGTCCCAATATAAGTAACAGACATATCCTTCAAAGCAGCTGTAGAAAATCACCCAGACAGTTCATATACAGAAAAATTCCCTTCCTTTCCCCCTCAAGCTGGTGTAATGTAAACACCACAAGTGAGTAAATCTGGGTATAACAAAAAGCTGGAGGATGTGTTTGGGGGGAGAAGGACAAGCTCCAAGGAGGAGCTCTGCACGCTGCATGCAGAGGTTTGTCCCACATCTCGGGAAGTGCTCTGAAGGGATCAGGATCCATCATCCAGCACTCTGAGTCCATCACAGAGGGCTCTGGAGAGGAGCTCTGCCCCTGTGCCTGCCCTGGACCTTCAGCATTGCTGCATCAGCCGGACTGCAAGCCCAGCAGGGTCAGTGCAAGGCTCTGTGCTGGCTCTGCCGCTGCCCTGCAGAGCAGCCTCCTCCTGCCCCTGGGGCTGCCTGCACAGGGCTGTTCAGTGCATCCCACGGGCATTTGGGAGTGCTGTGCTGATTCTGGGCTAGCCCACAAGCACAGGGAATTGCTGCCAGGGACCAGCTTTGGGGCCACCACCCAAGGCAGGAACAAAAGCTGTCCTGGGTTTCCAGGAGCCTGTTCAGGAGAAGCCTCTCATCCTTCCCTGGGCTGGATTTAAACTCCCATCTCCCTGCCTGTTCTGTGGGCTGTGCCAAGTTCAGGAATAGGCCTGGGGAAAGCAGGCAGAGCCCTGCAGAGCGAGATGTGACCATGATAACAGAGCCAACAGACACCTGCAGGCCAGGAGGGGCTGGGCACGGCCAGGCACTGCCCAGCTCAGAGGAGCAGAGTCCTTGGCACCCCAGAGCAGCAGGAGGATCCACAGAAATGTGCCACACAGAATTCAGGTGCCTCTTCCCCACCCTTAATCAAACCACACAGCACTCAGGCTGTCTTGCTTTGAGAAGATCCCCCTTGACACCCCTCATCAGAGCTTGGACTTGCATCCGATCACGGCCGAAGTTTCAAAACATTTTCCATCCTTCCCTCTAGATTTGAGATGTTTGTAAGTCTGTGAACTGTCACCCCATCAAAAGGATCATTAGCCTGCAGAAAGCATGCAACTTACTGAAAAATGCAATTGCATAACAAGCTGTTAAAGGAAGAAATAAAAGGAATAGCCTTGTGGTTATTGACCACATCCCTCATCAAGGCTAAGCCAGATTCCCAGGATCTATTTTTCAGCTCTTTAACCTGGGAAACTCAGTTCATGGGTATAAGGGAGGAGGAAAGGGTGGGAGCAGCTGCTCTGGAGCCTGCCTGACAGATTTTGGGGGGTCAGCTCTGGTGTGACCGGGGGTCCAGGCAGGCTGGGGCTGCCCTGGCAGCCAGGACACACCAACTGCACCTTCTGCTCCCCTCTCCTGAGCCAAGTGACCTTCACCTTCTGCAAACAGCATCATGGTGTCTGTTTGTGTTTATGGCTGAGCTTTTCCAGCCCTACTCGCATCTTTAATTGTTTCTGGGCACAATGGTTTCAACAATTTTATGAGGAAAATATGACTCACCGACTTGCAAAACGTTTCTGCTCGTGTTTTGGGCTTTAAATGAGTGGCCATGACTTGGTGTCAGCCTCTCAGAGAGGCCCACTGGGTGAATCCCTGCTAGAGGAAAGAGTTCCTGTTTCCCTGAAGTCTGTGATGCCCCAGCTGGGAGTGGGCAGTGGGCAGGAGACACTTTCTCCTGGCTGTGTTTCTGCACAAACTGCACCAGCTCCTGCTTCCCTGGGCTGCTGGTGGGCCCTGGCAGCCTGGGCAGGCTCCAGAGCTCACCATGGGCACCCCTGCCCTTCACTGGCACCACAGAAGCCAGGCTGAAACCAAGGCATGCACTAGAGAAAATAACAATATCAGTAACAATATCAATAAAAATAACAATATAAATAACAATTCCTGACAGACATCAGCTGCTCATGGCTCCAGAGGCTGAGGCTCACCTGTGTGACTGTGGACACCTTCTGTGATTGAATTTGCCTTCACTGCCTGCTCAAACCTCCTCCTCAGGCTTCCAGACCCTTGTTACTTTTGTACATAATTACATTTGTAAATATTGCGCTCGCTTTGCTTGGAAAGACAAGAGAGCAATTTTATCTTCTGGCTGTGGGAACCAAGCAGAGTTCATTTCATCCTGTGCTATCACAACACAATGCTTAATTCAGTGTCCAGCAGTTTATTGGAGCCTTCCTGCTGGAGCCTGGGCTGAGATTGGTGCCTGCCAGGGACTCCCTGTGCACAGCAGAGCACACCAGTCTGGTGCAGAGTTGCCACCTGGAATTTATGTCTTTTACAGCATGGTTTTATAAAATTCACCTCATGGCAGCCAAGCAAAGGTGACATGGGGCTGTGCTGGTTTGCACCACCTCTGCTGAAAGCCAGCTCTGAGTGCACAGAGCCAGAATCAGCAGTGATGCAGTGCATGGACATGTAGGGCCTTCAGAGACCTTCCCTGGACTTCAGGAATGAGCTGTCATTCCAAATAATCACCAGCTGCTTCCAAAAAAAGCCAGTCAAAGCTGCTAGGTTTCCATTCTGCTTCCCTGAATTTGTTATAAATTCTAACAGAATAACAGCTTTGCTGCTGGAATTGCATCAGGATCAGGGTTTTAGCTGGAAGAAATACACACTGCAAGCACTTCATGGGTGAAAAGGCAACCTTAGCAAAACTACACCAAAAATCTTCAGCTTTTAGACTGACTTTGCAAGCTGGGCTATGCTTGCCTACATCACATTGATGCAATCACAATTATTTTCCTTCTTGCTTGTTCCAGCCCCCAGGGAGAGTGGGTTTAACTGCCCCTCCTGGGCGCTGTGTGCTCTCACAGCTGACAATGGCATTTGTCTTTTGTGACTCTGATCAAGGAAAAAATCAGATTGCCACCCTGGAGTACAGCCCTGTCAGAGCCCCGGGGCTGCTCCAGGCCTGACCCACTGAAGGTTTTGTGATTTTGTGATTTCAGTCCTGCCTGGACTCGGCAGTGCTGGGCATGTAAAGCAGCCAGGGCACAGCAGGGTGAGAGGTGATAAGGGCTGGCTCAGCCCCGGGGTGTGATGGAGGCTGGGAGCAGCACTGAGTGACCCTCTGGGCTGAATCCCCTGGGAAAATCCACCCTGGGCTCAGTCCCTGCTCTCCAGCATTCCTCAGCAAAACCATCGACCTCAGGAGCAGTGTCTGCTGTGCTACATAAACATTCCAAATTTATCATTCAGACCCCTTACACTTCAAGTGGTTTAGTTCAGCTGTTTGACAAACATTCTATTTATACAGCTATGGGCAGAACTAAGAGAAAATTATCTTTCCAAAGAAGAAAAATAATTTGAATTAGGGAGACGCACAGCGCCCTTGATCTCAGGAGACATCCCAAAATGGGTATTTTGGCACAACACCACACCCAAATAGGGATCTTTTCTTCAGACAGATCCAGGCTGTGGCAAGAACTCCCAGCAGCAGGATTGCCAGCAGAATCTGAGCAGGTTTGGGGCAATTCCTGCAGCAGGAATTCTGCCCTGTGGCTGTCCCTGCTGTGGAGCTGCTGCCAGCTGAGCTGCAGCACACTCAGGGCAGAGCCCTGCAGATACAGATGGGAGATGTGTGCTGGAGATGGAGCTCTATCTGGTAACACAGATCCCTGGAAAGGGACAGGAGGGACACCAACAGCTTCCACCCATTCAGCAGGCAGCTCTGCTGGGTTAGGAATGAGCAATATGAGCAATTACATCACAGTTTTGCTCCAGATGGAAGCTTTTGCTCCCCTGTGTAGCAGCACATGTTCCACAGAACTTCTTGACCTGAGCCTGTTTAACTCAGATTATGAGATGGGCCCTTTACTCTGCACCAAACTTTCATCTGTCAGGTCCTATTTGGAAAATATCAAATTATTCAGGAACATAACCCCCACTCTCATAGGCACTTCAGGCTCTTAAGAGCAGCTTCAATTGATTTTTAATAAGAATTGCATTCAGAGCTTGCATTGTTTAGAAAGACAGGACTTCAGAGTGTAACTAGTTTTGTACTTATGCAAATTTCACCTATGCAGATTCAGCTCTTGAATGCATATTTAAATACTGCACATCTGACATACTTTCCTCCTAGCCATGCTTAAGCCATTGAAAGAAATCAGATAAACAGCTTTGATCCAAGTTATTGCTTTACTCATCAGGCCCTCCCACAGCTCCCTGCCAGCTTCTGGAAATGGCATTCAGGAGTCCAGGCTTCCTGGGCAGCAATAAATTTGAGTATCACAGCAGTGCTGTCAGACAGCTTGTCCCATGCTGGAGGTCAGGTCTGGTGGCCCTGTTTCCAGGGGGTTCTTTGACACAGGACTCAAGTTTCAAGTGCAGGGCAAGCTGCTTTTCAAGCCTGCACCCCAAACGTTCCTGTGTTTCCAATCACTTCCCATCTCAGCACTCAGCTCCAGGTTCTGCTCTCAGTGGCAGTGTGCACATCCAGAGGAAATTAATCAGCCATTTATTCCAGATTCCCAGCAGAATCCGGCAGCAGGAGTTGGCCTGACCCAGTTAATGACCTGGAAATGATTTTCCAAGGCACGGTGCCGTGGCCCCTGCGTGCCTCAGCAGCAGCAGCAGCTGCCAGGGAGCCCTGGGGGAGCTCAGCACGGCTCACCCATGGGCAGTGCCCTTTCCTCATGGAAATGTGCTTCTGGGAGCCCCAGCTGGCTGTGAGCCCCAGCACTGGACTCAGGACAGCTGCTGGGAGTGCCCCAAGCCCAGAGCTGTGCCCCCATAGCCCAGAGCTGTGCCCCCATAACCCAGAGCTGTGCCCCCATAGCCCAGAGCTGTGCCCATAACCCAGAGCTGTGCCCATAACCCAGAGCTGTGCCCATAGCCCAGAGCTGTGCCCCCATAGCCCAGAGCTGTGCCCATAGCCCAGAGCTGTGCCCCATAGCCCAGAGCTGTGCCCCCATAGCCCAGAGCTGTGTCCATAACCCAGAGCTGTGCCCCATAGCCCAGAGCTGTGGCTCCATAGCCCAGAGCTGTGCCCATAGCCCAGAGCTGTGCCCCAAGCCCAGAGCTGTGCCCATAGCCCAGAGCTGTGCCCCCATAGCTCAGAGCTGTGCCCCCATAGCTCAGAGCTGTGCCCAAAGCCCAGAGCTGTGCCCCCATAGCCCAGAGCTGTGCCCCCATAACCCAGAGCTGTGCCCCCATAGCCCAGAGCTGTGCCCCCATAGCCCAGAGCTGTGCCCATAGCCCAGAGCTGTGCCCCCATAGCCCAGAGCTGTGCCCCCATAACCCAGAGCTGTGCCCCATAACCCAGAGCTGTGCCCATAGCCCAGAGCTGTGCCCCCATAGCCCAGAGCTGTGCCCCCATAACCCAGAGCTGTGCCCCCATAGCCCAGAGCTGTGCCCCCATAGCCCAGAGCTGTGCCCATAGCCCAGAGCTGTGCCCCCATAACCCAGAGCTGTGCCCATAGCCCAGAGCTGTGCCCCCATAACCCAGAGCTGTGCCCCCATAGCCCAGAGCTGTGCCCCCATAGCCCAGAGCTGTGCCCATAGCCCAGAGCTGTGTCCATAGCCCAGAGCTGTGCCCATAGCCCAGAGCTGTGCCCCCATAGCCCAGAGCTGTGCCCCATAACCCAGAGCTGTGCCCATAGCCCAGAGCTGTGCCCCCATAGCCCAGAGCTGTGTCCATAACCCAGAGCTGTGCCCCATAGCCCAGAGCTGTGCCCCATAACCCAGAGCTGTGCCCATAGCCCAGAGCTGTGCCCATAGCCCAGAGCTGTGCCCCCATAGCCCAGAGCTGTGCCCAAAGCCCAGAGCTGTGCCCATAGCCCAGAGCTGTGCCCATAGCCCAGAGCTGTGCCCCCATAGCCCAGAGCTGTGTCCATAGCCCAGAGCTGTGCCCCCATAGCCCAGAGCTGTGCCCCAAGCCCAGAGCTGTGCCCATAGCCCAGAGCTGTGCCCCCATAACCCAGAGCTGTGCCCATAACCCAGAGCTGTGCCCCCATAGCCCAGAGCTGTGCCCATAGCTCAGAGCTGTGCCCAAAGCCCAGAGCTGTGCCCCCATAGCCCAGAGCTGTGCCCCCATAGCCCAGAGCTGTGCCCATAGCCCAGAGCTGTGCCCATAGCCCAGAGCTGTGCCCCCATAACCCAGAGCTGTGCCCCCATAACCCAGAGCTGTGCCCATAGCCCAGAGCTGTGCCCCCATAACCCAGAGCTGTGCCCATAGCCCAGAGCTGTGCCCCCAGAGCTGTGCCCCCTCCTCTGCCAGCCCATGGCCCAGCCCTGGCCCCTCTGTGCTCATCTCCCCCAGCTGCTGGGAGCCCTCTGGACTCTCCTTCCCTGCTGGGGCAGGCCCAGCACAGTCCCCCAGGACCAGGTGATTTAGGAGCACTGTGCTGCCCGGGTCCAGCTCCCAGCTTGCTGGCACACTGCAAGGCTGCACTGGGGGCTCAGGAGGGTGGCAGCTCCCAGGCTGGCACTGCCAGACCTGCAGGTCCAGCTCAGCCTGCCTGGCAGGACACTCCCAGAGCCCAAACCCCCGGGCTGGGGAAGCAGGAGGAGCTGAGGCAGAGCAGTTTACAGTGATGCACAGGCTCCTAGATTCCTCCTTATTGGTGATGAGCCCCGAGGATCATCCCTCTGTCCTGCAGACCTCGCTGCCCCTGGTGTCCCCAGCCTGTGCCTCAGGGTGTGCTCCTGTCTGCAGCCAGCCTCCTCATGCAGCAGGTTCACTGTGACATCAGGAAGGTCCTTCATCCCAGCCCCAGGGCTGTGGGAAGTCCCAAGGCTGAGTTTCAGTGGCAGCACATGATGGACAGATAAATGCTTTGATCCTTACAGAGAAGGGTGTTTAACCAAATCAGATACAAACTTCCAGCAGGAGGGAAAGCTGATGTCCATCAGCATGGGGGATGTAATTTGTTATCTCCAAAGCCTGAATTCCGTGAATCACAGCATCCTGGTGCTTCTGAACTGGGCCAAACCCTGTGTCATTTACCTGTCTGACCAGGGAAACTGTCCCTTTACTAGGAATTGAACCATCCAGCCCATTCCTGTGGCAACCATGGTTTATTCCCATAAGTGTTACCAAGATAATCCTGTGCCACAGAAATCAAGTTGCTAGGTTAGGATCAGTATCCCAAAGAACACTGGAAAAAGAGGAAAAGTACATAAAATTGCGTAGAAGAGATAAATAGAAGGGACAAAAGGTTTATGCTGTAAAGCCAAATATTTACTTGTGGAAAAACCCAGGAATTCTCATGGATGTGGGTACATCTGTATTTTTCCCTCCACTTCTTACCAGTTCCTAATACACATGCTCTGACATTCATGGCCCTCATTTTTTATACTGTTACTCTCTGCTTTTATTTGGTTTGGGCTTGTTTTTAATGAGGTGAACTTTGCACAGCCCAGCTCTAGCTCCTATAAAATCTGTGTCTTAAATGGCCAGATTTAGTGATTTTTCTGTGGAGAGAAAAAGCCCCCATGCTAACCACACAGCTGTACTTGGAACCAGATGTCTCACCCCCCTTAAAGTGAGCTAATGAGGACAGGAGGATGGTCAGGAAAACCCCTGTCTGTGGAATTATGGAAAGAGTGCTGCAAAGCCTGATGCTTCCTCAGAAGGGAAAGGGAGGAGGAGGAGAATTCCTCCAGGAGGAAAATCTGCAGGGCTGCGCTCGCAGCCCACAGCCCTGCTCACCCCAAAAGCACTTCCAGCCCTGAGCCCCACAGGAGCCAGGGGGTGGGAGCTGCTCTGACCCTGCTGGACCCATCTCAGAGCCCAGGGCTGACTCCAAACTGCTCCTCCCAAGACTTCCCAAAACAGAAAGCAGACCAACCCTTGAGGGTCAGACGCTGTGAAAACCATAACTTCTGGTAGAAATCTGACTAAACGAGAGCATTTTTTAAACTAACTTTGCCCACCAGTGTGTTTTTGAAATATACAGAGTCCCCTGCTGCTAGCTCAGAAAGAGATAAGATTTTTAGGGCCATCACTTCTCTGCCCAGTCTCACTCCCTCAGAGCCACTGGGAGCATTGCCATCACTTCAGAGATGATCAACGAGACCTTGGAGGTCGTGGCTTGGCACTCAGACTGGAAAAATGCATAAGTGTGGCTTTTTTTTCTTTTTTAGAAAAGCTGCATCAGATTCTCCCTCTGGTGCCAAGCTTAAGCTCCTTTAAAACAATGATTCTTGATTTGTTTTCACGTGCTCTTCATCAGCCTTTCCCTGCAGCGTGGAGCAGGTCCCTTGCACAGCAGCAAAAAGGGATCTTCTGCTGAATAAAGCCTTGTGAGACACAGTCATTACATGCAGAGGAAAGTGGGTTTAGTGGGGCCCTGGTTCCCCTGGGGACTCCCATAATATAAATTATTAATAATAAAAACAAACATTGGCTAGCTTGAACTTCTCTTCATTCCCTTAGAGCTTATTTTTGTGATGGAATTAGCTAAATAAAGCCCACTTGAAAGAATGTTTAATTGCAAACTATCCAAGGAAAACAAAATGGAACTAATTGGTTCTTAGATATTAAACATTCAAAGGAGATGGCTTTGGAAACAGCTGAAAGGGTAATGCGCATTAGGATACAAATGGTGCAGTGAGCAGCTGAGGAAAATGCAGTCTAAACTGGACTGCATTTACTTTTAAACCAGATATTCAAGTTCAGTCAGTCTGGTCCTGCCTAGAAGAAAGCTTTGGATTGTTTCAAGCCTAAACAGAATTACAGCAACACTCTCTGGAAAGTTGTAAAATCAGAGGGGGCAAACTTGTGTATTGACTTCTGGTCATCACTTGCCCAGGAAACCCTACAAAACCCTACAAAACCCTACAAAACCCTACAAAACCCTACAAACCCTACAGGGATTGCTGCTTCCTGGAGTGCCCCTGAAACCTCCTCCAGCCTCAAGAAGACATCCCAGCAGGGGGATGTGGCTTTCCTAAAGCAGCTGTTTTCCTGCAAGTCTGCTGGGAAGGGCTCCCCAAAGCCCTCCTGACAGCACATCTCCAAAGGAGGGTGGCTGTGCTTCCACCTGGCTGAGACCTGCCCTGCCTCTCCACACTCCCTGCCCGGGTTTGTGTCACTGCTGTTTAATTCAGGCGTTCCACAGGCTGGAAAACATGAGAACTCCCTTTTCATACTCATTAGAAGTTAAATAGTTGCCACTCTTATTTCAGAAGTGTTTCTAGCAAGACTAGGAAGTGATGGCTCTAAGGTGACTGAAATTTGCAAACCAGAAAAACCCCTCTACATTAAAAGGGAGCAAGAGTAGATAAGTCATAACAAGAACCATAGAGTAAGACAATTCTAAAAATTAATGAGTGGTAGAAGAATGTTTCTCTGGAGGAGCACAGCGTGCAGTGGAAGCAGACTGGTGCTCAGCCACCGGAGGGGCACCGTCTCATCAGCAACATGTTTACTTTCCACTTATCAGTGGGTGACAGTGAGGAGGCCTCTGCCAGAGATAACAAATTCCTGGAAACGCCAGGGCCCCCAGCACACCCAGCCCAGGCACAGCAGAGCTGCTCCCTGGAAGGAAAAGGCAGACCCAACTGGGAGTGCTAAGCAGGAGCTGCTCAGCAGGATCAGTCAAGATCAAACCACTTCAACATTTAGGCCAAAAGCTAATGTAATTTAAGGTCCCTTGAAATGTTATGAATACCATCAACAAACACGGCAAGAGTCACTCATGAAAATGCATTTCAGCTTTGTGCACAAAAAAATCAATCAGCTCTCTGTCTCAGACTTCTTCAAAGACTGTGAACCCAATTGTTTGCTCCCTGAGGAGCCAGGGCTTTTACTGCAACTAGCACATCTGCTCAGAGTTCCCTATTTTTCAGCATCACCAGGAGTTTTCCTTAGACCTTGGCGTGGTTAACTCAGCATCCATGGGCCAGGGGTCTTCTGAGCCCCCTCCGGGGATGCTCTGCAGAGCTGAGCACAGGTCAGGGACCCTCCTGGCACAAAGGCACCCTTGGGTTGTTTTCCAAATTCAGAAATGGCCATTCAGGTAGAAAACATGCTGACAAGGACCAGGACTAATCCAGACTGACCCAACTGCAGCAGCAGGGGCAGGCAGTGCACTCCGTGTCCTGACAGAAATGTGCAGTTTTGCTCCATGTGGTTTGGCTTCCTCAAGACAGATATTTTACAGGAAGATACAGTTTTACTGTAAACATAATTTGACAATTACAGGTCAAAGTATCCTCACTTATTGCTTTAAATGAAACTAAAAGTAGTCAAATTCATACATACACACGTGGGGAAAAGATTCATCGAGTGTTACTACAGCTCTGGGGAGCACAGCACAGAAGTTATGTCTGGAGTGGAGATGCAGTGTGTGTTCTCATCCAGAGCCTTCTCCTGCAGAGCATGTTCTCCTTACAATCGTGGTTTTGTTCTCGAAGAACCAGAGCTCAAGCAATTTTGAGATACTTTGCATTGCTACTTACATGTTTTGCACTTCTGCTGTTTGTTTGCAGGCAGCTGGGATGCTCACACTGATCTTCTAAGGTTATTTAAATTCTTCTTTATTTGTTAACAAATTATGTTGTTGCACAACACATTGGCATGTGAACCCTTCAGAAAAAGGGAGAGGCACAACTCGGCCTCAGTGGAATTAGGAAGGAGCTCCAATGACCTCAGCAGAGTTACACAAAGGACAGCTCCATTGTCCCAGAGCCTGTTGTGCCTGACTGAAGGAACATTTCTGTATGTCAGGGCTCTTCAGAGGGGGCCTCACCTTCCAGGGCAGTGTCTGGGGCACTTCAGACAACAGTGACACATTTCCATCCATCTGGGCACTTGGTGCTGCACTAACACCCCAAGAAATGTGCAGTTACATTTACAACAAGCTTACACAAGGCTGTGTGCTACTGCAGGACTCAAAGCCAGGCATTTCCACTCATGATCCACCCAGTGTAAATGCTCTTCTCTTCTCTGCCATTCTAAAATGGTCACTCACTTGCTACAGACCCCTTGCCTTCAAAACCTTAGCAAAGCTTTCTGTGCAGACCGAGCCTCAGCCACACGCCCTGGGCTGCAGCGCTGGCTCCAACAGCTGCATGGAGAATATCCCTGTGGAAAACCCTGGCCTGCTATTTTAACTCATCAAACAAAATCCTCATATTTAGCTCATCAAACAAAATCCTTCCTTACAATCCGGAGAAATCTTCTAAACTCTCTCTGTGAAATTTCAATTACATAATGGAAACATCTCAGAAATTCAGTGCCCAGGGAAAGGGAAGGTTATGGAGGTGGTGTTTCTTCTGCACTAGTAAAAGTACAAACCTTTTCACACCAACATTAAAGCAGAAACATTCAGATTTTAAAGCACACTGAGGCCTTGGAATTGCCTCCCTGTTTATCTGTTCAGGCCCAGTATTGGAAAATTATATTTCCCTCTTCAAGTCTGCAGCAATTTCAATAATAAAACAGAGGTTGTGTAAGTGCAGAGAATTATGGAACAATGTAAGTGGAAAGTACATAGTTTTAAATTCATTTGAATAACTCAAATACAGCTGAACTGACATTATTCACACTTTCCAGTCTTAGTCAATACTGGATTGAAACCAAGCACAAGACATTTCAGGCTCAAAGGAGGTTTTCAAGAAAATTACAAGTACCTATATTTCCAGTTTACAATGCCTGTCTGGGAAAGCTCCACTGCCTAAGGAAACAGCAAGCTGCCTTCTCATGGGATCAGACAGCAGAGATGTGAACTAATTAAGGGCACCTTTGGATCAGCCTGTAAACCAAGGCTGATTCCAGCCCAAAGAGCTCCCAGGGCAGAAACCTGGATGCAAATGGCTGAGGTGTCCCAGGCAAGCAGGGCTGCAGAGCCACACTTCCCTCTGCAAGCTCCTTTCTGACCTGTGCAGACACAAGCTCCAGCCCCAGCTCCGCATTCCTTCCACACCCAGGGCTGGAGTTGTGCCTGGAGAAGGAATGCAGCAGAGAAATGAGTTTCTTATCGGCCTGGCAGATCTTGTTGGGTGATGTAGATGCCTGTGGAGCTGCCAGGACTCCAGTGTGGGACATGGCATGCAGCCTAGCTCCAGACTGCAGTCCAGGGCTCTGGCAGGACACTTGGAATAAGGCTGAACTGCTTTCTAAACCATAAGCAACTGCTCCTGACTCGGGGATACCCGGGTATATTTCTCTTAGAAAGAATTTTCATCAAAGGAAAAGTGAAGATCCCAGATTTGTACAAGAATGAGTAAGAAAGGGAATAAATTGTGCATTTCCAGACTCAGGGGCATTTGAAAGTCTGGCTATAAGAAAATAGATTTAACATTCATAACTCTCACAGAGGGGAATACTAAACACACAAATGAGGACAGGAGGTTTCTCAGGATAACCCTGTGTGTCCATTCCCTCCCAAATCATGGGCAGCACCATGCATACAACTGCATATGGCAAATCTTCCATCACTCCAAAGAGAGCCAAACTTCACCTTGGCTGTTGGTAAGATAAGCCAGTTATGGCTCTTCCAGTTCCACAGGCAGCAGTATTTCAAAATGTGCAGGCACAGAGACCTCCCAAATGCACGAAGCACAAAGAGCTGTGGAAACAAGGCTCTTGATGTCTGGGTTGTGGCCTTTTGAGAGTTTTGCCAGGGCTGAGACCCTCCTGGATGTTCCTCTCCTTACTCTCCCCAAACAGAATGCAAACCTGCAGGATAAAGATGCTGTGCTGTGGTCAGGAATGTCAAAAGGACATGTTGAGGTAATTCACACTGCATTTTGTTCAGACAAATATTTTCATAACAGCTGAAAAAAAAAGTGTGTTGAATAAAGCGTCCACTGGTTTGAGAAAAAGAAACACTAGCTAAAATCAAGGGCTTTGGCTACTTTAAGGCTTCCTAGGCAAGATTAAATCAAAATATTTCCTGTAAACATTCCCTCTTTTCATCAGCATGTCAGTTGTAGTAAGGAGAATGTGATCCTAATTCTCAGCATCCAAATCTGGGATAGCTATAAAGTCAAATGTTTTCTTACTTTCACAGAAACAACTGTGACTGGAAATATTTTCCAAAGCATGTTGCAAGTGGAGGTAAGTAAATCAGCTAGCACACAGCACATTTTTAAAGGAAAAAAGTTTCTAAAAATGAATCAGGATTTAATAAAAAATGTCTCTGAGGTACGTAAGTCACGCCCATAATAGAATATCTTTCAATTTTCAACCCTGTATAGAGAATTTTAAACCAATAGCAGATGTACAAAACAAAAGCAAAATTGTCTCTTATTCTCTGCTGTGCACACACATAGATAGAAACAGGGAAACCAAGGAGAGGCTCTCAAACATTTTCCACAAGAAAGACAATTTGCTCACAATTCCTTCTCCCTTTAAATTGTTTCTGTGGCAACACATCTGGTGCTGTAATTCTGGGCCAGAACATTAACTATGCTGCAAAAAGAAAGTGATGTTGTTGTTCTGTCTGCAAGAGAGGGATGTGTGAGCACACGTAAGCAGGTCGCCCCTCCTGCCTCCCCAGGCACACAGAACATCAGCCAGGGATGTTTATGCATAGCCCAAACCTGCAAGTTATAAGCCAGGGGTTTTTAAATAAAATGATGAGTGCTTTGCTACTGCTGCTCCTACCGTGTGAAATAAATCAATTATCCAGCAGAGAGGAACAAGGTTCCTGCCCTAATCATAAACATAACGTGCAATGAGCAAGACTGATGCTGATCTCTTATCTCCAGCGCTGCACAAACACTGCTGGATCATCACCGTGTCACACCTGACCTGTCAGGAGCACATGAGGCCAAAACCCCCCAAGTGTCTGTGAAACTCAGCTGCCCCAGGAGGAGCAGATACCCCTCCCAGGATCACAGAATCACCAAAGCTGGAAACCCCTCCCAGAACACCAAATCCCAGCTGTGCCCATCCCCACCCTGCCCCAGCCCAGAGCCCTGAGTGCCACCTCCAGCCCTTCTTTCACCTCCAGGGATGGGCACCAACCCTCCTGGGCAGCCCCTCCAAGCCCTGAGCACCCTTCCAGTGGAAAAAATTCTTCCCAAAACATGCAGCCCTGGGCTCTTCAAGGTCTTGAGAACCAATAGATTTTACATTATGGAAATAATGGAAGTGGATTTTTGCTACTTCATCAAGCAGATCAGGAAAGAACATGAGCAATAAAATGTCACTGACACTGTTACTGTCCCAATAATAATTGCATATGTTCTCCATAAAATAGTTTTTATTATTTAATTTGAAACAGCTAAATTCACATCTAGAGCAGTTACATATAAATCTGTTTGCTAACTACACTTAGGGTATTTCTGTATTAATGACAAGACCATCTCAGTGTTCTGATCTTCTGAATTACTGGTGATTAAATGCCTTGTCTGTCTGAAAACCAAGCTTTTGCTCTAAAAAGTTGAACTGAATAAAAATGATAGTTTTCAGGAATTCTGTCTTTGAAGACATGCTGGTTTAAAGCAGACTGTCCTCAGGGAGAATAAACTGGCAGCAGAAATGGAAAAGTTGAAAAAAAAGTGGATAAGACCTGGTATTTCATAAATATGTATGTGCCTTTTGTGCTTCTGGAGGCAGCATCCGGGGATGGGAACTGAAGCCAGGCCCCGAGCACCTGTAGCCATTAAAGGCAGGCTGATGTCCTCTGCACAACTTGCTGTCCATAATCCTGGATTGTCACCAGCCAGTCACCTCCCAAAATCCAGCGCTGGCCAACAACAGTCTGGAGAATTCAACCCTGTCTGCTCCCTCTTTCTCAGCCTTTTGGCTAAGATCAAGTGTGCAGATTCAAATAATATTAAACCTACTATTTTACACAAATTATCTCCTTCAATTCCAGCCTTTCTATTTATTTCATCCAAATAGAACAAATTAATCACCCTTCAGAGACAGTTCCCCCTGGCTTGCTTTATTTTGGATAACTTTCTATACCAGAACCTCTGCCTTGTCCTGGTGCTCTGTGACCCCACTTTGTCACTCCTCAGACCCTGAGGATCACAACTTTCCCTCCCCACAGACTGAGCCTGGTTTCCCTTTCTAGCCAGAGTGGCTCTAGCCCATCTCTCAGACTCTTTATGAGGATATTGCAGAGGAGCATTTGTGAGGGAATTAATCAGCTTGGAAGGAGTAAAGTGGCACTGGTGGAGGTGCTGTTACAGGATCCCAGCTCCCTGCCTGCATTGCTCCACAGGAGCCCAGGGCTGGGGAGAGCATTGTAGAGCAGCTGTGCAGCTGCTCTTTGTCCTGGCAGAAGGAAACCATCCCATCTTCCCCTGTCCCTCGGGGAATCCATTACATAACTTCCTCCTGGCCTCCCTCCCCACAGCCCTGCCCGTGCTGCTGACAGAACACCCCTGCAGCTCCTGCCCGGTCCTGCCCGCTCAGGGAAGCCCTTCCATTCCCCCAGAGGGTACCCAGGCTCTCACTGAAGGGGAATGCTGCCAGGTTAATGTGCACCACCAGCTCACACGTGTTGCATCTCACACGTTTCTCTGCAGACCTGGGGCATAAAGAGGCTGGGCCTGCCACTGCACAGCTCCAGCCCATTTTGGCAGGGTCTGTGCAGCCTTTTCCTGCACTGCCACATGTGGTGCTTGTGTCAGTCACTGTGCAGGAGTCAGAGCAGCAGCAGGGAAGGGATGAACGGCATGACCCAGGAGTACAACAGAGAGGAGCTCCTCACTGCACACTCCTTCAGCCACAGCATCCTTGGTGAGCCTCTCCATTCAACATGCAATATTCCCTCAGGCATATTTTGCACTGTTTACTACCCTTGCAAATGATCTTCCTCTGTTTTTCTTGGTTTTAATTAAGGGCTTTCCAAAAAAAAAAAAAAAAAAAGTAAAGCACCTCATCAATAGGTGCAGCTCCCATTTTGCAGCTGTGAAAACACAGGTATGGACAGATTAAGTCTTGATCCCAACAAAGGAAATGACTGAATCAGGAGTTTGAGTACTGGTGCTGGTTCAATACTCAAGAAATGGCTCCAGAAATATATAACCTTATTTTTCAAACTCCTTCAAGTTTCTTTGGTTGATTAACAACTCTACTTCCATATGGCCCAACTTATTTAAAACACTTTTTAAAAGGGGAAATTAAACTCTGTCTGAATCAAAATGTAACTGGGCTGTCACCCAAAACCTCAAGTTGTATTTACACGAATAAGCAATAAAAAAAAAAGAAGGCAAATAAAATGTAATCTTTGCACAGACAAAGAGAGTTAACTAAAATACAACCAGCTCATGCCACGACACCTCCAAAAGGCAAACTCTACGGGATGGCATAAACCTCATCCCGCTCCTCTCGCTGTTCCACCTGCCCCAGCCAGGTGCTGTCCGGCCGAGGTTCCGGGCTGCTTCCTGCCGGGAGTGCCTTCACCCCGGAGAAAAAGCCCCCAGCCTCTCTGGCGGCTGCAGCTCTGCAGGAGCGCTGGCACCCTTTGAGGCTTGCCCACTGACACACCAGGTACCGCATCCCCGCGGGTGACCCATCCCTGCTCGGCTGTCCGTGTCCCCGCCAGCTGGTGTCCCTGCGGGCAGTGCGGGTGCCCCGCGCCCCCCGAGCCCCGCTCTGTGCCCAGCTGTGCCCAGGTGTGCCCAGGTGTGCCCAGGTGTGCCCTACCTGTGCCCCACCTGCGCTGGGGCCGGCGGGCGCGCAGCGCGGCTCGGCTCCGCTGCCGTGGCGGCTGTCGCGGCTGTCGCGGCTGTCGCGGCTGTCGCGGCTGTCGCGGCGGGTGCGGGAGGGCTCGGACAGCCGCCGCTTATCGCCGCTTATCGCCGCTTATCGCCGCCCAGCCGGGCTCCGCTTCCAGGAAGCCGCGGCTCCGGAGAGCTCGTTTGCCGCTGGATGCCGAGCGCTCCGTGCCGCTCGCTGCTTCCCTTCGCTCCCCCTCCCTCCTTCCCTCCCTCCCTCCCTCTCTCCCTCCCTCTCTCCCTCGCTCCCCCTCCGACCCCCCTGGCGCTGGCAGGGGGGCTGGGAACGCGCCCGCGGCTGCAGCGCACGCCGAGCCGGCGGTCACGGCCCGGACCCTCTGCTGTTCATCAGGAGCATCCCAGGCGCCCGAGCGCTCGCTCCAGCTGCGGCTCCCGCAGCGCAGCCCCGGAGCGGCAGCGTTCGCGGGACACCCTCCCTGCAGCCCGGACTGCCCCCGCTCCTCTGCCCCCGGCTCTTACCCCCTCTGCTCAGGCCTCTTCTGCCGTGCCCACATCCCGCCTTTCCCACCTTCCCCAGCCATTGCTCCCTCCTCCTCTGCCCTCACCCCACACTGCCTCTTCACCATCCCTTTAAAGCCCTCGGTCATACAACGCTAATCATCATCATCATCATCATCACCATCATCACATCTTTCTCTGACTGTCTCCCGCCCTCCCCATCCCGCCCTGCCGTAGGTTTGCTGGTACTGGGAGATGTCATTTGCTCTCTTTGATTCTCTGTTGAACAATCCTGCTCCGAGTCCTTCCTGCTGCACCCACTGCTGACCTCCTTCTGCGGGCAGGTGCTGCTCCTTGGGCACGGGCTCCCTCCTGCCAGCCCTCGGGATGCCTTCCAGGCAGTCCTGGCAGGAGGAGGTGAAGCTGTCCTGTGGGAAGCAGGCTGGGATCTCTCTGCTCTTTGTCTGCCCCCGTGCACCCCCGCACTCACACCTCTCTTCTGAACAATGCCTGGCCGGGCCTTTTGCAAACACCCCACACAAACCTGTCCCTGCCTGGGCACAGCACCTGGGCTGCTGCTGTGGCTCATCTATCTTCCATTTTCCCCTGGTTTCTAGCAGCACTTCCCCGTGCTGACTGAGTGACAGCACAGGCAGACAGACACTCCCCACGGGGAAAATGAGCTGACTGCATGGAATTTGGCCATGCCCTTACCATAACTTTATTAGTAATGCTGTTTTCTTCCCTTTGCACCATGCTCTGCAGCATCCAGCTCACACATCCTGAAACCCACCCCGCTGCAGGAGGCTGAAACACAAAGTGTTTCACACAAAGTGTTCCACACAAAGTGTTCTCAAAGCTCCAGCTGACCAGAGATCCCATACAAGAACCTCTCAGGGCAGGGTTACTGCTTTCTTTCCCCGTTCCTTATGCAGTTGGTCAGGATTTGTATTTTCCTGTGCACATGTTTGAAGGAAAGTCTGGAAGGAGGCAGAGGAGGATCTCTTGCACAGCTGAACATGCTTGTGAAGAGAGGCGTGAGGGAACTGGCACACATGACAGTGAGAGCAAAACCAGATGGGCAGATGGAATTGCCTGAGCCAACGATTTGAGCACCCTGGGTTTTATCTGTGTTAGAAAGAACAGCGCTGAGATGCAAGCAACAGTGGGTTTCACACCAGGTCTTCAAACACCAGGGCTTGGAGCACTGCAAAGGGCAGTGGGGGCACACCATGGGTGTCACAGCTGGGGCACCTGGAGCACAAAGCAAGGAGATGCAAAGCCATGGATCTGTACAGGTGAGTACATGGCAGTACAGCCATTGTACCTCTAACTCTTGGCTCGATTCTCCTGGCATTTTGGGGGGTTATGATCCCACTCACCGAGTGCCTGGAGAATCCTCCCCAGCAAGTGCAACTGCAGCTGTCCTGCTGCTCCCTGGGGTTTTCCAGGCTGCTGAGGCAGGCAGCAGTGGCTGTGTGCCCCAGCCTCGGGCAGAGGACAGTGCCACAGCAGCTCCTGCAGCTCAGGACAGTGCTGGAACACTGCTGGCACTGCAGCAGGTCCCTGTCCCCAGTGCTGGCCCCGCAGCAGGGTGGAGCACACTGGGACAAGCTGAAATCAGCTGGATTTGTAGGAGGACATTTGTCACAACACCAAATCTCTGCAGGAGCCCTGTGCAACCAGTTGCCCAAAAGGCCATTACTGTTAATGCCATTTCCTCCTAACCATGAGCCTTTTAACAAAATTCACAGAGCAGCCCCTCAGCAAACACCAATGACCACGGTTCCCTCACTCCTGGTGCAGATGTCCCCGTTTACTTCAGCTGAGGAATGGCTTTATGTGTTTTTATTCCAGTTTACTTTTTATGATCTTCATTTGCTGTGTCTTCTTCTGGTGTGTTTATGTGGCTGGTGCTTGGTTTTCATTATTTTTAACTGCATTTCAGATCATTTGCTCTATGGTTTTGTTCACATTCTCCTTTTCCACGAAACTCTAATAAAACACTTGGCTACAGATTTCCCAAATTGAATACTGATGTTTAGTGCAGCTAATTATGCAGCAGGGTTCAAAGTGAGTTCTATAATGTAACAATTTACATATTCCTGAAAACAATGGACACAGACCTACAAATTATTGCTACAAGCTAGTTTCACATTCTTCTGGAATTTCCTTTAGAAATACATATGTTTAGTATTCTCACGCATATGAAAAGCAGTAAATACTGCATTGCTGGCACCATTATAATATTTACAGTGAAAAAATAAAACACACTCTGATGTGTCTCAGACCTAAAGGGACATAAAAAAATGCCAGTATGTTTCCTCCAGGATCTCAGCACGCTTCACAAAAACCCTTCCCAAATTCAGCCACTCAACATCCATCACTGTAAGCCAACAATACACAAAGATCATTTTGCAGCAAAGCATTCACCGTGGCTGCAACAACATTACACATTTAGTGCTTCAGCATCACCAGTGCTCTGGCATAATCAGATTAATCATAACTTTATTGTTTAAATCCTGAATAAAGTCGTTTTTGTTTGTTTTCTAAATGGACCAGATTACAGACAGCCAACCAGCAGACCAGCCCAGCCTTCTCAAGAAGATCCAGACTAAACTGACTTTTAGAAAGGCTGCTGTAAACCAGAGCTCTGTTTATAAAAGCAAGAGCTAATAACTCAGTAGCTGGGCCTGTTGCTGTGATCCTTTGCACCAGGCTGACTTGCAGAGACAATAATTCCTGCTGCTCCTAATGCAAGCAATATGTATGCCAACATTTGCCTGTGGCTCCACCCCACCCCTTTCTAGTTTGTATTTTTTTAATTTTAGAATGTTACTTACATCCTCATAATGTGGAGTGATCTGCATAGAAGTGGATTCTCTCTCAGTCTACAGATATATTGACCAGGCACTTTCATTGCTGTAACACAACAAACTGCAGAGCATGTTCCAGCAAACCATCCCTGCACAGAGCATTTGCTCTGAGCCTCTGAGGGGGGGTTATAGTGAGATGGAACTGTAAATACACATCCCACGTCCAAGCACATGATTATTTTTCCCTCTTTGTGCATCTATCTGTGCTGGAGTTTTTAGTTCCTGGTATTATAGCTCAGGAGGGAAGCTAAGAGACCTGCCAACAGAAGCAAAGAGTATCTCTAAACCTCAACACAACTGGGACAGTGGCTGAACTCACAGGATTCAGTATTTCCAAATGTGACATGCATGGAAAGTTTGAATTACTTTTCAAGCCTCCTTGGCTTTACTTTTGTAGTTTTACTTACGACCACTGCCCCAGCAGTGTCTGGTTAATAAAGAGGGGCAGTTCTGTTGCATTAATGTGTACATACCTGTCTGTTTTCTCTCTGGGGTCTCACAGGGGGTTGACTTGTTTGTGTATGGACACATAAAACACCGAGACAAAAAAGCCTAAATTAATCTGATCATCTAATTACACTAAAAGTTTCATATTTCCCTAAAAAAATTTGCTCCTTATGATGGTTTTACATTTTCCCAAAGTGTTGATAACTTCATCTTACTATTACAATAAGAAGTCTACGACAAAGAAATCAAATGGGTGTGCACCTTCCCTGGGAACGTTGTCCCACCCCTGGAAGTGTCCAAGGCCAGCTTGGATGGGGCTTGGAGCAGCCTGGGATAACAGAAGTTGTCCGTGGCAGGGGGTGGAATGGGATGAGCTTTAAGGTCCCTTCCAGCCCGAGCCATTCTGTGATTTTGTGAGACATTTTAAAACGCAGTGACAGTAATGTGACACAGCCAGTACAAATACAGGTAAGGCTGTGGGAGCGCTTAATGTCCTGGGCAGTCTGGTGCAGCCAAGGCCGCTGCTGTAATTAATTAGCAGAGTAATTAATGGCGTAATTAATGGTGTAATTAATGGTGTAATTAATGGTGTAATTAATGGTGTGATTAACGGACGTCGCTCCGGTGACAGCAGCCCCGGGTGACGGGGACAGCGCGGGCGTGGCGCCCTCTGGCGGCGGCGGCTCCCGCTGCACCCGCGGGGGCGGACGGTGGCGACAGCGGCGACAGTCGCGACAGCGGCGACCCAGGCTCCCCGCGCCACGGACACGGCCAGTCCGCAGGGACTCCCTTCCTGAATGGCCGATCCCCTTCTCAAGCGCTGCGGTGCTGCCAGCTCCTGCTCTGGGTGAGCGCTCCTGCGTGACTCGTGTGCCATCCGATAATAATTCGACCTCAACAAGGAACGGTTCGTTACTCCATAAAAGCTATCATTATTTTTGCTATCATTATATATGCAGGAATCATTGGCAAAACGCATTCATTGTGCCAGTCAGACACGGGAGCAGTCCCTGCCGTGAGCTCCCCTCCCCACGCGTTTCTGCCGCAGCCCTTTGACTCGCAGGGCAGAAATGCGCTGCAGCAGCTCTGAAAGGAGGCAAACACAAAACCCTTGTCAGCTCAGGAAAAGGGCTCGATGCAAGGTTTCTGGAACAGCACCTACCAAAGCGCGGGGCACGAGGGATTTGGCCATGGGAGCACTACACAAACTCACAAAGGGAGGCCAAAGTAACACCTGTGCTCACCCCGCACACCTGGGGCACAGGGGACACCTCACACTGGGCCACTCCAGCTGGGACTCCAGGCACTCGAACAGGAGCTGGTGCTTATGGAACTGGGCACTCCACAGAGGCTGCTTGTAATTTTGAGGTCTATCAAGCACCATTCAAGTAAAAATGTTCCTTGGTGGCAAAAGGTACAAGTGCTCCTTATTCAGTGCTGGCACTTAAATGTCACTTATGTCACATTTACTGGGTGACAGTCACTAGCAGAGGGCAAAGCTTTCTTCACAAATAGACATCATATGTTTTCCAGATAAGCTTAACAGCAAAGGCTTTATTCCAAAAGGCCTATTAAGCAGAGGTTTTATCTAAGAACATGACAAAATTTAAATCCCAATCTGTACCAAACAAAGTTTAAAGTAAATGTTGCAACAATTATTCCTCTGATTTGCCCCTTTTTTCCCCCCAGAATTCTGGACCAGGAAAACTCAGTGAGTAGTGGAAAACCAAGCAGCAAATGTTCACAAATTCTTTTGTGTAAAGAAGCCTGAAGTGTCACCCATTGGGCTGGACAGCTCAGCACCAGCGTGGCTTCTCTGAGCTCTTCGGCAGGAGAGTTAAATCATTAAACCCACACGAGTGCAAGTGTGAGGTGTCAGCTGGGCTCACAACTGCCCTGTTTAAACAGGGGGGAATTCCGAAGGAATTCAGAGTCATTGGACACAAATGGATTACTAGATGAAGGGGAAGAAAAAGCTTTAAAAGCTTTTCATTATTTGAGTTAGAAACCTCTGAGAATTTAAATTAATGTGTCAGTATCAGCTTATGACTTGCTAGGAAAGTATTTTCAGAAAACGTCATGAGTGTATTGCTGGACCTAGTTTATAACTGGATTTATAACACACCTGAAACAAATGTTTCTTTCACAGGCAGCATAGTATGAAGACAACCTTTCCCATAAAGGCAGACAAAATAAAAGTACAAAATGAAAGAAAACCCTCCAACCCCAGAAAACTATAAATATTTTATTGGAAAAGATCTCATATATGAGCTTTAAAAACAATTCATTTTGTCACAGACAGGTAAATAAATATTGCAGCAAAGTAACAACTAAAGATTCCTGGAAGAGGAGTGGGGAATTAAAAAATGCTGCTAGTTTTCCTGACAAGAAAGAAGAAAGCAAAGGCAGAAACAGAACACAAAAACTCATTACTAACCCAACTATTGTCTCCCCCCTCAATAAAATAACGTTTTAGAAACTCAAACAAATAAACATAACCCACCAAAATTAAAATCCTATAGCTGTCACAGTTTCAGGGTAAGCAATAAAATTTTTATTACATGAGTGCTATTTAAATACTCCTGTTATTAATAAATTAGCTAAGTTGCCATGTCCTGGGGTTTACTTGCTGAGCCTTGCTCTTGTGTTTGTGTAGAGCTGTTGGTATGGAGTGTGTTCCATGGAGATAAAATGCAACAAACTCCCCTTCTCAGATTCCTCCCCTCTGATGCAGCCTTTGTGAACGCACACCTTCTGCCTCAGGATCAGCCCTATCAGCAGAAAGGTATTCAATGTATTTCCCTGGATTCCTGGGCACCTGGAAGTGGTGCTCTGCAATATTTTTGCATTTGTCAACATCAGATGCCTTCGTGGCAGCAGTGGTTTGTCTGCACCCCTCACTTATCAAGGGGAGGGCAAAAGCAATTTGAGGTCATGCTGGTCCCTAATATTCTGAAAATGGAGTATCCAAGAGTATTCCCTGCTGTTGAAAATGCTTCTTTGTAGGGAAATGTAACTGGGACACAAGATTAACGTATCAAAATTGCAGAACGTATCAAAGCCTGTAAGTACAGAATTTATTTTTTAAAGAAAGCAGGACCTTATTATCATTTTGAAAATAAAGCTTCTCTTTTTCCTTTTTAGTTTTCTCTCCCCATCAAAAAAACTCTCCAGTCTCTCATCAACTCCAAGACAAGATCAGATTACAATCTAGTACATCTAACAATCACTCCTCTGAGCTGGCACTGACAGTGTAAATTAAGACTACTTTATGTTAAATATGAAGTCAGCATAAGCCCTGCACTATGCAATAAAAGATTAGGTGGATCATCAATAACAGTCAGCCTATGCTGACAGAAATTTTCTGTGCTTTATTCTTGGAAGTACTCTGTGAGCTCCCAGCAGGGCTGAATGGAATACAACAATTCCACTGAAATGTGGGAAATCTGGGACAGGAAAGCAACATCACGGCACAACCTCACTATACTGCACAGTGGACATAAGTGATGGAATTTCTACACCAAAACAAACAAAGAAAAAAAAAAAAGGCCTCCCAAAATGCTCCCCCAGCTGCTCAGAGATCAGGAAACCCAACCTGTCTTTCAACTTTACAGAAACGGAACGTGCCATGAATAGCTTGATCAGGTCTGAATCACAGGTTGTACGGAACCTGGGACTAAAATAGCTCTATAAGCTTACCTTACAGCAGGCACAAAGAGCCTGCCTCCCTCCCCACCTTTATCTCAGATCAAATTGTTTATCACATTCCTTCCTCATACGTCAGCTCCTTGTGATGAAAGCCAGCCAGTGATTAATACATTTTATTAGGTTGGTTCCAGTGACTTGAAATGAATTTGCCCTGACTCCTCAGGCTCGCTCCCACACCCACTGCCTGGCACTCCAGCCATGCTAGGAATGCACAATAGAAAACAAATTATCTTAGGCGATACCTCATAAATCTATAGCAGTAAAATTAACTGCACAGCGGCTCCAAACAGAAATCAGCTTCGGGAGGTTTTTCCTCCCTTTCTCCAGGAGAAAAGAGCCAACCCAACAGCTTTAAAGCCCCAGAGAAATCACTGTTCCCTTGTCTCTTGCACTCTTCTCCGTGCTCAGCTTATTAAACAGAGCTGTAGAAGACAGATATGGAAAGCAGTCCAAACCCTTTTCAATGTTATAATTACAAAGTGACAGAACAAGAGGTTTTATCCTGGTCTCGCTCTCATAGCTGTAATCTGCCTTCTACTGCACCAGGATCACAGATTCTATCTGAATTTACAGGCTGCATCCTTCTGCAGTGTAAAACCAAAACACGCTGGATAAAGCACAAGAAGACTTGAATCAGCCTAGACACTGTCTGGCAGCAAACTATACTTAACTATTAACAATATCCTCTGTGCTAATTACAGCTTGTCTTGGCTCGAGTGAGAGCTGCAATTCCTTTGCCTTTGGCGTGATGGGAGGAAGATCAACTGTACAAAAATCAGCACTGACTTAGAAGTGATTCAGCACTGGATGCTTTTTATTTAATTACTGATTACCAAGTGAGACTTGAGAACTGACTAGACACCCACGGCGTGCCTCGGGTGCGGGCATTGTTTGAGCGCCCATCACGCCATCCACACAAGATCTACAGGATGAAACCTCACACTGCGTTCTCCTCCACCAGATTTATGGCTAATGGAGAGACCTGTAACTCAAAGGTCTGTTGACATGATGAGATTAATGCACATGCTTTCTTCTTGTCCATACACGTGACAAGTCTTTTATTTTCAGACGGTTTACAATCTCTGGGGTTTGTACTTTTGTCAGGGTAGCTTAACTGGCCTTTAAATGAAATTGATCTGTCTCAGAATTAATACAATAAGGAAGGTTAGCTCTGACATTACCAGATCCTGCAATCTTATTTGTGACTAAAATGAAAATAAGCTCTATGAACACCTTTACAGGTGGACACAGAGCCACGTCCCCAGAGGGAGACTTCACACTTTTGGCCTGACCAAGGTTTATTTATATAAGCTAACACTGGTATGGTTTGTGTGCTACATCCATGGGACCCCGAGATCCCTGAATCACAGGATCGCTGGGGCTGGAAGGGATCTTTGTCTGGAGATGGCTCAGTCCAGCACCAAGCTCCACGTCTGAGGGGCTGGAGCCTTCAGGGCAGCCTGACCCGGGGGCTGTGGGACAGTTAGGGTTAGGGTTAGGGTTAGGGTTAGGGTTACTCCTCAGGGCTGTGGGATGGTTAGGGGTAGGGTTAGGGTTAGGGTTACTCCTCAGGGCTGTGGGATGGTTAGGGGTAGGGTTAGGGCTGCTCCTCAGGGCTGTGGAGGACCCGCAGCTCGGCATGGAGGCTCCGGAGGGCCGCGGGAGGATGCGGAGCCGCGGGATGGCGGCCCTCGGGGCGGGAGGTGCCTGAGGAGGCAGCGGGAGCCGAGCCGCGCTCCAGCCCCGTGCGCGCACAGCCGCGGCCGCTGCGGGACAACGTCTGCGGCGGCAGGGCCCGCACCTGCCGGGGACGGGAGCAGAGAGGCCGCTCCGCTCCCGCCCGGCCGCCCCCATCTTGCGCTGCGGCCGCAGGTGCGCGGCCCCGCCCGTGCGCGGCCCCGCGGAGGCGGCGCAGGCGCGGCGAGGGCCCCGCCCCGGTCCCCGGCAGGTGCCGGAGCCGCGCGGCCCCGCCCCGGCCCGGCCGCGCTGAGGGCGGAGGCGGCGGAGCGGCCGCGGGTGCCGGGGCTCTTGGCTGGGCCGCGCCGCTGCCCGTCCCGCAGCGCTCCGGCGGACAGAGGAGCGAGAGCAGCGACCGCGCGAGGCATGAACCGGGCTCAGCGCGGGGCCGCGGGCAGCCGCGGCCTGGGCACCATGGAGGTGAAGAGCAAGGTGGGAGCCGCCGCCGCCTGAGGGCCGCGGGCGCGGGGGAGGGACCGGGCCGGCCCTGCGGGGCCGTCGGGCCGCGGTGTCGCTGCGGGGACAGGACGGGGACAGGGACAGGGACGGCGTCAGCTGCTGACTCACCTGCCCGAGGGCCGCGGGGGCACGGCCCCGCCGGGGCCTGAGCGCTCCGCAGGCCACCGGGCTCGGGCGGGCGGGCCCGGCGCTCCCTCCCCACCTGTCCCCGCCGCCCCCGGGGCCGCGGCTGCCGAAGGTCGTGGGGTCGCTTGCTGGGCGCGCTGTCTGCGGGCGAAAATACAAATGGTTTTGAGGTGGTTTTAAAAAAAAACAGGTAAGTGGAGTTGGCCCCTAAGTTTCTGGATAGACTAAAAGACGTACAGACAAATATGTGCTGTGAGGAAAGTGCGGGATCACGGGGCCAAAAGAGGTGTTAAGAGACATGCTTGGGGAGTGGATACATGATCTCCAGAGGACCGTTCCAGCCGTAAAAGTTCTGTGGTAATTTGCAAGCGTCAAAGACCCTCTCTTTGTCCGAATTGCAATGAGTGCGTTTGTTAGTGACTGTTTCTGTAGTTACCTTTTTTCCCCTAATGATTGTGTCCTTCTGTAGCTTTTAGTGCGGTACAGGGTAGGCTCACTGTAGAGGTAGAGGTGAGCCCTGGCTAGCTTATCCAAAAGTGGAGTTTGCCTTCTCTTAGAGACCTCGAGAGACTTTTACCCTGGCAGTGTTGCAGGAGTGTGTACCTGTGTGTTCCCGCAGAGATCACCCGTGTTAGGTGCTCACAGCTTTGCCCAGCTCTGTAAATTCTCCCATGCGTGTATCCATGCCTATGTTTTAATTTTTATTTGATGGTTAGGCAAAGTTTTTCTGATAAAACTTAGATATTCTGAGAGAAATTAGAAATCTTTTTTATTCTGTTTTATATTTTTAATATAAAGCATTTTTAATTTCCAAGTTGTAAAACTGCTGGATGCACAGTATGAGATAGCGTGTCTCTATTGAAGAAATGTTTAGGTAAAACCCTTTTTTCATTGCCTAGACAGATTGTAAGTGCATGCACATGGGAATGTGTTTTTCATTGGTGGATACATGGCTTTCTTGAGCTGTTTTTTTGAAGTGGGGAGCAGCCTGTGTTCTGTCCCCTCCTTTCTTGCTAGTGAGGTGTTACAGCAGCAGTGCAGGTGAAGCAGTCATGACTCGAGCTGTGTGGACATTTAAGGATAATGCATCATAGTGCTGGAACTTCTGGGGAGTGTGACCTTGGTCTCTACAGCCTGAATGAGGAAGATTTCTTTGAAGTGTTCATTTTTCATGTGACGTGAACCAGCAAGCACAGGAGTATCTGGTAGCTGTTATTTCAAATACCACTTAAGTCAGTACCGTGATGGTGAAGTCTATTATTTATGCTCTTGTAAGGTTGAGAATTATCAGTATGATGTGCTTACAAAGCCAAATCACTTGTTTCCTCAGCCCAGAACTCTGGGTTTACTGTTTTCATGCTGTGTGTTTTCCTTGATTTAAAATCTATCTAGGGAATCAGCCGTGTGATGCCTTCCTGGTGTTTGTGCAGAGAGGTGTAGCCCTAATGAATAGGGATTGTCCCTCAAGTGCATATTATGGAGCAGGATTCAAGGCATTCCTAGAACTAATAGTTGCTAATGCATTATTTAACAGCACCTCAGTTTAATATCGCTGAGGAGTCATCTTCCTTCTATGAAAATGAGCAATTCTGGAGAGAAAGAAGAAGTGCCTGTGTGGGAGGTGGAGGGAGCCATTCCTGTGGAGTGGCCTGGGCTTTGAAGGCTGCTCCATGATGTACAGCTCTTTATTTAGATATTCCAAATCAATAATTCTGCCTCAGCTGACAAAGCTGGGCCAGCACAGCCCAACTGTGCTTGCAGTTACATGAGCACAATCCTGTTGTTAGTTTAGTTTATTCAGTTTGGGTAACTGGTCTGAGCTTGCCCTGAGATTCCCCATAGTTCTTGAATTCCAGTCAGCCCATTTTCTTGTCATGGAAAATAAAACTTTATACCCCAGACTAGAGTTCCTGCTGATGGTATGGAAACCCCAAAATAAGCTTCTAGTTTTCTATATATTAAAATTCAGGTTTCCCCCTTTTTCATGGCTTGGAATAACATCTTTTTCTGAGTAAAGTCTTAATAACTGGTAAGGCAGAGAAGGTCACTGCAGCTCATGTTCTGTCAGTGATGGAGACTTGCATTGAGCAGCTCTGTGCTGTGTTTCAGAGGACTTTAAAAAGGTGACCCACAAATGAGTGTTAAGTGAGCATCCCGGGTGCCTTCCTGGTGTGCTGCCATGGCTCCCTTGCCTTCTCCCGGGGGAGTTACACGGGAGCAGCACGGGCTTGTAAAGAGCTCAGGTGGCAAGGAGCCTTCTCTGCTTAAGTTACTCCTCCAGAACATCAAGTGCAGGCCTGTTTCATGGGATGGAGGGCAGCATCTGATAGAAAATGCAGACATTTCAGGGATTCAGATTGTGCAGTTGCACAGTCGGAATTGTCTTTTATCTGCTTTCTAATAGTATTGAGCAAGCTGTGTTAGGAATACGAGTGGGTTAGGAGTATTTTAGTATTTGCACCAAATATGTATAAAATAACATGGAAAAAATAAAAATCGCACATTTGAAAATCTGGCCCTTTGCTTGCTGTGGTAAGATTCAACATTTATTGCAACCTGAGAGTGAGGTTGTTGGCTTTTTAAAACTTTAATTACTGAATTATGTTTAAGCTATGTAATCCTTGAAAGCCAAACAATTTCGATGGCTGCCATGCCTGGGCAGTTCCTGCGGGGCTCACACCTCGCGTAGCTGGGGAAGGAGCTGAGGCAGGACGAAGTCCTGCTCTGATGTCACGATTAAGCTGTGCTGCCTCTGACGGGAGGGAGCACAGTGATGGGAGTTCCTCCTGTGGGCTGGGCTTTTGTTTGTAAGCAGGTACGAATCATCCCTTCTGCCTCATTAGTCAATGTTGGGGTAATTGCAGTTTTTTTAGAGCCGGAATGGTCCCAGATAATTCCTTTGTTTGAAGCCTTTGGAGGAAGGTGGGGTGTTGAAGGTGTAGCTTGCTTTGAGTTACACATTGGTGTAAACGTGCTAACAACGAGGTCCTTGTCTCCTGATTTTCAGTGCTTTGTTTGTATGTGAGAGCTCCAAGGCTTTTATTCTCCAAAAGATTGTAATCAGGTGTGAAGTAAAGTGCACCTCCACATCTCCTGTGTGTAAGATACACCCAAAGTATGTGATGCTGAGGCTCAAACGTGCACTCAGAGCATTTTTTTCCAGTGTGGTTCTACTCTACTGAAAACTAAACTTGCTAAAGAAATTATTTAAAGTCTTTATTTTCACTGTAGGTCAGCAATAGAATTCACACACACACACAAAACCAGCCACCTTGAGTTTTTTTGAATTATTAGCTTATTATCCTTTTAATTCGTATACAATCTGTTCTGGTTTTTGGAACCTGGCTGCCGCTATCTCTGAATTCCTTTTGACGTCTCTGGTATGTTGTGTATGTGCTTGATACGGAGGTTTTAGAGTAATTTTTATCCACTATTCTGTTTGCTTTGGGTCCTGCCCTTATTAGGCAGAACACCAACATTTTACTAGCTATGTGTGATAAAAATCACAATTTGTCTAGTCTACATCTAATGCTCACCCTTTTCTTGGCACCCAGTTGAGTCTCTGCCTACTCCCACTGTATTATTGCCTTAATAAGCAACGTGTTTTAATAAGTGTTTGCTTTAGAGATGATTTAGGAGACTGAGCTTGAGTGGATTTGTGAGCTGTGTTTTTTTCTTGAATGATTATGTTGACTACAAGCAAATGCTGCCCCTTAAAGTAGTATCAGTGACTATTTTTTTCCCATATTTTCTGAACCTTACCAGATTTATACCCTGGCTAGAACCCTGATTTAAAAGACTGTTGCAATCAAGATTTGAGCCTTGCTCATGCGCAGGAATCTTTTGAATGCTCTTAAAGGCAGTGGCTGGTTGCCTCTGTTATCTCTCTTTAGGTGGGAGCAGAGTGGAGCTGAGATCAGCTCCCCAGAGTTGTACTGAAAAGCAGCAGCAGTTCTTTGTGGTCTTCACAGCCAAGGGGCATTTTCACTTCCTGCCCAAACAGCTGGGGGTGTGAAGGCTGCTCAGCCTTGCGTGGGTGACCCAGAGTTGTGTAAGAGTCTCTACACACTGTTTCCAAGGGTACTGGTAGTTCTCAGAACCAAATTCCAGGTAGGCACATACCAGAGGATGTTAATCAGTCCTGCTTTGAGCACCACAGCAGCGCTGCCTCTGTTCTGTGCCTTGCCCAGCGTGGTTGCTCCATGAGCCTGTGAGAATCTGCAGCAATCCCTGCACCGGTTTGTCACCTTAGTGCTCCCGTTAAATGGAGCCATGAAACAGCCTTGGCATGCTCAAAGGTACATGTACAAAACTAGCTATAACTTTGGGGGGAAAAAACCAGCTGTTTTCACTGACTGTTTTATACCATGTCAAAATTGTTTGTTGTAGTTTTTGGTGCACTTTTAATTCCATAATGTTTCTGGTTTAACATAAAATAATTGTTGCTTCCATATTAATGATGTAAGATATGTTTTTGTTGTAGTTTGGGGCAGAATTTCGACGATTTTCTCTGGAGAGATCCAAACCTGGAAAGTTTGAGGAGTTCTATGGATTACTGCAGCATGTACACAAGATCCCAAATGTTGATGTTCTGGTAGGATACACGGACATTCACGGAGACCTGCTGCCTATCAATAATGATGACAATTATCACAAAGCAGTTTCTACAGCCAATCCTCTCCTCAGGATTTTCATTCAGAGAAAAGGTAGGAGCACTTGAAGAATGTGAATCATCTGTTCATCCAGTTACAGTGTGATGTATGGAGGAAAAAACCCTTCAGTCCTATTTCTTCGTGTCAAATTCCGTAATAATTATGGGTCATGAAAGGTATTCACAGCTTGTTTCTCTTGCAAGGGCTTCCTCAGGCAACCTATTTATACTTTGTGGTGTTTTGCTTATATTTAGTTGAGTTAAAGTCAAGTTAAATCTCTAGCAAGTGCCTCTTTCTGGTTTTATGTAAGCAAGTGAAAATAAACTTTTAACCTCTAAGCTTTTCTGCTCTGTATTGGATACTTTTCACTTAAAAATCCAATCTTGATCAAACAAGAAGAGAGACATTACAGGATGGAAAGTAATACTAAAAATGTTATTACATGAAGTATTAAATGCAATATTAAAATATAGATTCAAGACTAACTTTGTAATATGCTACTCTTATTACACTTTCCTAATAAAGCATCTTGAAGTTTTCAGTTGACAAGCTTATATCAGTTAGCAGACCTCAGGAGTGAGGGCTGCTTGCTATGATGGTTTGCCTTTAAAAGTAGTGTGTCTGCTGTGGTTGTGTGTTCCCACTGTCTGCTTTTGTTCATGAAGGGAAAAAAACCAAATCTAATTAGAAGTTTGTATTTGTTCTTGTGGTGTTGTTCCTCGTTGTTGCAAAGACAGGCATCTTTTCCTTAGAAAATGCTGGGCTTCAGAACCTTCTATCAACTCCCACTCCAAAAAGTGAACTCCACAAGAGCCTGACACAAACACAATGTTCATAAGCAGTGTGGCTGCTTGGCAGCTGCTGAGTGCTGGTAAAATGTTTGTTTTGCTTGTGTTGGTAGAATAGACTGGTAAGGCCTGGTTTCTCAGTGCTGAAATGCCAAAGGCATGAAGCATTTGCTTTCGCAGAACCTGGAGGGAGACAAGGCCTATGATTCCATCTAATCCCCTACAGTAGCCATATGACAGGAAGGGATAAGCCACTTTGTCAGACTGGGATTATTGAGTTTATATTTTAACACCATATGGTTTTAGATTGTTCCTACTGTGACAGGTCTAACGTTGCCTGTTCCTAGTGTTGCATTTATCACGCTTCTTTAGTTTCCTACAATCATTTACCTTGATTTGATCCAGGTGGATTATTTGTTACTACTCTGGTGCCAGGAGTTGATATAATGCACAAAAGGAGATGATGAATCCATTTTAGTTTATCAGAACAAGAATTGATGAGTAGGAAAAGCTGTGTAGGAAGTACTAGTTGTCACTGCCTTCCCTTGGACATGAGAGCCTTCTGCCTGTGGAGTTTCAGGAAATAGAGCCCAGGCTGGCACCACAGTCCCTACTGCACTTTGCAGGGAATTAGTTGTGATCAGACTGATGACGTCTGTTGATGAAATTGATGCTTTGCCTTCACTGACATCTTTGCATGCAGAGTAGATGTTTATTGGATGGGAAATACAGAAATAACTTTATTCTGTATTTTATTTGTGATGGTTTGCTTGTAACCAAGGCTGGATTGGTGGAGTTAGGGGTGGTTCATATATTCTGCAGCATGATTTAGGTGTCCTCTGTTCACAGATTGCAGCAACCTTACTAGCTCTGCCTCTGGAATGGAAAGGTCTTAGCAAATACCTGCTATTGATGGGGCTGCTTTGATCTGGGCTGGTTTGGAACTATAATAAGTGACACAAGTTACTTTTCCACCTGCAAGGCTACTTGTGGCTTTCATGCATTCTCTTAAATCAGCTGAAAAGTTTTTGTGGGTTTTGTAATGGAACTTTGACTTCTTTTGTATTTCCAGCAGCAGTAGTTGGTAATTTAAGATCTTTGAAAAAAAGCCACTGTGGGGAAAGAAAGCATTTTGATTCTTTATAATGTGTGAAATTTTTATCATACTGTCTTAACTATTTAGAAACTTCACATAATTTGCGCGAAGCCACCTTGAGGTATGAGCAGACTGCAGTGAAATCTAATGTAAATAATATTAACTTCTTAGTATATTGCATCCAAGGAACACCTTGAGGGGTTGAAATGGGAGCTGCAAGATGGTTTGGCTTCTATTAATAAGCAATGGTTGTGATAATGGGACTCCAGACTTTGGGAAATGTTATGCCAGAGTAACAACTCTTCTCTCTCCTGTTTGATTTTGACTCCTCATTTCTGAAAGCTGTGTTTGTCCTGAACATTTATGTTGATGTGGTAAAAAACCTAGAGATCCTGTGATGAAATCACAAATTATTCCTCTTAGGTTCCTCTAATTGTATTTCACAAAATTCCTTTAAAATACTTTACAAACTGCTCCAATGCTAGAATCTAAACTGGGGCTTGATGTTGCTCAAGTCAGGATTGGCTGTCAGCTTGCAGAAAACATTCCTCACTGGAATTTCATTCTGCAGTTTAACAGATTAACAGGTACTGTTGACATCTGGTATTTAAAGGTTAAACTGATGTATTGTGATTAAATCCAGATGTATGGGAGTCACTCTGTCTGTGAGAAAAACCCTTCAGAAGAGAAAATGGAGGATAACAGTCTGCACAGGCTGAAGGGCAGCTTGATGTGGGGAGCTTTGCATTGTAAATACAAGAACAGCAGAGATAACAGAAGATGCATTTCATTATTTATCCTTAACAGTCCCTCGAAGGATTCTAAATTACAATATCCAATTCCTGCAAGTTCTGCATGGATGTGGCTGTATTTAGTGAGAAGTGGATTCTTTGGTTAATCCACTTGTGCCTCTTGAGAGACACTTTGTCACTGAGAAGCTTTACTTTGCTGAGAAGTAAGAGCAGTTGGCTTTTTAAACAGCTCTTTGTGGACTAGCCTAGCTATTCTGAGGTCTCTTCCTAAAAACACAGGTTGGTTTCCTAAAACCATGTTTTGTTATATTTTGTGACTAAATAGGAGGAGATTTGTTGGGTCATATTTTAAAAATGCTAAATTGCATCTCTCTTCAAATACACTAACTACTTGGGGGCTTTGAAAATTTAATTCTTAACAGGTTACTCTACATTGATTTGCAAATGGGTCAGGAAAATATTTCAAAAATCTGTCTTCAATAACATTAAATTGAAACCACATTTGGCATTTGTGGGTTTTTGTTTTCAATTTCATGTAGTAAGTCTGTACAGATTGGTGCCACCTTGAGCTTGAAACTGCTGGGGGGAGAAATCCTTCCTGCGCCTCTCCTTCACACTATCAGCGGTTAACACCTTGTCCTTTGGCTTTAGGCCAAAATATTTTTGCCGGGGCTTTAAACTGATTAGTGAGGTGCCAGAACAAAGATGCCTTTGTACTTGAGAGTATTGCTTTAGAAAACTTGTTTAGCAGTGGAAGAGAGGTTACCCAGAGTGTGCTGTTCTGCTGCGATTTGGGGAGATGAGTTTATCAACCTTCCACAATTTTTTTCCTCACAAATTCTCTAACCTTAACTGTCTATCTGAAGATTCGTGCTAGTTCTGAATTATTTAACTATTAAGAGCATTTATAATGAAAAAAACTTTGCTTCTGATTTGTCAGAGTTTCTTAAATGTTTTGACATCTGGCTTGCAGTTTTGGGATGCTTTTACTTCAGCCATGTGTCCTGTAACTTAAGAAAGTTACTAAAAACAAAACCACCAGCTCAATTTAAGACTTCTGATTTGTCTTCTGAAAGAGACTTTTAAAATTCCTTTCTTTTCCAAGAAATTTTTTCTGTTCTTAGTTTTTGTTTAAAAAGTCCTTCGGAATCTGTTATTTGCATACAGACATTTACATAATATTTCTTTCAAAGCCAGTCCTGTTGCAGCTGATCTTAGTGCTTCTCTGCTAACTGGAAAAATTTGATTTAGACAGAAGTTATCAGCTGATAGTTGTGGAAGGCAGGCTGGGAGGTGGTTTCTGTGAAGGAAGTTGGGAACAGTTCTAAATCTACCTTGAGTAAAGAGCACAGACTGTCTTTGATCATTTACAGGACACGACAGATCTACTTGGACGTAATAAATGTGTTTGTATATCCAGTTCATGCCAGACTTCCTGCAGGGTGTGTGTCCTGCCACGAAGGTGAAGAAGCCTTATAGCCATTGTGGCAAGCTTGGATCATTGAATACTTTACATATTTGATATGACAGAATAGGTAAAATACCACAGTCTGTCTGATTCTCTGACTTTGTGCACTTTGAATTTAAGGAGAAAACCCCATCAACTGAATGTTACAATGATGTGGGAGAACACTCGTGGCAGAATCAGTCCTGACAAAGCTTTGCTGTCCTGTTTTCTCGTGTCTTTTTCTAAACCAGCTGTTGTACTAAGAGCAGCAGGAGCAGAGTGCTTGAGTGGCACCAGTCTGTTGGGACCTGTGTCCTGGAGCTGTCATCAGGAACTTGCACTTCAGCAGGAATAAGTGCAAGTGTTTCCTTATATTTAAAGCAGCAAGAGATATTTAAAGTAAGCCCTGTCTAGGATCTGATTTCACAATTCTCCTTTCCAGGTTGTTTTGTAAACAATTGTAGTTCTAAATAAAAAAAGAGAAGTTATTGTGCCTCTTTGAGTTGCAAAAATCCTTTCAATGAAACACCAGATGTCTAACTGGAAACTGGTTGGACCCTGTCAGGGGAGATAAGGGCAAAACTTCTCTCACTTTTCCATTTGATCATAAATTTTTAGCAAACATGAAAATAATTGTTCCGTGTTGTCTGAAAAGTCAGCATGTTGTCAGCAGTGGATGGAGTACAGGGGTTTATCCAGCTGATCTTAGTCAGTCAGACATTCCAAAGGGCCTTCTACAGAGAAAAGGCTGAGTTTGCATTTGTGTAGGTGTTCCACTTCAGACACTGCTCACCTGTTAAAATGCTTTGGCTGGGGAGCTTGAATTGTTTTTTCATGCACCAGCTCTTCAACACAGCTGACCTAACACTCTTAGACATGAGAAGATCAGATTTTAGGCTATTTCTAAAGCCTTTGTGCTTGATGTTAAGATCTAATGTTATATTAATTAAACCTTAAGTTACAAAGTAACTCAGATTGCTACAGGAGTGACTTCAGGCTATAGTAGGGCTGTGTGAATCGGATATCTACAGAAATAACTCTTAATTGTGTGAGTTAAATTGTTGAACAACTTTATCTATAAACATCAGTGCAAAAGATGCTCTGGTTTAGGAAACAGCTAAGCAAGAGCTTTGCCTTCCTTATGGTGTAATTATTTTTTTTAAACAAAGGAAATAAAAAGGAAATGTAAATGAGGCCATCATCAGGACACATTTTTCTAAGACATGTTGATGAACTATTGTGTACACACAAGCCAGGAGTTGACAATAAATCCCTTTGAGGTTTTTTTTGTGGGCTAATTTAAATTTGTTTCTTTTCTTCTTGTCCTTTATCTTTTAGAGTACCAGGTCCGAGACTGCCTTCCTAGAGCAGCCAAAGGACTGTTCTTGTTTTCAGCAGCCCTAAAAGCTGGGAGGGGAGGACTTGGTGTTACACTAGCAGTAGTGTTAGCCTGTTGCTCTAGGAATACTTTCTCTGGTCTGTTTTGCTTGAAGCATCTGAGGAGTCCAAATCTAACTGGTTCATTTCTATATATCTCAGCCTTAGAAGCAAGTGCACTCATTGATTTCCTCAGCAGCTGGCAGCTGTCCTGAAATGCCACCAGGGCAGCATTGCCACAGTCAGCCCAGTCCACAGATTGAAATGTATAGCCATTCTTCCACTCTCTTGGCTGTACCAGTGGCATCTGAATGGGATAATACAAAGAAATCCCAACTTCTCTGGGTCCTGGGGTTAGTGCAGTCCAGTTCTGCATGATTATTGGGGCTTTTCCCCTGCAGAACAAAGATTTGTGTAGTCTGAGTGATTACACTCAATTTACAAGTGTAACTCTGAGGAA
This sequence comes from Fringilla coelebs, assembly GCF_963513975.1. NCBI lineage: Eukaryota > Metazoa > Chordata > Aves > Passeriformes > Fringillidae > Fringilla > Fringilla coelebs. The sequence goes on from NC_140044.1 coordinate 989,287, forward strand.
GCTCAGATCTGAATGTATTTAGGTTGATTCTTTTTGGTGAGTTATTGCATAGTAAAAAGAAAAATGGAACCTTTGGTAAATAAGCATTTCAGAAATTAGTATTGCTTCCTCAGAACATGTTTTCTTGTCCCTTACAAGTAGTTGTGGGACTAATATGTTTTCTTTTGGATTTTTTTTAAGCTCTAAGCCATTTGCCTATTCCTTTATCAAGTTGTGGCAGTTACAGCATTGCTTGCATGAACAGTTTTGCTTGAAGTACTTGTGTGCGAGGTCTCTTTGTTTCTGCTCCACAGCCATTTTACCTACATGGCGTGGGGGCAGGGAAGAGTGCAGAATGGAATAAGCTTTCTGGAGTTTGAATCCAGGTCACTTGGCTGGCTCCCAGTAACTAGGCAATAATAGGCATGCTGGCTGCTTTCCCTTTTTCATTCTTTCTTTTCCAATGATCTGAAACCTGAGGAGAGAAAACTAGCAAGTGGAATTACTCTGAATAAAATTAAAATGTTTCTAGGAATGTGTTCACTCTTTCCATTCTACCCTTCTCAGGCCGCTGTAGCTCTTTGTTTCTGCTGCTGCTAACTGGTTTTAATTTGTTTTGCTCACTCTTTCCTTCGGTAGTAGAAAACCAAAAGTATTCCAGACTTTGTGTTTCATAACATTAAAGCTTTTGTTTCATGCGTAGAGAGAAATTCTTCTGTGATAGTAAGGCTAACACCTAGATGAGCTGTTTGTCTCTGCTGAGCTAACACATGGGAGCAGTGTGACCTGGCTGTCTGCAAGCTCTAATCCCCGTGTGCTCTGTCTTCCAGAGGATGCAGACTACAGTGCCTTTGGGACGGATACCATGACGAGGAAGAAGAATGTCTTATCCAACGTGCTACGTCCGGACAACCACAAGAAGAAACCCCACATTGTCATTAGCATGCCCCAGGACTTCAGGCCCGTGTCCTCCATCATAGACGTGGATATTCTGCCCGAGACCCACCGCAGGGTGCGGCTCTACAAGTACGGCACCGACAAACCGCTGGGCTTCTACATCCGCGACGGCTCCAGCGTCAGGGTCACCCCGCACGGGCTGGAGAAGGTGCCGGGCATTTTCATATCCAGGCTGGTCCCCGGGGGGCTGGCTCAGAGCACGGGCCTGCTGGCTGTCAATGATGAAGTGCTGGAGGTGAATGGCATAGAGGTGTCGGGAAAAAGCCTCGATCAAGTTACAGACATGATGATTGCCAACAGCCGCAACCTGATCATCACGGTCAGACCCGCCAACCAGAGGAACAACGTCGTGAGGAACAGTCGGACTTCGGGCAGCTCCGGCCAGTCCACTGAGTCCAGCCTTCCCAGCAGCACTCCAAACGTTCTGGGGAGTCTGCTGCAAGGAGAAGAGGAGAGCGATGAGGAGGACATTATTATTGAAGACAGTGGCGAGCCACAGCAGATCCCAAAAGCTACGCCTGCCAGCGAAAGCATAGAATCCTTATCACAAATTGAACTCCTTCACGAGTCCACACAAAATGGATTCCTTCCTTCCAGCGAGATGAACTTGAATCACTCAACAGGCAGCATTAGCATGGAGTATGAAGTCCCAGAGCCAGGGCGTAAGTCCTTAGAAGAAGATGGAACTATAATAACACTATGAAGTGACATTGGTGTACTTTGTATAAGTAAGGATGCCATACATGTTTTCATTGGGCTTAATATGTAACACACTTTATACCTCTCCATCTACCAAGCACTGCAGTTAGATTAAAAGGAGGGAAAAAAAGTAAATTCAAGAAATTCAAAATTACATAAGTTGACTAACTTCATTAATTCTGCACTTCAATGTAAATAATTCACAAAGCAGGACAAAGATTGATAAATAGCTGAAATTGAATGAGGAAAATTTAAATTGAAAATGAAGGATAGCTAAGAGATGGCTGTGAGCTTTCTTTTAAAGGTACTTGATTTTTATTATTTTTTTATGCCGTATACTACTGGTTCTATAGAAGTAAACTTCCTTACCTGTGCAGCTGACCGTCTCGTGGGCTGTGGTTTCACGGTCCTCTGAAGTGCTGCTTATGTGTGATGGAGCTGCTCCAGCCACATCACTCCTGTCCTGGCTGCTGCTCCCCTGGCAGAGCTGTGCATGGGCTCTGGGCAAGAGGGAGCTGGGAGAGGGCCAGAGGTGGGCTGGGAAGAGATGGGATGACTGGTCTGGTCCTGCCTGACACAGGGACAGCAGGGCTCTGTGGGCAGTGGGGCTTTGGAGGTCACTGTTCCTTTGTGAGTGAATGTGCAACCACAGGCGTGTTAGTCAGGCACCATTACTGGTTTTAATGGCCAGGCAAGCTTACTTTTAATGACTCTGATTTTGAAATTCAGATGTGAAAGTCTTAACACTAATGCATCAAAGACCTGTTCTCATTCTAGTTTGCAATATTTCAGGATATAATTGGATTTAGTTATTAATCCCAGTAAATTACAAACAAATCAAATGTAAACTTAATGCTATGGAAATAGCATAATGTAATCTCTGTTACACTTGCAGTCCTTGTAGAAACTGTAATGATTTCTACTAGCAGAGGTTTGTTGGAATGAGTCTGGATTATATACAAGTGACTTTCTTCAAACCTGAACAAATTAGAACAGTCTTGTTAAATCCCTGGATTAAAAAAGTTTTCAATCAGAATGAGGCTTTACTACACCTTGTTTGAGCCGTGTGATATTAACTTATTCATTACTAGGAGCTGTTCTGTAAATGAAGATTGTTGTGTGCCCCTGGCTGGGTGTTGTGGATATTACAGTGTTGCTCTGTGTGAAAACACTGATGACAAGTCCTGATGCTGCAAGAGCAAAGGTGTGTGTGTGTGTAACTACTGCACTCACTGGGACAGCTGCAGGGGAGACCTCTAGCATTGTTTTTATCCTTCCCCTTTTTGTATCTCCCACTTTACCCCTTTGGCCCCTGGTTCCCAACCTGACCCTCCTCTGGGAACAGAAGCTGTGGTGGGAAAATGAGCTGGGACTAATAGGACTGGGGAGAAGGATCTCCCCAGGGATGCTGTGGCCTCTGTCAGCCTGTCAGGAGGAGTAGGGTGCTGCCAGTTCTGTCCTGTGCTCCCCAGAGCAGCAGTCAGGTGCTTGGGAGCATGTTCTACCCTCTGGGAAGATGTGATGAGTGGGAATGGAGACTGACCCCTTTCTTTTTTTCCCCTCAGTCTATTTGAGGAAAATCTACCTCTGGTAACTTTACTAACAGGAGACCAACTCAACTGTAAGTTTAATGGTAGGGCATCTGTAAAAGTCGTCACAGACTATCGGAGCCTAAACCTGTTTGTTTCAGGTTTTTGTGATGATGCAAACACTGCTGCAGAAACAAATGCCTGCTGTTTGATGTTACAAAGTGCACGTTGGAAATTAGTATCTGATGAGCAGTTTTCTCAAACCTCCAATGCCAAGAGAGGCATTCATCCCCCTTAGGATTTACGGAGAATAGGCACAGCAGCCAGTGGTACTCTGCAAATACAGGTGAGGGGCTCTTTTGTTACACTTATTTATGGTTTCTTAGTGTGTGTGTGGAGAGCCCTGGAATCTTTTACAAGAACAAGATCTTTCAAGCGTTTCACTTGTTTTGCTAATAATTATTGAAAATGAAGTAACTGCATTCCCTTAGTGTGAAATGAGAAAAAGTAATGTTCATTCTGCAACATGGAGACTTTACCTGTGCATGTTTTCTCTCAGTGCTGCTCTACACTTCCTTTCTTTGTGGAAGATTGTTTACTTTGAAAATATCTTTATTTTCCTTTGTCAAAAGACTTTCCTTCCTGTATGAAATCACCAGTGGAGGGTGAGACTCATTCTTCTGCTAGTTTGCACTTCTGTGCCTTTGGTTTACTTGAATGTATTGTGAATAATCAAAGGAATAAAGGCACTTGGATGGGAAGAGAAGAGAGGTCCAGAGGTACAGAGAATGAACTGGTAGTGCACTTAATGCAGGTGTAACGTTTTCATTCCATGCAAATCCACTCCGGGGCTGATGTGGCCCATGAGGATTTTGAAGTTGCCTGGGAGGGCTGAGTCTGGCCAGGAACCTGGGCAGGTGCCAGCCCTGAGGCTGCTGTGCTGCCAGGCACGTGCGTTGGTAGTCTGAATAATATTGATGCCAGTATTAAGGACTTGTAGAAATTTAACTGAGGTCCTACTCTAAACTGCATGAGACTTCATCTCTTAGGACCTTTCCTGCAAACTGAGTAATCTAAACGTGAGTTAATGTTCTTTTTGACATAGATCATATTCTGTTTCACAGAAATTTGATGACATGTAGTAAAACTAAGCATTTGGGCCTTGATAAAAACTTAAAAGAATAAAACTGAAGAATGTGTATTTACAGTTACAGTGACAGACTGCACAGCATGTAATTGCTTAACTCTGCAGTTACCATAAAGTTTCTAAAGTTCTTCCATATCTTACTAATACATACACTGTTAATTACAAAAGATTTTTAAATTGCTATTTTGGGATGATCAGTGGTTGATTATGAGTGGCTAAATTTAATTTTATATATAAATGATACTGGGGTTCAGTATAAGGTTTTTAAAAATATGCTGATATTGTTAGCCTGTCATTCACTACCTCCTAAATTTTTAACATCTATACTGTTTTCTCCCTGGAAGACAATACTTAAAGGCTTGACTGTTTTATATAGATTTTATCTATAGCTAAAAAAAGGAGAAAGAATTCCAGAAGTGATAGTGAGGATGCTGCGCATGATTGACAATACTACGCTGCTATTGATGTAATCTGTGTATTAAGTATCCTGTGTGTGTAAATTGTATTTTCAATCCAGATTTTATAAATTAATTTATAAAATACCCAAATTATTTCAGAATGGAATGAAAAACTAAAATTACTTTGACTAGTGTTATATGTTGTGTTCATGCACAGAGGGGGACAAGTGATTCCTCCCTGGTGGTTGGGAGATCCAAGTGCACCTTAATAGGAAGAACAAATTCTTAATAGAATTAAGATGCATTTACTTTAAAGTTCTGCTGTGGTACTGGAGAAGTCAAGCCTAACTGTGAATCGTATGTTTTTTTCCACACCTGAATTAAATTTAGGACAATGTTCTCACAAGCTGTCTTTAACATGTGTATTTTTGTGAATATTATGTATTTTCTAATTAAATTTTACTTGCAATGTGATTTTTACATGAATGAACTTGTTTAAAATGTCAAATATCAGTATTTTTCTTACAACTTTAATGTATAATGTACATTGGTATCTCACCGAATGAAGATTGATTTTACAGAAATCAAGCTAGATGTAGTTGTATATTAGTCTTATATTTTTACAGACCAAAATAATAAATGGATATAGAAATGAAATGGTTTTTTCTCAATTACTCTGTCAGATAAAATGAGGAAGAATGTATCCTTTTTCTCAAGTGTGACAACAGATGGGCTTAATGTTTCTCTCCTGGCCAGCGGAGCAGGCAGTGTTTTCCTGGCAGTGTTCTCCAAGTGTCCCTGTCCCTCCCCTGGGCAGTCCCTCAGTGCTGCTGCTCTCTGTGCTGTGCTGTGCTTGCTCCCGCAGCAGCGACCCTTCAGTGAGGACTGCTCCTGGCACAGGTTCAGGTCCCTCCTGCTGGGGACGCTGTCACTGCTGCTGTGAGTGTCTCTAGAAGCGTCCACGGGGCAGCTTGAACTCTCAAACCCATTTCACTTACAACTGTTTCACCTCTTGCCTTGGCAGCCCTTGTAAACATTTACCCAGGGAGGAGAGACTGGGGCTGTGCTCAGCCCTTTGCGTGCTGCTTTGGGGCTGAGCACAGTTCTGCCCTGCACCTCCCTCGTGTCTGTGGGACTGGTTTGTTTGTGTGCTCAGGGCTTTCCACCCCTGCAGACAGAGCCCTGGGGAGGGGACAGCGAGGCTGGGATCAGCATTGACTCAGAGTGCAGCCCAGAGAACCCAGGCTGTGCCCTGGGCACTGGAGCATGAGTGGCTTGGAGCTGGGGGAGTCTTGCTCTCTTCGGACAGGACAGTTGGAAGGAATGCTGGAAGCAGAGTGGCATTCCCGGCATGGTGTGAGCTCTGCAGTGCATTCTCTGCCGTGTTCCTGGCTCAGCGGGGCGCTGGGGTCATCCCCCGAGGCAGCAGAGCAAAGGCTGAGGAGCTGTCCTTGGGAACGGCTGTCTGAGAGGATGGAGTGAGCCCGATGGGGCTGGCTCCGCAGAGCAGGCACAGCACAGCCCCTGAGCTGGGACTGCCAGGGAAGGAGGCTCAGTGCACTCACACAGGTCAGCAGCGCTGCTTCTGCAGAGCACTCATACCCACAGCAGTCTTCTTAAAACTGAGAAACTTATTTAAAGCAAGACTGACTTTCCCTACTGCTGCCTCCTTGAGGAAGGAATGCAGCTGTTAACTGCAGCTGTCCTTTAAACCCGGCAGCATTTCACTTTTCTCAAGGTGATGAGCTCTTAAGGCATTAGGACTTGGGTTATTTTATGAAATTGAGAATTCATGTATGCTTACAGATACAGTATTTTCATAAGTAATCAAGTGGAAGTCCTACTCTAACTAGTATACCAACAGGAGAAAGATTTAGACTAGTGCTAAATACCCCTTTGAATTTTTTTTTTTAGCCTCAAATTACCTGTGGCATTCTACAGACTTTCCAGAAGTCTTCTGAGTATGTGTTCCTTGCAATCCAAGTGTTACACTCAGATACTGGGATGTAGTTGCACATGGTAATGCTAGAGAGGAAAAAACAGCTTTAAGGTAGCTTCATAAATGGCTTCCAATGCTAAGAGGAGGGAAGATGTGCTGGATGGTAACAATATTTTTGGATGCTGTAGAAGTATGCAGTAAATGGCAGAGCTGCTCCTTGGGGAGGCGAGACTGCAGCCAAGATGTAGGAATTCAGACTCCTTGTGCAGCTCTGACAGATCACTTGTGTACTTTTCCTCTCACACAGGAGATAAACCTGTCTCTGGGGACTTGATGTCGTGTGCTTGATTTAAAAGTGCTTTAGGGCCATGAAGCACAAAGCGATTAAAGAAGTGCTGTGCTATTAAACCAGCGGTTCTCATACCCAGTTCAGCAGTGTTGCTAATAAGATATCATTTCCTCTTTTTGCAATTAACATTCCTTTCTATTGAACTACTATTTTATTACCTGATAGCGTAAGGAAATACCTTGCATTTCATCAGTGAGACACTTGTTTCAGGCTCTGGGGTGTTACCTTTAAGGAGGTGTATGAGTGTATTTACTGTCCCCACATCAGAACGTGGTTCTTGTCCTGTGAGGCGCAGTGACTTCTCCAGAGTGCTCTCGTGAGCACCTGGCAGTGCCAGGTACTGATAATGGCTTTTTTGTAGTCACCAATGGAATGGCAGTGCTCAGAGCTGAGGAACAGAGGGCACAGCTGATGTGGAAGGAGCCAGAGAAGGTAGGGACACCACCCAGTGCAGGGGTCATGCTTTTATAAATGGCATTTGGTTGGTGTGCTTATAACACACAAAGCTGGTGTGCATCACAGTCTGTCCTGTCTAAACCAGGGCTCGAAGTGGCCCAATATCTACAGCTGCAAGAGAAAATGGAGAAAAAATAAAGAGCAGGAAGCAAATAAATTAACTAATAAGGGAGGTGAGAGTCCCAAACACTGCAGAAAGGAATACATAATTCTGCAGTGGCCACAAGTTTGTCTGCTCCATGAAGCTGTATGAGCTGGTCAAAGAAAAGATCCTATCTCTACCTGCAAGCCTGGTCCCTTTCGACCCCATAGCTGTAGCAGTAAATTCTAGGCATGAGAAGAGTATTCTTCTTGTGAGACACTGGGATTTCTCAAGACTTTTTGCCATTTTTTTTCTTTTGTTTTTTTTTTTCCTTTTGTCATGGATATTGTGTACTCAAAAAAAAAAGGGTTTCTCTTTTCTGTTGGAGGACACAAATGATTTGAAATTCTGAAAATGCTGAGGAGAATGAGTTGAAACATAGATTTCTCTGACTTTATGAATGCTGCATGAGGTTGTATAAAATGCTTGGTGTTGTAATGCTGAAATTAAAAAACCTAAGTGCTTAAATCTTGTGAATACCTTGTTACTTAGTCTGCTATTCATACTCTGTCCTGTGCAGCAAAATGAGAAAAGTGGATATATATTTTTGCAAACTCATGATTTTATGAGTGAGCTAAAACTTAAAACAAAAAACTACTCGCAAAAGACCATTTGGGTTTTATTAAACATTGAAATGCTGTTAACTGTCTTTCAAATATGCTTCAGGTGGTCAATACCTGGATCTCTATAGTGTAGAAAGGAAGGGGGCAAGGACAGCACCTGGTTGTGAGCTGGGCACATCTCTGACCTCAAATCCTTTCCATACCCAGAAACGGGGACGGAAAAATTCCGAGCACCTTGGGGCTACATTTTCCTCTGCAGCTCTTTAATTTCCCGGTGACTAAAACCGGAGAGCCGAGCCCGCCCCGCTCGCTCAGCCGCTCCCGCCCCGCTCCGCCGGGTGCCGCGCTCGGCGCGCTGAGCTCAGCCGGGCCCGGAGCGCACCGGGGGCGCTCGGGATGGACGGGGGGCGCTCAGGATGGACCGGGGACGCTCGGGATGGACCGGGAGCGCTCAGGATGGACCGGGGACGCTCGGGATGGACCGGGAGCGCTCGGGATGGACCGGGGACGCTCGGGAGGCATAGGGGGCGCTCGGGATGGACCGGGAGCGCTCGGGGGCGCTCGGGATGGACCGGGAGCGCTCGGGGGCGCTCGGGATGGACCGGGAGCGCTCGGGAGGCATCGGGGGCGCTCGGGATGGACCGGGAGCGCTCGAGAGGCACCGAGAGCGTTCGGGATGGACCGGGAGCGCTCGGGGGCGCTCGGGATGGACCGGGGACGCTCGGGATGGACCGGCAGCGTTCGGACTGGACCGGGGGCGCTCGGGGGCACTCGGGATGGACCGGAGACACCGGGGGCGCTCGGGATGCGCGGCCGGAGCAGCCCCGGCCCGGGAGGAGGTGGGTGCAGAGGAGGGGGCTCGGAGCGGTCCTAGCGGGGGCACGGGCGGGGGGCTGCAGGCGCGGCCGGGGGTCCCGGCGGGACGGTACCGAGGGGGCTGCAGCCCGCGCCGCCCGGCCGGTGCCGCTGCAGCCGCGGGGGCTCCTGAGCCCGGAGCGAGCCCTCCGGCGGGGCGGTTCCGGCCCGGTGCTCCGTGAGTGCCGGTGTTCCCTCGGGATGAGCAGAGACGGGTCTGCGGGACTCCCGCGGCTGGGATGCAGCGCTGGGTAAAGCCGAGCTGCTGCAGGAAAAGTATTTGCGTGCTTTTGTTTGTTTAGATTATTTTTTTCCTGTTAATCGCTGTGCCTGGTGCTGGCTATTTGGTTTGCAGGAATGAAGCCCGGCGGTGCGTGAGGCTGAGCGGGACCATGGGCAGCTGGAGGACCCGAGGTGCAGCCGGCTGCCCTCCGGCTGCTGAGCTCCACCGGTAAGGAACAGGGACCCCCGAGAGCAGAGACCGAAGCTTTGAAGTTGCCCTCTGTAGGCTGAGACACTTCCCCACCACCACCAAGGGAGAGAGGAAGGCTCCAAACCCCAAGTGGGAGCACTTAAGGGCGCTCCCTTTGTGACCCAAAGGAAGCTGATATCCCACCTGAGCCTGGTGGTGATGTAAAGTTGGTAATGTTCTTTTGGGGCAGTTTATTTAAAATTTTCTCTTGTCATGACAAAAGATGCTCCTAAGCCAGCCTTTTAAATAGCTTCCCCTCACCCCCTTCCTTAATTTTGACAGTAAAATGTTGATGCAATTTATTTCTGTCTCCAAGGGAAAAAAAAATGGAAATTTGTTCAGTTTCGTTATTCAGAGAATTTTTTTCCATGCCTCTTCCTTGACATCATCTTTACATATGTGGTTGTCAATGATTTGCAATAATCAGGCCACTTACACATATCCACATCTTGGGATCTTTGTTTTGGTTTTGTGTTCAGCATTTTCAAGGTGATGACACAATGCTTGGTCCAGGATACCCACATCATTTTCATGCGGTTAAGCCGCTGGCAGTGTTTGTCTTATTTCTGTCAACTACACATCTGCAGTGGGCAAGACACAAATCTTGTTAACGCTGTTTACATTTGCAAAAAATGAATAATGAATTTTCAAGCTTGATTAAGATGATGTTGCAAAGTGAACTACTTAATAGGGAACAAGTTTCATTCAAGCATTAGTTCGTGTCAGCTGGAGTCTAGTGGTTTAGTTAAGTGCCACTTGTACTGGTGTTAAATAAGAAATAAAGAAGACACAAACGGCTTTGCCGTGCAGTGCTGTACAGCAAGTGAGTGCCTGCTAGTTCTGGTGAGAAATACAGAAATAATTTATGTTCTTTGCTCGCTGGAAGTCATTCTGTTCCCTTCAGACTCTTCAGCTGAAATTAAACACCTGGTTTACTGCTGACCTCTCTTGATCCTCGCACATCTTGGTAGCCTGCTCCAAGCAGCCGTGGAATTTGGGTGTTTTCTTGCTTGAGAGTTGATCGCAGCTTCTGTGGCTGAGTCTTCTCCAGTGTCTTCTTTGGCCTTAGAAATGGGAACTTCGGCTCCTTTTCACGGAGAGTTGCCTCACTGTTGTTTTTCACATTTTCAGTCAGGCATAGCACTTTCCTCTAGTGTACGGCTTCTGCCGTCCATGCTGATGTTTATTTCGTGCAGCGCTTGGGTTTAGGATGTTTAATTAGCATTTGCAGCAGGTTAAGCCGCGCTCCCGAGGAGCTCAGTACGGTCCCGTAGAAGGCTTCGCCCAGCGGAACCTCTCGTGCCTCTGCCGCAGGACATGGCTGTGCCTGATGTGCGTGTCCCTGGGCAGGGCTGGGACGGGCTCTGTGGGGGTGTCCCCGCCGTTCCGCTCGCTCTGTCCCCTCGCTCTGTCCCCGGTTGGGCCCGGGCCGGGCCCGCTCTGGGCCGGGCCCTCGGGGCGCCATCTTGGCCGCGGGCGGCGCTGCGGGGCCGTCACCGCCAGGGGGCGCCGGGGCGCGCGCGGGGCCGCCGGAGGGGCGAGGGGGGCGGCGGGTCGGGCCCGGAGCGAGCGCCGCGGGGGCTGCAAAAACACCTAAAACAGCCATAAAACTGCCCTAAAACACCTAAAACAGCCCTAAAATAGCACCAAAAACTGCCCGAAAACACCTAAAACAGCCCTAAAGTAGCACCAAAACTGCCCGAAAACACCTAAAACAGCCCTAAAACAGCCCCAAAACACCGCGGAGCCTGCGAAAACACCTAAAACAGCCATAAAACAGCCCCAAAACACCGCGGAGCCTGCGAAAACACCTAAAACAGCCATAAAACAGCCCCAAAACAGCCCCAAAACACCGCGGAGCCTGCGAAAACACCTAAAACAGCCTAAAACAGCACCAAAACAGCCCTAAAACAGCACCAAAACACCGCGGAGCCTGCGAAAACACCTAAAACAGCACCAAAACAGCCCTAAAACACCTAAAACAGCCCTAAAATAGCACCAAAACAACCCCAAAACACCGCGGAGCTTGCGAAAACACCTAAAACAGCCCGAAAACAGCCCCAAAACAGCCCTAAAACACCACGGAGCCTGCGAAAACACCTAAAACAGCCCTAAAACAGCCCCAAAACAGCCCTAAAACACCTAAAACAGCCCTAAAACAGCACCAAAACAGCCCTAAAACACCGCGGAGCCTGCGAAAACACCTAAAACAGCCCCAAAACAGCCCCAAAACAGCCCTAAAACACCTAAAACAGCCCTAAAACAGCACCAAAACAGCCCTAAAACACCGCGGAGCCTGCAAAAACACCTAAAACAGCCCTAAAACAGCCCCAAAACACCGCGGAGCCTGCGAAAACACCTAAAACAGCCATAAAACAGCCCTAAAACAGCACCAAAACACCGCGGAGCCTGCAAAAACACCCTAAAACAGCCCTAAACCAGCACCAAAACAGCCCCAAAACAGCCCCAAAACAGCCCCAAAACAGCCCCAAAACACCGCGGAGCCTGCGAAAACACCTAAAACAGCCCCAAAACAGCCCTAAAACAGCCCTAAAACACCGCGGAGCCTGCAAAAACACCCGAAAACAGCCCTAAAACTGCCCTAAAACAGCCCTAAACCAACCCCAAACCAGCCCACACAGCTGTTTGAACTGCTACTGCAGAACACTTGGAGCACTAAAAAAGCACTTGATCTGCATTGATCTACTCCTGGTAATAAAAATACCATCAAATCTTACTAGGAGTCGTTATATACTATGTTGTTCTGTTTATACTCAGCTGTTAAAAACACAACTACCTGAAATAAGCGAAGACACAAATGAGTCACATTTTTCACCAAATGTTACTCATTTGTGTCTTTGCCTTTTTTTAGGAAGTAAAAATGTACGAGTACCTGTTGGAGTAAAATGTAAATGTAAAAGTAAATCAGTAAAATGTACGAGTACCTGTTGGGGTTTATAAAGCTCATCCATGGATTAAATGACCTACAGCAGTCATTCATGCTTTATTTGAGATTCTAGATTAAATACCTGAAAATCCTAAAAAAATTCCCTGCACTATTAGCCCAGTGCCAGGTTCTCTCCATTCTAGCTAAGATCCTCACTCTTTTCTGTGTGGTTAAAGAAGAATTTCTCCTGCCCCACATCTCCAGGTGGCCCTTCCTGACCTCAGCCCTCCCACTCCTCACAGGTGCCACGGGGCACAGCTGCACAAATTCACAGCTCTGCCGGGGCCAGGGCGAGCTCGGGGAGCTTCAGCTGCAGGAGAATCCAGAGTCCTGCTCAGAATCCTGCTCAGCTCCTGCAGGTCCGTGGCACAGAGGAGCTGCCAGGACAATAAAGGCTCTTCAGTGTGGCTGGTGCACACTGATTTCACCCTCAGCTGTCGGGCTCCAGCGAATCTTCAGGAAAACACAGTTTATATACAGTAAAGAATTCAGTAAAGAATTGCAGCTTGGCCAAATTCCGTCAAATTTTCCTGGAAATGGGAAAATATGTCCCAGATGAGGGTAGGTTTCTGCCAATTTAAAATCTCTGCTGTAGCTTATGAAGGCATCGGGGCTTTTCAAAAGCACTAAACAACACGTACTTTTCCTTAATTTCATTATCTAAATTGATTTGGTTTTATTCCCTAGAAATTTCCAAAATTGTTAAACCTGCAGCAAATGGAAAAAAGATCCAAGCTGGAGGTTCTGCAGGGCTGGGCTGCCCATACAAACAATGTTGTGTAACTGGGACACCAGTAAGAACACGAAGGCCAGGCTGGAAGCACAGAAACTTCCTTGAGTTGGGCTTGAACAAGCACAGTGCTTTCATTTTATTTTTTTTTAAGAAAAATGCTGAAATTTTGCATAATGGTGTATTCGTGCTTGGAAGCACCTTGGAATGATGACATTGGTGAAGAAAAGAGAAAGGGCTCTAATCTGTAGGAGTAAAGTGAGTTATCAGGATTTACTCTGTGTTTGGAACATCCAAGGTGGGCTGAAGAGAAAGGACCTTGTACTCAATATAAATTACAAATATGGCTGTGTAAGGCTGCTGGGTTGTAAGAATAAAACACCTCCAGAGGGAGCAGAACAGGGGAAGAAGCCTTCTCTTGTGAAGTTTGCAGCTCTGTGGCAGAAAAGCTTTTCTGCTGTAAAGCTTGAACTTCATATGGCAGACACTGTAATTTCAGACATTTTTCTTCAAAGATGTTATCTGTGCCCTGGCTGAATGGGGTGCAGCAGTATTAGAGAAAGGGCAGTAAATCTGTTTTAAAGAACTTCAGCATGTGGAGTTTAAAGAAACCACTTGTATCTTCTGATGGAAGAAAGCTGGACATTAGCAACTCTTGCTGTTTTCAGCTTGTAATAGCTGCTGTGTTCTTAAAGCTGGAAATTTTCTTTCAATGGCATTGGCTGAGAATCTTGTCAAATGCTTATTTAAAGAGTATTTTTTAACCCTTGTGTAATTGCAGACTTATAACCTCAAAAAAAATCTCATGCTGTTGGTATGGAGAAAAAGTGCACATTTATTAGATAATTATTCTAGAGGCATTTTACTGTCTTTTTTGCCATACAAATATTGTAATCTGTAGACCAGCTGCTGCTCCTCTGGGGTTTGCTCTCTTGTCCTGGCTGAGGTTTTTCCTGACCCCTGGAGCTGATTCTCTGAAATGGAAGTGGGAAACTGAGAGTGGGATATGGAACATTCTCTGTGTTCCTCTACTGGCTCACCTGAGCCCAGAAAGGAGCAGGAGTTGTTGATGGGTCTGACTGGAGAACCTGGGGAAGAGACCTCTGCTTAGCAGGGCTGCCCAGGGCTGGTGGCATCCCTCACTGCTGGCTGCATCTCCACAGAGTGTTCAGAGACCCTCCTCTGGCAGAACACAGCTCAGCAGGGCTCAGGAGCTCCGTGGAGTTTGGGTTCTGCTTCATGTAGAGTACAGCAAGCTGTGTCTTATCAGAAACAAATCACTGGAGTGAGAAATCTCTCCCATGTGGAGGCTTTGCACTTTTTAACTTCTGCAGATCATCCTTCAAATGTAACTTGAGGGAGGTGTCAGCCTCACTCTTTGCTGTATATTAGCAGTTTCTCTTCTTGAAGACTCCAGAGCAGCACATACTGCAGTTTCTGTTATTCTTTGCCACTGACAATGTGTGATCACATGTACGTCGCACTACTTTTTGTGTCCTAATTTACCTCACAAGATAATATTTGGTGTTTTCAAAGTGCTATGAGATTTTTGTGACAGTCTTGAAGAAAAATATTTGTTAAATTAATACTAAACCATACCAGATGGGAAAGATGAGAGGAGGGAAAATAGAGCAGAATATTTCAAAACTGGGGGTGTACTATATTCATATTTAAAACTCATTAATTTTCAAGTGCTGAGTACTACAGGCCATTTTTTTTACTGGATGAACTTTAAGCACAGCTGCAGGTAAAATAAACTGAATATCCCCCTAAAGTTCTTAACATTACATATTTAAGCACGTGCTAGATTCTTTTCTGACTTCCTGTTCTCTAATGGGAGGGATTAGGCCCTTTATGTTTTGAAAGATATGAAGCCAATTCTTGTTACAAAATTCCAGTACTGAGATCAAATGAATGAACAAAAACAACTAGAAAAAACTCGGTTTGTCAGAGAGGCACCTTCATTAGTGCTCTCGCCTCTTTTCTGTCATAGGAATTGTTTTTAAGCTATAATTGGATCTCACTGACAAAAGCTTCTGGCTACATATGTAAAGATTTATAAAATGCTGCCTTTCTGTAAGCTGGTCTGATCTGTGCCAGAAAATAGGAACCACAGCTCCTCCCCCGTGTCAGTGCCAGGCACTGTTGGTTAGTTCAGCTTGAAATGCACTCTGCAGCACACGGTGCTGGCTGTGATGCTTGCTCTTGAAAAGCAGAAAAATCTTCCTTGGGCGGCGTTTTGCACAGCCCTGCCCTGTGCAGAGTTGGAGTGAGTTCCTTACAGAGCAGTGCTGCTGGTACCGTCACTAGCAGGAATTGAGTGCTCACCCCAGGCCCTGTGCTGCTCCTTCAGGAATGCAGGAGCAGAGCTGCTGCCAACGCTGATGGAAGTGTTTGCATGTTCCACTGCAGCTCTGCAGGCCTGGCTGCTGGGGCAGGGGGAGTCGCTGCAGCTGCAGCAGCTCTGCTGTATTCGCATTTCTGTCTGCAGTGCAGGCTCAGTGCCACATTTACACCATCAGACAGGGCTGGGTGTGCTCAGCGTTACAAAACAACCTGTGTTCTGACTTATGGGTCAGGGCTCCTCTTCACAAACCTGGGCTGGAACTTTGCTACAGGTGTGCCATTTATACATCTGCTGTTAAGAGAAAATAACCACATTTCCAAATATTAGAATTGCCTTACCAGGGAAGGCTGACTGTTTCCTGTTTCAGGGTTTCTTTGGTTATGCTGTTTTTCTGTCTGTGCTCTACCAGCCACACGTTCTATTCCAGCTGAGATGAGGAAACATCCTGCAGATTGGATGATGTTAGGATTAAGCATTTCAAATGGGCTTTGTTAGTACACTGAGAATTTCTGTTCTTGCCAGCCATAGTTGTGGTGAGCATGTTGGGAACTTTATTCTACCATATTTCTGTGGATTATTGACTCCAAGCACGTTATGCTCCTCTCCTCGCTGCTATAACCATGTAATAGATACTTTTGGAACAGTGTCCCATCAGAGGAATGTCTGTGGAAATTGTGGTCTCAGTGTGACAAAAGCAAAAATCTCTGTTTATTCTGTTCCTATTTTTATATCTGCACAGGAAAAAAAAAAGCTATAAAATTATTATCTGTTTACAAACATTTTACTTTATAAAAACAAGTTCATAATTTATACTCGGGATTCAATTGGGGTTGAAAATCACTGCAGCTGTCTTCATGCAATCTGTTCTGTCTCTGAGCTTCCAGTTTAATATATGCAGTCTGCCACATTAATTCTTGAAGTGGCTCTTAAGTGGAAAGCTGTAAAAGGGGTGATCTTGGACAAAGATGCTTTTGAAAATAGGAGACGCTCATCTTGGGTTCCTCATGTCCAAATGGGCTCAAGTAAATAAGCCATTTTATAGTAGCCTTCAGAATCGTGAAATGTGCTCATAAAACCTCTGCAACTTTTTGTAGTACAGGGAAAGCTAGTCGTAAAGTGAATTCAAGTCTCTGGAAAAGGGCCTTGAGGAAGACAGGGAAGGCAGTAATACTTAACCATATGGGTTTCATTAATAGGGGAATGAGTGAAGCGTTGGAAAGGCAAAGTGAATTCAAGAAACACCTGGGCTCCTTTGTGCAGAGGCCAGAGCTGGATTGGCAGTAAAAGGGTGTGGGTGTGAAGGATGAAGGATCTGGGACCAGGTGAAGAAGTTTTCAGTCTAAAGATGCCTTGTGCTCAGGTGTTTGGGGCATGAGTATGTCCTGCTAAAGCCCTTTTTTCCAGCTGTGTCTGACTTTTGGGGCAAAGAATTGATTTTCCTTAGTTTCCCAGTGAGTCAGAAGGGGTTTGTACTGTAAATCTCATTTTTGAAAAGAATTAATTTAAGCCATGCTTGTTTCCCAAAATGGAGCACATTCCATCGCTGGCCCCGTGGCCTTGGGCACTCTGGGCTGATGTCGCGGTGTTCCGGGGCAGGGACTTTGCTGCGCAGCAGCGGCAGCGAAGTGTGCATCCCCCCGTGCATCCCCGGGCTCACCGCGCCTCCCTGAGCATCCCTGAGCTTCCCTGAGCATCCCTGAGTATCCCTGAGCATCCCTGAGCATCCCTGAGCATCCCCGGGCTCACTCGCGCATCCCCGGGCTCACCGCGCCTCCCTGAGCATCCCTGAGCATCCCTGAGCATCCCCGGGCTCACCGCGCCTCCCTGAGCTTCCCTGAGCATCCCTGAGCTTCCCTGAGCATCCCCGGGCTCACTGCGCCTCTCTGAGCATCCCTGAGCTTCCCTGAGCATCCCTGAGCTTCCCTGAGCATCCCTGAGCATCCCTGAGCTTCCCTGAGCATCCCCGGGCTCACCCGCGCCTCCCTGAGCATCCCTGAGCATCCCCGGGCTCACCCGCGCCTCCCTGAGCATCCCTGAGCATCCTTGAGCATCCCTGAGCATCCCCGGGCTCACTCGCGCATCCCGGCGCATCCCCGCGCGCTCCGCCCGCCGCCCGGCCCCGCCTGTCCCCGCCGGATCCCTCGCTGCCCGCGCTCACGCCCGTGCTCCGGCTGCTTCTCCCGGTTCCAGCGTGGCCATTGCCGGCGGCAGCGCTGGCAGCACGTTTTACACAGGTGCGCTGAGCGGCGAGAGAGCGAGGGCTGTGCGCCTGGAAGGAAAATCCAAACGAGCCCGAGTTTATGGCTCGGTGAGGTCGGGTTATCCTCTCGTGCTTCCGAGGAGCCTTTGCTCAGCAGTCCCATTTTCTCCTGCGGTACAAACGCAGCCGAGCAGATGGCGAGTGTGAGCACACGGACTGCGGCTCTGCCTGAGCCGGGAGCAGGGAGCGGGCTGGCGCTGCCTCCCGGTTTCCAGGAGTGTTTACAAGTTAATGGACTTGTTCCACTCGAAATAACCCATGGTATGTGCTGGGTTCAGCGGTCAAGAGGTCCTTTAGGAGTAATCGAGGAAAGCGGGAGTTTTTTAGACGCTGAGCTTGTGGGGTTTTTTTCCCTATGACTGATTTTAGCGCATTTGTCTTTAATATGAAACTGCAAAGAAAGGCAGAAGGAACAACAGTGGATAACAATATGCAGCCTTCACCTGAAGGCACCAACAAGAAAAATGGAAAGGGACAGTTTAAAAGAGCCTGGAGTGAGAGGACAAGGAGCAATGGCTGGAGAGCGATGCTAGATGGCATGTTGGAAAGAAATTCTGTGCTGTGAGCGTGGTGATGCTCTGGCACAGGTTGCCCAGAGCAGCTGTGGCTGTCCCTGGAAGTGTCCAAGGCCAGGTTGGACAGGGCTTAGAGCACCCTGGGATAGTGGTATTGCTGGGTTTGTGTAAAATGTTCACGTCCATAGCAGTTTATTCAAACAGGACTGGAGGCCAGGTGCCTGTGTGGAAAGGCAAGGGCAGAGTACTTAGCTCGCCTTTGACTAGAAATGTAAGGTCACAGCTGCTGGGAAAGACCAAACGACTTGCTCTGAATGTGCACAAGGGTGTCTTTAATATCCAAACGCTGATTTGCGTACCCTTTAGAAAGGCTTCTCTCCAAGTAAAGCGCCGTCCTTGGGATCGGGCTGTGAGCACAGCAGGGCCTGAGGGCACAGCGGTTCCTGGGGGAAGGTGCGGGTCTGCTGCGGCTCCGGTGTGGGGCTGGGGCAGTCAGCGTGGGGCTACACCGTGCGCTTACACTGTGCTTCCACCGTGGTTACAATAGGGTTACACAGCGTGGTTACACGTGGTTGCGCTGTGGTTATAGTGCGGTTACCCCGCGGTTCCGCCGTGGTTGCACTCTGGTTACACCGCGGTTACCCCGCGGTTCCGCCGTGGTTGCACTCTGGTTACACCGAGGTTACCCCGCGGTTCCGCCGTGGTTGCACTCTGGTTACAGCCCGGTTACCCCGCGGTTCCGCCGTGGTTACCCCGCGGTTCCGCCGTGGTTGCACTCTGGTTACAGCGCGGTTACCCCGCGGTTCCGCCGTGGTTGCACTCTGGTTACACTGAGGTTACCCCGCGGTTCCGCCGTGGTTGCACTCTGGTTACACTGAGGTTACCCCGCGGTTCCGCCGTGGTTGCACTCTGGTTACAGCCCGGTTACCCCGCGGTTCCGCCGTGGTTGCACTCTGGTTACAGCCCGGTTACCCCGCGGTTCCGCCGAGGTTACCCCGCGGTTCCGCCGTGGTTGCACTCTGGTTACAGCCCGGTTCCCCCGCGGTCCCGCCGTGCTCGGCCCCGCGGTGCGCGCTCCCGCTGCCGGCAGCTCCGAGCGGAGCCTCCCCAGCCCCGCGCTCCGCCGGCTCCGGGGCTGGGTGACATCATTGGCAGCCAATCGGGAACTGCTTCAGGGCAGAGTTTAAAGCTCTTTCATAATATATTTATAGTCAGTGCAGATATTTTTGGGCTTCAGTAGCGCTCGTTTTGTCGCAGAGTCCATGTGTCAATGTGGCTGGGGAAGCAGAACGCCAGGTATGAGCGCGGCACGTTTGCACTGAGCGCCGCGGGTGCCAGCTCTGCTGGCAGGGATTTGAGGGATTTCACACTTAGGGCGCTCTGGGCGTCTCCCTGCTGGGCTGTGCCGGCCCGGCACACCTGCAGCGATTGCCCAGCGCTCTGCCAGGAACAGACGTGCAGGACATGTGTCTGCCTGTCCGTGTGTCCGTGTGCGGCCGGCCCGGGCTGACCCGGGGCTCCCCTCACTGCCCCGGCCAGGCTGGCGGGGTGGGGCCAGGTTTGGGGGACCCCAAAGGCCCCCCAGCTCTGCTGTGTCCCTGTTCTGCCCCCTGACCCAACTGAAGGAGAACTCTTCCCTGCTAGTGTCTCTTCCAGAAAAGTCTGGGTAACCCGTGCAGAGCCCCCACCATTCCTGCTGAGCTCTTTCCTTTCCTGAGTGCCCTCTGCAAGCAGGACTTTGTGGGACTGCAAAGCTATTCTAATTTCCAGCCCATAAGAGAAAACATTCTTTCTTTTTACAAAAGAAAGAAACAGAGGCTTGTATCAGGGGAGGAACTGTCCGAGGTGTTCTCCCACCTAAGCACTGTGGCTGTGCTCTTATCAGGTTGCTAGAAGTCACATATTCAAATTCCATGATGGGCCTGCAAAGTGTAGAAATGCAGTGCGGGCCCCTTCATCCTCTTGGGATCACAAATATTTTACATGCTCCTGAGCTAAGAGGCTTGGGAAGAAGCCTTTCAGGTGCTGTCTGTATCCCTAGCAGGCTGCTCAGCCTTCACAAAGGATTTAGAAAATGAGGCAAACCATGAGGTGAGAACGGTTATTGACATGGCTGTTTTGAGATCACAAAAGGGAATGGCAACTGCAGAGAGGTGCAGATAGACCTTGCAACATTGAGAGACTGAGAGGAAAACTCTGGCCAAAACAAGGTGTCGATAAATTATGATGCAGCTGAGGCTGATGCAAGGGAGCCTCAGGTGGGTGGTGCTGGTCTGTGAACCAGCATTTTTCATTAAAGAAAGAGATCATGAAGTAATCCAGATGGCCTCAGGAAAACCTTCAGCTCACAGGTCAGTTACAGGCAAGAAAGAATTAGGAAAGTTAGGAACCATTAGGAGAAGTATGAAGACAGAAAATCAAAACCATCTTCTGTCCCTCTCTGCATCTGTGGTTTCATCTTTGAAGTTCTGATCCTGTTGCAGCAGGACTGGAGCAGGAGTTGGGATCCACATCCCTTTGGGAAACAGCTGAACAGATTTTAGTCTTCCCTTTTCCACGCTGAACAGGAATCCGGTAGAGTTTATGAAATCTGAAATTTCACGTGACAGTAAGTAGAAATTATCAAGAAATGGTCTCCAAATGAACTAAGGGAGGGGTTTTGACATGTAATGCATCACTGAGGTTTGGAACTCTTTGTTGCAGTTGTAACTGAAAGAAGATTTATATATGTTAAAATTCATCAAAGTTGTTTAGCAAAGCTATCTTTCTATTTCAAAGAACTCCTATGCTGCAAATTCCTATAGGTTAGGGCAGTATTTCAGGAAGGAGTGCTGCATACTTGCCCTGTTTTTATACTCTGAGCATCAGCTGCTGGTCTCAGCTGGAAACAAGTTCCTCAGCTTTGTTGGACGGTGAAACCATGCTGGCTATTCTTGTATTTGTGGGCAAATTTCTGCTGTACCACCACAGAACAGCATCCCAGCTGCTCACTAGAGTTGACGTACAAGCCAGCCCTCACTGATCTTTATTTCCTGCTGGATTACTCTTGGAAAATGAGTGTGATTTTCCATCTCCTGTGACTTGTGGGTGGGTCAGTCTCTGTTTGTCTGAATGCCTTCCCAATGAGCATGAGAATATTGAGTATTTTGCCAGGCTAAATCTGACACTTGCAGTTTTGCCACACTTGCAGGATCTGCTGGAGCGTCCAAGGTGCTTTCCATGCCCATTCCTTCTCTTCCTGAGGCTGAGAGAGCAGCTGGCTCAGCCTCTGCTGATGGCTGGTGTGTCCAGCCTGGCTGTGCTGGTCCCCATGCCCCCTGTGCCACCTCTCCCTGCCACAGGCTGCTGCTCAGGGCAGCTGCTGCTCTCTGAGGGGCACCAGCCCTGCCCACAGAACTGCCCCCTTGCCAGCTGGGAATTTGGGTCACTGACCACTGCTCACCCTGAGCAGAGCTGTGCCAACTCTTTCTGATCATCCCCTTTCCTTTGGAGTGCTGGAAATGGATTCCAAAAGGTTCTGCTCCATGTTTTTGTTGGGACTGAGGTTAGGCTGAACATCCTGTAGTTCTTCCTCCTCAGCCTTCTGGAAGCTGAACACGACATTTGGCTTTTTTCCAGCCATCAAGACCCTGCTCTGATTGCCCTGGCATTTCAGCTGATTGACAGCAGCCTCACAGTGCTGTGACCCAACAGCTTTAGCATCCCCAAATGCATCATCTGGTCCCAAAGGTATTGTTAGTGTTTGTTGTTTTTTTTCTCTTTTTACCAGCTTGCTGCAATAGTCCTTCTCTGGATCTGCCTGTCCTAGGCACTTCCTTAGATTGTCCCACTGGACAGGGACCTGGGAACCTGAGAGCAGAGCTGGCAGTAAAAGCCAGGGCAAAGAATGCATGGAGTTACCTTACTGATAAAATGAGAGTATTTGTGCTAGAAGGGTGCTGTGAAGGTCTCTGCCTGTGCTGCTCCTGAAGGTTGAAATGCTCACAGTGTTGGTTTTTATTTATCTTGGTTTGTCCCATTCCTTGTTTCACTCCAGCTCCCTCTTGGCTTTCCTGGAGCTGAGCAGGAGGCAGCTGGGAGTCTGGGCATGCCACAGCCAGGGCTGGCTGCCCGAGGAAGCCTCACAGACACAGATTGTCACACCAGCCACAAATGGCAACAAAACACATCCAGACCTTCTCTTGGAAAGGACTTGCTCCTCCTGGCAACAGCATCCTGGGGAAATTATTCTATCAGTGAGGAGCTGAATCCATCACCGGGTGTGCAACAGACCCAGCACCACGTTGGGACTGGACACTCAGAACTCAGCTTGTGGTGAGTTCCTGGGAGCTGTCCCACCTCTGCTGCCTCCCACACTCCTGGGTGCATCCCTGTCTCTTTCCAATGAACTGAGCTCCCAAGGCTCCTGCAAGATTATTGATCTGTGCAGATCACTATTGCAGCTGTTGAACAGATCTGAAGAGACTGAGGGAGAAAAAGTGGGACATGGTTTTTGTTTTTTTCTCCTGTGTTTTTTCTAAATTCTCTTGACTTCATGTATCTCATTATTATTTATGAAATACAAATAACTCTTTGGCAGATTATTTTTTGTATTGTCAGGGCATTGTGCTTCACAAGGGAAGCCTGATTTATCCTTGCCTCGAGGAAATGATATGTTGTTAGTGAAAGGTTGTCATTAATGACTAGTTTCAGTCAACAAGATCTATGTGATGCTTTCTGGAGCTTGCATGGAATTGACTTTGCTCCAAAGTGCTTGCACAGAAGTGTTTAGAGCAACAGGAAGGAAAGGACTTTTGTGTTTCTCCAGAAAGAAAATCCTGCAGCTTGTGCTCCTCATTCAGTCATTTTGGGCTTGCAGGGCAGTAGTTTGATTCCTTTACCTGTCTGTGATAATAAAGGTGTTCCATATGGAGAATGGAATCCAAGGAATGCTGAGTGCAGGGTATGTAGTGTGGGAGGAAAGCAAAAACTGGGCTCCAAGGCTTGTGCTCTGAAAGTTGGAGTGATTTGACATCGCTGTGTTTGCCTTAGGACAGAAGCTACTCCTGTCTTGAAGAGAATTTCCACCTGGATGTGATGTACCCTGGAAGTGATCAGCTTTAGACCCAGCTTTGCTGTTCTGAGGCTGGGCTGCAGTTGTCAGTGACCACTCTGCCCTTAAATGGGTCATTCCCTTTCTGCTCCTTGTGTTTGCTGTGCCATCTGGGGCCTGGGGGGGCTTCCAACTGCATTTCTCCAGGGTGCTTTTAGTGCCTTCCACAGTGTGTCACACAATTTGTCTCCCTGGATAACCTGGCTTCCTGTTAAATTGCAGCTGACTGAAGTCTCTAAAGCTGGCACCAGAAGTTTTAATCTTCCAGGCATGATTCTACATGCCAGTGCTTTTATTTGCCTGCAAGTGCAGAGCGGTGCGTGCTTGATTTTTCAAAAGCTCTCCTAAATGTTTTAATCCTTTAGTTACTATTATTTGATCAGGCCTCATCTGAACATGCTACACTGCCTTCCAAATGCTGAATTCCTCGGTAATTCCTTTAATCTTTATTTTCTCAGTTTATTCCCTCATTGTTGTATCTGAGTTAATAGAATACAGGGGCAGATCAAGAGAGATCTGCCTTTATGATCTGGGGACACAGAGGAATCCAGTGATCTGGAGGAAAAAAGCTCTTTGCTCCTGCCTAAACCTTTCTCTTTTGATCACTTTGGAATTTCAAGACATTTTCTCCCTCTTCCCCACATCCCCCTCTTGCTTAGCAGGCAACCACCTCACTTCTCCTTTGAGTTTCGCAGCAGCCTGACCACAAAGGAATTATTTCATCTCAGCCTGTGAGCTGTGCACAGCACAGAGATTCCTCCTGCCCCACTGTGGAAAAGCTTTCCTTGTGCCCTTTGGAAAACCTTGTGTGGCCTGGGAGCTTTGCCTCTCATTTCCCAGTGATTCAGCAGCTGAGCAGATAAGATTGAAGTGGTTCCTTTAACTCTGGCTGGTAACAAGAGTTCCTCCCTGAGTTTGGGGGATGCAGCCAAAGGAGGAGTGGTTTTGGAAGTGGTTATGGCACAGTTCTGAGAGTCACCCCCAAAAATGCCCCATGGCAAGGGGGTACAGAGAATGTGGTACCTGCAGGTCAGAGGGGAAGGTGTGAGTCCAAAGAGCTGCAGTGTTATAGAAAGAGTGAGGTATTAGACATCAAAGCATCAGATTTACTATTGCAGGGATCTAAAAAATACTAAATTCACATTGCAACTGTGGCATCATCTTTTTGGAGGAATTTTGGACAGTAAGTGCTCTCACTCTCTCAAGTAACTGGTTACAAAGCAGAGTGGCACAGAGGTTTCATGAGCTGTGGGAAAGCCAGAGGCTGCTTTTGAGGCTGGTGGGAGAGGCTGTGCCCACAGTGAAGCTGGCTTGCTCTGGCCAGAGCTTTCTGCAAACAGATTGGCACCCAGCTCGTTAAGCTTAATTACTGTCATTCACAGCCCAATTTTGCTCCCGGGGTGACCACTGGCAGTGCTGCCTTAGAAGTGAGGGACAGATTATTTTACTTAGGAAACTGGAGTGGGCTGTAACTTTTCCTTCTCTCTACTTTTATTTTGAGGAAGACAATGATAGTGTTCATATCCCACCATGAATTACTACAGCTGGATATTCTCACAGCTTCTTTGCTTCTGGCTTTTTGTCCTTTCTGTTTCACAGGGGTGCAGGTCACGACTAGCAGCACTTCCATGGTCAGTTCAGATTCCTCAGCTTGTCTGACCAGTGCCTGTGAAGGCTGAGAGTCAGAGAAGGAAAACTTGGGTTTGTGTTACATTGAAAGCTGTGCCCATGGGATGGAGGTGGTGAAACACGGGGAGGAGAATTGCACACAAATACATGGGAGGATTTAATCTAAATAGCAAACTGGCCTCTGGAAATAGGTGAAGTTTAGAGCCTGGAGAGCATCAGCCTCAGGGGAAAGACAGGCTCCTTTTCCATTGAGACTGGGATTTTAGCTAGAGGTTTGGATTGCTGCACTACAGAAAGAAATTACTTTATCTCCTTAATTCTGGATTAATCAATTATTTGAATTCTTAAAAACCCCAGAAGCAAACCCGAATCCCTCTCTGTATTTCTTCTGTAGTCAGTATTTTCCAGTGGTACTAATTCATTTGCATTTCTCTGTGCTTTAAAACTGATTTCCCCCGTGTTCTACTCTATTTTTATCTGTTCAATATTAACCCAGCTAAGATGATTTCAAAGTCTGTAGAATCAGGTGTGAGAGTAAACAACTTCACATTTTCAGCACCTCTTACAAAGTCAGTTATTACTGGAGCGCAACTTCAGTTCTGAGATGATGATTCCACCCCCCTTGTCTCTTTTAGCAGACAATTCCCTCAAGTATTATTTCCTGTTCTTGAGCAAGAAGCTGAATTTCTGCCCTGTTTCTGTTTCAGAGCCGTGCCCTGCCAGCACCTCGCCCCTCTGACCTGCAGAGCCTCCCCAGCTGAAGTTTTTCTCCTGGGACTGTGTAGGTACCAAAAGTCAAAGTAAGTCATTCTTGATAACCAAGAGGCTCCTAGGAAAGGTGCCTGAGTTTATTCTGAAGGGTTCATCCTTCAGGACACCCTGGCTCTGTTACACCTCAGGTCTTTGGCTGGCAGCTCTAAGGGGAAGCAGATTTCTGACCCTGTTGTAGCTCTCTGGAGAGGGAAGATTTATTAAAAGATTTGATCCCAGGAGTCTGTACTTGGTTGAGCTTCCAAATTCAGTGAAGACAATGTCCAAAAATCTCACTTTGTTTACCTTCATGTTTCATATTTGAAATGATCAGGGGGTTAAGTGTTCTAGTGCAAACCTGCTAGTCAGGTGCCAACACTGCCAGCTCCACAAACACTCTGAATTTGCAGGAGAATTTGAAGCCAATGGCAGAATTTTAAAATGCCATAAACACCACCTGGCTGAAGCCTCCAGCACACTCTTTGCACCAGGAGCAGTGTTTTACAAGCTGTTGTGTGATATAACCTGAATGATAGAAATAAACCTTCTGTGCAGCTGTTCTGGGCCTTTGCCTGTTCCATTCTGCAGTGTAGGTGTGCTTTAGCCAGGACCACCAGCAGCCCAGCCCATCCCTGCACCTGTAGCATTTTAAAGGTTTTTTACTTCAAAACAGGCCCAGGAGCACTAAACCCCCTTAGTTCTTTGAATAGGGAAGAGAGGAGGGGATCTACCTTTTAGATGACTGGCTTTGCATCAAGTACAATATGGAGAAATGGAAAAAATGCTTGTTTTAAAAATGCATGTGGAAAAGCTCAAGATGGAGAACCCACTGCAAAGTCTGTAAAGGGAAAAAAGCGCCAAGCTTATGGTGAAAGTAAAGCTGCATGGCTGTAACCATGGCGACCAAAGCTCTTCTGATGCAGAAATAAATGAACACAACCTTTTCATATTTATTAGTGGGACTGATGGTGAAAGATAAAGTCAAATTAAAATATAAAGCAATAGAGACAAGAGCGAGTGGCTGCCTCTGCCCCTGCAATGCAGGTTCTTGTAATGGATCATCACAAACGAGCTGGGGTTACAGAGAGGCAAATCAGTTATAAAAGGAACAAAATACTCCTAGTTATACCAACCTGCTTATGCAAATATCAGCTTCTTTATTAACAAAACTGGAGAGACAAAGCACATGACATATTCCTGAAATCTTTTGGTTCTGACTAAAATGGAAATTAATTTGTTTTCCTACCACAGCTGTGTGTGAAATGTGTTCTACACAATGGGAAACTTTCCTGTAACTGTACTAGTGAGTGTTTGAAACCTGCTAGAATGACAGAATTTTCCTATAAAAATACTGGGTGAATATTCAGGTTTGCCATGAAAATACATGTCAAAGGTCCAAGTATTGACTGGTGAGCTGCTGTTGGGGAGCTGTCACTGCGGGACAGAGGGACAGCAGCAGCAGATGGCACTGGAGCTGATTTCAGTGAGGGTCAGAGCTCGTGCAATGAACCTTCACAGCACAGCTGACACCAGGAATGGTTTGAGCAGCAATCCCAGAGGAGGGGAAGGATCCACAGCCCCGCAGGAAGGTGCTGAGGAGAAGGGCGGCTTTGGGGCGTGATTCACGGACAGAGCTGCAGCTCACAAAGCTGCCGGGGTGTCCCTGCCTGTGTGCCTCGGGGAAGAGGGCAGGGAAGGAGGGAGGAGCACACTGGGAGCAGCAGGAAAAGCCAGGAAAGAGCCCGTGCTGGACCACAGCAGCTCAGTGCAGCCTGTGCAGGAACGGGGCTCCAGCAGCTCAGCTCTGTGTGACCCTGCAGCCACAGCACCAACCCCGGAGGGCTCCCGAAGCCCCGGGACTGCAGAGGGGCTGGGAAAGGCGGTAACTTCCAGCCCATCCAGTTCATGGTACCACATCCTAAATTACACACATCGGGTTAAGGTCCTTCCAGTTTTACTGAGCTATTTTCTTCCCCTTTCTGACTTCCTCAAAAGTGCGGTTAGCCTCAAATCTGGAGAGGAATCAGTGAACAGCCTCAAAGCCAGATTTGAAGAGTAACTGGCTTGAAATACTAGAAAGTTTATGCCAAGACTTTAAATAACCACCCTCCATCCTTCTTGATATCCTGGTAAGAGGATGGTTGTGTACAAGACCTTTAATTTAATCACTGTATAAAATAGTATTTCCTGGAATTTTCTGGCAAATGAAACACTACTAAAGAGTTCATATTTCAGTCTTACTCTTCACTGACTACACCCAGGAGTTCAGAACACTGAAATCTGATTTTTAACTATAGAGTTTGCTAATATCAAGATTACCTTACCAGGTACTGAGACAAACGTGATGCATATTGATAAAAGGATACCAAATTGTTTTGTCATTGCTAAACAGATAAAGGCTGCTGCACTTTCCCACTGCACTGAGGAAGTTTTCTCTCATCACAGCAGAGTCCCCTCAGTGAGTCCCCTCCTCAGGTCCCTGCCCAGAGGCCACACTGCAGGCCTGGCCTGGCCAAACCAAGCACAGCTTTGAACAAACTCAGTTCCAGTTTTTCTGGTGTCCAATTCACTTTACCTTCCAGGCTGACCCAGGCTTGTGCTCCCTGTGGGAAGCACTGCCCTCCTCACCCCCAGGCCCAGTGCTCTGGACACTCGGGAGGATTTCCCAGGTGAAATCAGATCTCCATTCATCGAGGAATTCACAGACCTCCTTTCCCCAGGACGCAGAACAAGCAAACCAGTACAATGCTATTTATAACTGTGTTCTACAGCGCTGAACAGGAACAACACATTTCAGCCCAAGTTACTCTGCAGATTCTCAATAACCTTGAAGGAGATAAGTATTCAGTAAGTACTAAACAGAGAGGCCCCAGCAGGGCTGGGGAACACTTGGAAAAACAGAGGCAAAAAAGGAGGAATGAATATAGTGAGGTGGGATTTACCAACCACGAATGGAGCACTTGCATGTAATAAAGCAAATATTTACATTAAGCACAATACAGCAATTTATTTAGATGCTTAAATGAAGAATACAAAGGGAAATAAAGATCACAAAATTATACATACTACAACAGTGTGTCATATATTAGATGGTATAAATGAATACAACACCTTGTTGGTGTTAACTAAAGATAAAACTAAATATCCAAACCCAGCACTTTGTCTCAGTGTGCTGTTTCAACACAATACACTTTTTATACAGATCTAAAAGGTGTCAAAATTAGTAGCTGCAAACTTGTTTCTTGCATGTGATTTTTTCTTTTTTAGCTTAAAAGATTTCAGAAAATGGCTCTGAAATATGTTTGTCATCAGTTGTCATGTCAAGGATATTCAGAACAAGAAAATTCTATAATACAACAGAGCCCAGATATATTTTTATGTTGCTGGCCTCTGGTTGGAGATTGTACAAGGTTATGTGCAAAAACTAAGTCTGTCAAAATTCATACTAGAGCAGTCTCAAGCTTTGCTAGGGAAACTAGATACAGCATTTATTACACAGCAGGGCAACACTAAAAAAGAGAAACAGATCTATGATGGGTACACAAGAACAGTTCCATAAGCTTCACTTGAATAGGTCTAAAAGACTGTACAAATATACATTTCAACTATTCAGAATGATACATGAAAACTCCATTTCCCCAGAGTCTGCTATACAGGGCACCGGGTCGCTGGCACGGCGCTACCGGAGAGGGGCCTCTTGGAAAGACACAACTCAACATGGACAAGGTGAAAGGAGGGTTGAAAATGCAGATAAAATAATCCTCTGCTTTTCTCTGTGTGCATTCTGGAGCCACCAGCGTATCCATTTTCACATTAAGTTACTGTGCTCATCCCAGCAGGAACTCCCGGCCCCTGGGCCAGCAGATCTGTACATGGGCCCGGGCAGCAGGAGCAGCTGGCGGGGCGGCAGCGCCCGGGCAGCGGCACACGGAGCAGAGCTGCTCACGCCTGCTGGCTGCTGAGCTCCACCCCGGGCAGGCTGCCGTGCATGGGCTCGGCCCCCACGGCCCCGAAGCCCTCGCCGTCCTCGCTGTCCATTGTGCTGCTCTGCCACTCCATCTGCTCGCTGGCCAGGCTCTCCTCCAGCTCGGAGGCGTTTTTCCATTGCGACTGGTCCTTGGACCAAAACCCTTCTACTTTTCCATAGGAACGATTCTTCCACTTTGACTGTTCTTCATCACTTTCAGATCCACCCCCCTTGGCCTCCACAGTGGGTTTACTGCTCCCGGCATCTTCGCTTTGGGAAGATTCATCTGTCCACACTTCTGGTTTTACCTCCAACGCGTTATCTTCAAAATCCGAAACCTGCTGGGAACCGGGCCCGCTTTCAGACTGGGAAGCTCCATCCTTCCATTCCACTGCATCATCCTGCTCATCCTGATCGCCTTCGCTATCTGAAACGTCACCCACCAGTTTTGTTGGCTCTTCAGCAGCAATCATCTCTTCGTATTTAGAGCTTTCCTCTTGTTTTTGCTCAGCCTTCTCTGGAGACTGTAGTGTGTTTTCCTCCATTATTTCCTTGGCTAAGCTGTCCTGGGGGTCCTGCACGGTGCTGTCTGTCGAGGGTTTCCCACCCATGTCAGAGACGCGCTGGCCAAAGGGACTGCGGCTCTCGCTGTATTCCTCCTCTAGGTTTTCGTAGCTGTCTGAGGAACTGTCATTGTCTTTTTCTAAGCTGATTTTTTTATCAACAGTCTTACTGACATTGACCCTGGAATTCTTCTCGTCGTGGTTTTCAAACAGCCATTCAGCATCAAAATCCATCTCGTGTTTGACTTTGTTCAGCTCTTTCATGTTGAAGCCCAGCAGCACCCCAGGTTTGTATTTTTCACAATCCCTGACACATTTCTTCCTTTTGTTGCTGAAGTGAGATGCGATGTCAGATTTCCAGAGCCACAAACTGGCGGCCAGCTTTTCGATCTCTCTCCGAGTGGGGTAGGGCTGCTTATTGAAATATTTTGTAAGAAATGTTTTCCTGGCTTCGTACGAATCATCTTCGTGACCCTTGGGGTCCAGTGCTAGAACTACAGGTTCTTCAGGCTTCTCCTCAAAGGCAGAGGGGGAGTCATCGTCGTCCATCTTCCTCTTCTTCATCAGGGGGAACTCCATGTGTTCGTAGGCGCGTTTCAGCGGCGCGGCCGCGGGGGACTGGCCCAGCCGGGACGATGTCCCTTTGTCCTGCCCGTTCTGGGTCTTGCCCACGCCCCTGCAGTGCACCAGGTGCAGCGTTATGGTGGAGGCCGTCATGTTGCTCGTGTACACGCCCAGGCAGTGGATGCACTTGTAGGTCAGCTTCTTCTCCACGGGGTGAACCGTCTGAATCACCTGGTGCCTCTCCCGGAGGTGATGTGCCAGTGCGTCAGAGATGGGGCCTTTTAGGATCGAAAAGCACAGAGGACACAGAGTTTTCCCCACATCTTTTTTGTAGGGCACTGCTGCTTGTGGAGAACTTTTGACGGGTACGTCAGATTTCTCCTGGATTTTGGGCTGCGGTTTTGGGGGGACCGGGGGGGTGTTCTGAGCGTGGTAAGCTACGGATTCGGCAGGAGCATCCCGCAGGTTGTAGGTGGTGACAAGGAGGTGTATGTTCGTGTGGCTGCCCTGCTGCAATGTCAAATCAAAGGTGAGGGTGGAGTCAGTTTTAGGTCCCATCTCCTCGTCCACGTGCACCATGCGCATGTGGGCAGCCATCTTCTCCACGTCATTGAAGGTGGAGCGGCAGTAGGGGCAGGACAGCCCGTGGATCAGCATGTGATTGAGCAGCGTGTCCGTGGGCAGGTAGCGGTTACAGTAGAGACATTTGCTCGTGAAGTTGTGGATTTTCATGATGTAGTTGGCCACCGCGGGCACCTTCTCGGCCTTGTGCTCCTTCTCAAAGTGGACGCTGTACACGTTTTCGGGGAACAGCTCATTGCAGATTGTACAGATTTTCCACTTCTGCGTGGATGAGGTGTTGACAGCGGAAGGACCTGTAGCAGCCATGGGGGATTTGGAGCCAGACTGACCCAGAGCTCTGGATGCTGCCTGGGACTGCGACAGAGACGACTGTTTGAGCTGCGCCGACGACAGCGAGGAGGAGTTGGCAGACTGCAGCGAGTACCTGGCTGAGGCCGGGGACCTCTGCTCCCCTCCCAGAGTGTAAGGCCTTCCATTGCCACTCGCTGAAAACTGTTTCATGCTTTGTGATTGGGAAAGAGAAACAGGTGCATTGCCACTGAGGCTGAGCCTCCCCCCTGGCTGACCAACGTAACTGGGGGGGACTGATTTAACCCCGTAATTGTTCTGCTGTAGGTGGACATTTGACATCATATTGACTCCTGCAGAATTTAACGTGGGCTTTGGTATAGTGAGTCTGTTCATCATCTGCTGTGACGAGAGCGAGCGGACGCTGCCAGCAGAGAGGGCGCCCATCCTCTGAGGGAGTCCCATAGGCTTTTTATCCTGGGGTTTGGGAGCTATTAGCATTAAAGGTTTGGATCTCGGAACCACTACGTTGGTGTGACCTATCATTGCCGTGACCTGGTATCCGATCCGTTCGTGGTCTTCGATCACGTGCTGGACTAAAGCTTCGTAGGATTTCGGCATGAAAAGGCATCGTTTGCAGTGGATACCCCCCTCCTCTCGGGCACTGGAGCTCAAGGGAACTGCACCATTGAGGGACTTTTCGCCTCCCTTGGCTACGTAAGGAGCAGCAACGTGCTGAAAATGTTCCCTGTAAATGTGCTTTCGAACGATTTCGTAGAGCGGGTCACGGTAAGTGCACTTCTTACAGTAATAAACAGCTTGTTCCACACTGTCAGCCTGCTTGGGTTTAAGGCTCTCGTGTTTGTTTTTATCTTTGAAAGTGCTGATGCCTCCACTCGGTGTACTGGCATTGGGAGCATGGAATATTTTAATGTGCGTTTCCAAAGTCTTTTTGTCCGCGTTGAAGGTACAGTAGGGGCAGTTGAGCAGGATCCTGTTCTCAAAGTCTTCGCTGTGAACATTCCGGAAGTGGCTTTTGTAGGCTGAAAAGAACTTCGAGGAGAAGGGACATGCACTGCAGCAAAAGGGCTTTGTCCGATAGTCCTTGAACAGAGAACAGAGCACAGACTGAATATTCAACCGCACTTCTCAGCAAAATAACACCCATGGTATTCTCTACACAACCTTCCTAAACAACGCTCACAAGCCCCCTGCAATTGTCTCAAACCTGCAATTTGCTTCTCTCCTGTTTCTGGCCTGCAGATCAGCCCCTAAAACATACACATCATGTGGTGAGTGCCAAGATGTCCCTCAAGGGTTTAACCATGACCTTGGCAGGTGAGGCTGAGTCAGAAGTGTCTTTCCCTACTGGTCACAAAAAGCCTCCTCCCTGCAGCTGAGCTGCAAGAAAAGGTCCCTGTGAGCTCCTTTCTGGGGGAAAGCCAAGCAGGACTGTTTGAAATGAGGAAATGAGACTGTATCCAGATGAGATACTGCCCACCTGAATCTGCCAAACTTGATAAATGTAATATGGATTCGTAACTTCAGCTATTTCAGTGTCTTTACCCATTACACACTTTAATAGCAAAGATGGAATTCCAAACTTTTTTTTTTTTGGTGAACAGAAGGATGTAAGCTTACCAAGACACAGGCTATTCAAGCCCTTAAAGCCACCAAGCCTCTTCGTTGTGATCAAGGAACAAACCTATTTTTTAAAATCAATCTCAAATGAGGAACAAAAACAAATTTGGGAATTCCACCCTTGTAGTTTGCCTGCAGCTTTTGTCCCATTTAACATGGTGCCAATGCAGCTCTTGTCAACTGCTGTAGCACAGTCTGGAGTGCCACCGGCCTTAGGGACAGCCACAAGCAGCCTGGCACTTCAGGTGGGGCAACACAGGGAGTTCACAGTTACAGAGATTCCTCCTGAGTGTCAGAACAAGTCCTGTGCACAGAGCTACACACAGGTCACAGGTGAGGGAGCTGGAGAGCTGCATTGTAGAAGGAAGCTGGAATATCTGCTCTGGCCACCTGCTGAAGCCTCACACACCTGGTAGAGACTGGCCCCAAAAAACCAACTAACCAAGAGCTGTCTCCTCTTATATTACAATTTCTATTATGGGTTACCTAGAAAAAGGGACATCAGTGTATTTTATGCAAGACAGTACTAAATGGTAATTTTCAGATTCACAGTAGGAATCCATGACAGGATGGGTCCCAGTTTCCTCTGAGAGCAGTACCTGAGCTCTGAGGTGCTCACACAGGGATTCCTTTGTAGAGAGGTTTCTGACCTGTCACTGCTGGGGTCACTGTCCTGCAGCCCCAGCAGAGGCTGCTGCAGCCCACACCACTTGCTTGAACCAACAGCATCGTTTCCTCCCTCCAGTGCTGGCTCAGCTCAGAATTCTTTTTTTACTGGCTCAGAAACATCACAGCAGCAGTGTCACTGAGCTGCTGTGCAGAACCAGAAATGCCCAAAGTAGATGTGGGACACAGCCTGCGGGACCCAGAGCTGCACTGACAGTGACCCTGCACTGTCCAGCAGCAGTATCCAGGGAAACAGCTTTGGAAGGGATGGAAACCAGGAATAAAACATCTAAGGAAAGGTGAAAGACTCATTGCCAATTGTATAAAGTTGTTGATCCTTTGGCCAGAGGGCTGGTGAAATTGTGCTAGGCTTGGGAACAGGTGGGAATGGGCTCCTAAGGTGCAGCTGTTGGACTTGAGTAAGGACCCACCAGCTCTGCAGCACTGGCCACCCAGGCTCCTGAGACACACACCAGGAACAACGTAACAAAAGTAAGAAAAAGAGCAGGTAGCTTTTTGCTGCCCCTTGAGCTGCCAACACCTGGAAATCAGTGAGGAAAACTGCAGGAAAAGCTCTTGGCATGTCTGGGAAATGCCCTTCAGCATGACCCAGATCCAGCCTCAGTGTCAAGTGAAACTCTTACCAACCTGGTTTTTTGTAAGCGATGGGTCCCACAGTCCCACATCCTCCCATGTAGTGTTTTTCAAATAAAAGTCATTAGGTTCAAACTGCTTAAAATCCTGGAGAAGGGAAGATGGGAAGAGAGGACAGAGAGTCAGAAGCAAGGCCCAAGGGCTCCCTGAAGCAATCCCTGAGCACCCCTGCACCCTCCCAGGTGCTGCTGGCCAAGGCACAGACCATCACTCAGGGCAGTGGGGAGTCTGGAGGGCACCTCCTGGGAGGGGAAGAGCTCTGAATATTCTCCATATCACAAAACACCTGCAGAACATCTTCACCACTCATCCTCCTGACCAGCCCAACCCTTACTTACAAACTCATCTCATTCCAAAAGCAATCCTGGAGAAAAGTGTTCCCAAACTGATGTGTGGCTTTGGGGTCTTTTTGGCTGCTTTTTCTGGCGGTGGTGGTGTGGTATTTATTTTGTTTGATTGGTTTTGTTTGGCTTTTAATTAATTTCACACAGGAAGCTTTTAAAGTTGGACATGTGTGATGTCCAAGACTTCTAATTCTTATTTAAAAAATTATCTTACGAAGCATTTCTTTGGCATTTCACCTTTGGCATGACATCAGCAGTACAAAAGGACTCAAAAATAGCACTTCCACTGAAATGAAGAGTGCAAGTAACATTGCCCCATTTCAGAATTCTCCCCTTAAACATGAGACTTGCTCCACAAATCCTGCAAGCAGGAAGGACTGGCATTTTTTTCTTACACAGCTCATTTAAATGCTCTTTAAAGAGACACTGAAAGACTAGGCAAAGCCTCAGGGATGGAGTTTGTCCAGAAGAGCAGCACTAACACCCTTCCCTTGCAGGAACTGACCCAGGCACAGAGGTGATTCTCTAACTTCAGGACCGGCTGCAGCACAAACACTTCCTGAAAACCTCAGACCCATTTCTGCCCCAACATCCCACACCCATCCTGGTTCTTCCAGCATTCCTGGATTTCAGTAGCCACTAATGTTTCCAGAAGGGTTTACAGGTACATTATATCTCAAGTTTCTAATTAATTTCTACTTTGTGTGGAACCTAAACAGGTCTAAACAAAAATCATGGCATACACAAATATCTCCCTGACCCCCTAACTCTGCAGCACTTTAGCTCTAACCCTTGGAGGTGCCATACTTACTTCTATATGTTCTTTACAGTACTCCAAACCAATGTCACTAAGTATTTTTTTCACAGTTTTCCGGGCCTTTCTTAAACTGCCAAGGTTGTTGACAGGAAGTTGGAACATAGTTTCTATTGGAAAAGAAGAGCAAGAGAAAAGGTTTAAGTCAAATGTGTTTTGTCTGATAATGCTGCACTTTTCATTATCAGTAATTGTCTACCTCATTCCCCCACAGAACTGGCACCAGAGCTGTACCATTCCCTAACACACTGTTACATTCTCTGGCTTGTTCCTTGCTGAGGCTGCCCAGGAGTGTGCAGAGAGCACTTCTGAAAGGCCAACACACTGATGGAACAGCTATTGCAGGAGCAATGGGCTGCCTCTGGAAATAACTTTCATTTCTTTAGAGTGTCTGTCTTTACCAACCCCTACACTGATGTACTTCAGAACTCAATTCTCTCCTGAACAATGTATCCTAACTGATCTGAAAACTGGCAAGCTGAGCTTCAAGGTCTGTGTCAGTCTTGCAAGAGATTTCGGTGTCTCTCAGTGATAAAGATGCTTCTTGTGTTCTGCTGTCAGTAGGGTAAGAAATTAATGCTGTTTCGTCCCTCCACTGTACTCAGAGCTTTAACTGGCTGAAGCTGTTTAGCAGCATTCTCCTAGGAAGGGGGCACCTGAAAGCTTGGCCAGATCCCTCCAGAGAGAGAAACCACTGGCAAAAGTACAAGAGATGGCTTAAACTTCTCCATGTCCCTGGGAACTGTCAGCTTCCCTCCCATCAGTGCCCACAGTTCCATTGGGCCTGGCTGGGGCTGCCCAGCTGAAAGGGAATCCAGCCTATGAACTGTTCTTTTCCTATGCGCTATCCATCCTCATCTGTACTGTAAAAACAATGTCTAATACAACCTAGAGCAAGCCAGGTCCCTTTTAAAGACATGAAGAGAGATTTCAGTGCTTCAGAAATACCTCCAGTCACTGCATGATCCCATTTCTCAGAAAAAAAATCAGTGAAGCAGCTCAGTAAAGTATAGTCAGGATTTGAATTAATATTTTCAAGTGAATTTCAAATCCAAGGAGATCATCAGAAATGTTATTCCTGGTGATTAATATGAACTACAGAAAGAGCAGTGTGTGAACATAGTGCATGTTAAAGCTCCTGGCAATCTGGGCTGCCTTCTTCGAATCCCAAGTCCCCACCTGAAAAGTGAAGCCCTGTGCTTGCAAAGAAAAGCACTGTCTCATGACACAGCCAGAGTCAGTGCAGAGCTTGTCTTTAGGCACCAATCACTTGTACACCTGAGTCAGCCACAAGTCTCAAAATACTGCTTGGTATCTATCTAGCAGCTAATTTCAAAATGCCACTGAACTTCTAATACAGCTGAACAGGCCACAGTTACCATGATATACAGAAACTCCAAGAAAGCAAATTATTTCCAACTGCCTGAAAACAACATCTCTGGTCTATCTGCAGCATCTTCTTGCCTCTGCCCTTTGCCTGCCTCAGTCAAATTTTAAAGACATGAAATTCCCTGGATCTTCCTATCACCACCCACCATAGCAGAGGACAGAGTTAGATCTTCACACCTGAAACATGAACTTTCAAACTTCAGCTTTTTATATCAACCTTACTTTGCAAGTTCTGCTGGACAGCTGAATCCAGCTCCCCTCATTGTAACAAAATCCCTCATCCTTAGGCATATGTAGTTAATTTTATTTAGGAAATGTCTGACTATTTAATCTTAGTGAGTGGAGAGCCAGATAGTCTGGTATTATTACAGGCTGTGACTACAACAAAAGCTTTTAGCATCTCCATCCATTTCTATTTACAGCAAGTAACTCCAACTGTAATGTAAACATCACTCTGCTGGCACCTCCTTGGATGGGACATAAAAACAGTTGGGATTAAGCAGCCTCTCAAATCATCATCTAGGCATTAATGCTGCCCTGGAAATGAGGCATCCCTTATCTGACCAAAAGCTGATATTTAAGGGAAGACACCTGGAGCATCTCTGACCACATCAATCTACACTGAAGTGCTGGGTGGAATGAATAAATGACTTAAAACCAACCCCAACAATGCCCTGACTAGAAATACCCAGGTAGGATCCTCAGGTGCCTCAGAAGGCTTATCCCAAAGCTCTCCCTCATGTCCAGTATGTGTGTACACCAACTGTCTGGCTGCACCAGCCACAAGGGAATGGCAAAGGAAGCACAGTGATTGTGAGCAGTATCTGGAACCTTCCTTTGCTCCTTCTGTGCAGTTTCCAGCACAAAGGTCTTGTCCACAGCCAGGTATTGACTCCTAGAACAATTCAGTAGCCAAATGGAAGCAGAAAAGACAAGCTATGAAAGAGCAGAAGATAACTAACTTAGAAGCACCACACTCCAAGTATTCACATTTGCAACAGTGAATGTTTTCTTCACTACATTCCTGGGCCAGTGCACAGAGCCCTCGGATCTCAGCCCCACACTGTACTCTGACCCCACAGAAGGTGTGCCTGCAGAGACAGAGGGAGAAACACCAAACCCTCACAGCAGTCAAATCATCAGAGGGGATAAAGGACAGAAAGCCTGCACCTGGCCCTACATTTCTCTTTTAGTGCAACTGAATTCTTAATTCTCCAGTGGGTTTTTGTACTTTGGCCCTGGTCAGGACCCCCCTTGATGCCCCAGGTAAGAGGTGCTGGGCTGCTCCTGCTCTGACTCAGGAAATGGGGGATCTTCCCATGTGCAGCTCCACAGCACCCACAGGGAACAGGACTGCTGTGACTCTAGGAAGCTGCACCAGCTTTACACCAACACAGCCAACTCTGCTGAAATCTTCAGCCAATATTCCAGATGTGCCCTGCTGTTCCTTTCATGCCTGGACATTATTCAGGGTGCTCCCTGTGCTTGGCCAATGTCTCAGCTTTGGTAGAGAACAACGAAGCACAATGGATTTCTACTATCACAGGCTGCAGAGTAAAACAATGGTTTTCAGCCAGAAATAAAGACCTAAAGAAATCATCTGGAGGAAGATGCTGCTGTGTACAGGAACCATGACAGCCGCACTCTAGTTTTCTAGAAAATC
Source organism: Fringilla coelebs (assembly GCF_963513975.1). Classification (NCBI taxonomy): domain Eukaryota; kingdom Metazoa; phylum Chordata; class Aves; order Passeriformes; family Fringillidae; genus Fringilla; species Fringilla coelebs. Next base: position 1,028,177 of record NC_140044.1, read on the forward strand.
TATTCTAGGTTTAATTGTATTTATGCTTAACTGGAAATGCCACCACATCCTGCCCGCTGCCAGGGAAGCATCCCTACAAGCAGCTGGTACAGAACATAGGGGACCCTGAGCACTGCACTGAGCAGGAGCCTGCCCACAGTAGGGTCTGGGGACAGCATCACTGGGAAATGGCAAGTGAAAACCAATTATGGACTCCCCAAAAGCTGTAAACGAACCCCCTAGTGCCCAGTGCCTTTTATCTTGTTGAGGCACCCCAGTCCTGTATGAGTTGGCCAGGGCTCTTCACAGAGGCCACTCCAGCTACCCCTCCTGCACTAAGGTAATTTCTTCATAAGATCATCATGGAATGTCCTGGGTGGGAAGGGACTTTAAAGCTCATCCAGTTCTCCCCTGCCATGGGCAGGGACACCTTCCACTATCCCAGGTTGGGCAAGCCCTATCTAACCCAGCCCTGGACACTTCCAGGGATGGGGCAGCCACAGCTTCTCAGGGATACCTCTGTCAGGGGCTCATAGGTAAGAATTTCTTCTTAATGTCTTCTAATTTCTTCTTTTTATCTCTTGAGCTGAATGTTTCTTAAAAGTGTTCCATGAAATTTACACTTCCATTGAACTTTCACTAAACAAGTGACCTCAGGATAAAACTGCAGATGCAATTACAACCCTCTTGTATGTGACTAAAAAGAATGAAATATAGCATCAGTTTTACCATCTCTTATGAGGACACGAAGTTCACCCTTCCCTTCCTAATGTTCTCATTATTCCTATTATGAAAACTGAGAAAACATGAACTTTTTGGTGATCTGACAACCAGAATTACCAACTACCCTGCTGAACAAAGCATTAGGTGTGGACAACTATGCAAAACAGACATTTGTATAAGCAAGGTACAAACCCAGCCTGTTCTGTCCCATTGTGACTCAGCTCAATCTTGTCTTACTAAAATAATCAGCAGTGTAAGAGCTCTAGTTCATTAACACAGATTTTTAAACAATTTTGAACTAAAAGATACTATTCGCTGTTATTTCTGCGCATGCTTATGAAACACAACTGCTCTTACTCTGTTTTCCCCTCTCCCCCTCATCATGCTCTGCTGCTTCACAAGGTCCAGCCTTTCCGTGCTCCTTCCCCCTCTCCTTTCTTTGCTGGTTCTTGGCCTTCTTGGTCCTTACCTCGCTCATTTTCCCTCTTCTCCTCTTCCCTGTGCCAATTCATAGCGTCCACATTCTTTCGTCGTTCTCTCTCATCCTGTCTCCACCGCTTCTTGATATCTTTGTCCTTAACTTGCTCATTTTCTCTCCTCTTCTCATCATCCCTGTGCCATTTTATTGTTTCTGTATTTTTCTGCGGCTCCACGCTTCTTTTGAGATAGTCTTGTCGCCTCCTCCTCTTTTTTAACATATCCCTTTCCCTGGCACGAGCCTGCTTTTCTTTCTGGGAAAGAAAAGCTTTACGGGGCATCATGAGCTGCTGCTGTACCTGCAATAATATCGCATCCATGGAATAATGCACTCTGTACATGCACTCAGTCAGGCACAACAGCTCGCTTGGAGCTCCACACTTCACACACTCAGGCAATGCCCTGCTCCTCCTCTTCCCTCCTGAGCCTGGGCTCGCCCCGAGCTGGGTCAGGCCAGGCCGGGCAAGCTCCAGGGGCCACCTCAGCAGCACGGGCAGTGACCCCAGGAGCCCCGGCTGAGGGGTGGCAGTGGCATTTCTGTCCCCTCCCTGCAGCTCCTCCTCCCCCAGAGCCTCTGGCAGCCCCTTGGCTTTGCTGCTCCCGCTGAGGAGCAGGCTGTGGGTGGACAGAGGCGTGAAGGGAACCTGGGGACCTTCAAACCAGTCCCCTCTCTTCCTGGAGAGATACATTTAATCCAACTTAAAGGTGCTTGCTCACTTTTCTTTCCAGACCTCCATCTCCACTCAATTTGGGTGAAAATGGCTCTCTTGGCTGGGAGGAGGGAAGGGGGATTAGGAGACAAGCCACAATCTGAAAAATTGTGTAAGCTTTGTTTCCTGGGGAAACCTGGCCAAAACATTTAACTGCAGTTAATGAAATAAGTCCTGACTCATCTACCCAGACTTCCTCCAAGTGTGTTATGTCTTGCTATTCACAGGAACAAAGGGAAAAAAAATGAGACTATTTACTTGGAGTTTCTGCTGACAGCATTCCTGAGGGGTGGGGCTTCTTGGGGTTGGTGTTTTAAGGCTCGGGGCTTTTTGTTTCTATAGAGGTGTCAATGGAGACTACATTTAACAAACTGTATTTACTTTTGGTCATTTCTCTGTAGTCACCCAACACATTCACATTTTCAAATGTGTTAGTACCTGCAATTTTAAAATAATGGAAGAATTTATACCATTACTGATAACCTTTTAATATTTTTCTGTACACACTGAGCAATGTTTCAGAAAAGGAAAACTGCAGTTGTAGGCCAGGTTTGAGTTCTTTGGTTGGGTTTTTGTTAAGTTTTGAAGAAAGATTTGCAGAGGTCTAATCAAAATGAAAACTGCAGAAAGGACAAAATTACTAGATTACAATACTTAAGCAAAGCCTAAAACAAAATGAAATAAATGTACTTTTAAAATTTAGCTACCTTATGGAAAGCACTTGTTCCCAGCATGCAATACTCCATCTTTTTCCTACAGAAAAAGCAATGTTTCAAACCCTTATTCTAAAAGCTGTTCCTTTCCCCTACAATACACCCCACACACTTTAACCTTCTACTCTGGTCTATTGCCTTTGTTAGATCTGTATCATGATCCCATGGCTTTCATTGCAATAATTCAACCCCAAATTTCTTAATATCCATAATAATGCTTCAAGGGAAGGGCTGCAGCAGAGTCAAACACCATAATAAAAAAAAAATTCATGCAGTGTGGTAACACATTAGTACATAAAATTCAGATTATGCTAAAAATTACTTCATTAAAAGGCTAGGTAGCTCTCTACCAGACAGCCTGGGTTTGGGTATTAAATATTTCTCAGTAACAGTTGGCATTAAAATCAAAAAGCAACAGGAACCCAGGCTCAGCACCCTCAGTGCAACCCAGACACTGCAAATCTGTACCATAGTTTCAGTTCTCTGTGGGCTGGGTGCCAGGACATTACTGCTGTTTATTAGAGCAAACTTAACTCATTAACTTTGTAAATGTACATTATCATTACAATTTTATCAGTAACCTGGTTCAATTTCAATAACAATAACATGAAACACATCATGCAAATGACTTTCCCTCCCCCACCCAAGGCAAGTAGCAATGTTTCAATCTGTCATTGTTATATTTTCTTTCATTTGTTTCTGTTTGGTTTGCTGTTGGGAGCTTTTCCCCCTTTGTTTTTATCTTTTCACAGGATTCTCCCCTCCCTTTATACAGCTCACTTTGATCAGTTTATAGACAAATGATAGAAAATACCTTAATAAAGAGCATTTCAGCTGAATTTCCAAAATTAAACATTTCACTTGAGATTCAAATAAGTAATGTCATATTCCAAGGAATAACTTAAAGGGACATCCAACTTAAATTGCAGATCTTTGAACTTTCCTATCCCAAGTCAGAGTGTTTCCTCCAGTTTGTTTAGCATTCCAGAATCATCTCTCTTGCAGTCTAAACTAGCTTTCACTTTCACCTCTGATGGTTTTAAACCGACAGGAGAGGGAGAATTTTAAACCAGGAAACCAATTAATCTGCAGTGAAGCTGCCAGAGTGATTGAACCCAAAGCCTCCCAACCTCTCAATTTTTCTAGAATCCAAGTTGGTGTTCCTTTAAGTTCAAAATGTCCAAACCTTGGAAGTGAACAGTCAAAACTATCCTTTTTTTGCCCATAATTTGGCAACTGAAAATCTTTATTCCTCCCCATCTCTGCAGTACTTCTGATGAGGCATTTACCTCCAAAATGAATGGTGCTTGGGCGTCTCAGACTCATTGGACAAGTTTCAAGCACAAGCCTCCAAAGCCAATTCTCCTTGCAGAACGCCCCCTCGGGGCTCTGTTACACCCCCTGGGGGAGCCCAAAGCCCGGGCACAGAGGAAGGCTCATATCCTGAGGGACAGAACAGAGAGCAGAGACAAGAGATAAGAGGTGTGATAAGGGCAGTGTCACATTGACAGGTACAAACCGCAGCCCCTGCCTCGGCTGGGCAGGGCAGCTGCGCTGCAGCAAGTCTGAGCAGGTTTGTGCTCCTCTGCTGGGGGACTCTGCAGCGCTCAGATTTCAGCTCAGGTACCCAGGTCAGAAAGCCAGCAGTGCAGAGGCTGGGAACGCTCCTCCTCGCACTCCGTGCCCCCTCTGCAGTGCTGTGGCGCATCCCCATGAGCACCTCACCTGAGCCATCAGCACCACAGCACAGCTGCACCTGGGCACCTCAGACACACTGCCACTTGGACACTTCCTGGGAGGTTCCCATACAAACAGGTCCCACCTTACATGACAAGGGGACATCAAACAGGTGGCTGTGGCCTTCAGCCACAGCCCTGGGGACACACATTCTTCTGGTAAGCAGTCTGATTAAAACTGGCAGAGGATGGGGAGTTTGGGGAAAAGGCATATAAATGATCACACTTAGTTGGAAGACTGATCCCTCTTCAACTGACATCAGCCACGGCAGAAAGTCAGTCTTGCACATACTGGAAACACAACAGGTAATGTCAGAACCATAAGATCTGAAACTACCAAATCTAAAGTTTATAATAGCAAAACTTGTTGAGTCATTAATAATTACTCTGCCAGGGAATAAGGCAATATAAATTGTTAGATTTTAATCTCTTGATTACTCAGACAGAACAGCCTGAAGTACAGAGTGCTTTTCTTTGGCAAGTACACTTCCAAGACAAGACACTACAACATTTTAAGAAATTAAAAAAGACAACATTCTTAAAATACTTCACATGGCAGCAAACCTGAATATTGGAATATTGCATGTGCTTTATTTATTTGAGCATCACCCATACCCTCAGCCACACAAAGATGGGTTATTTTGTTTCACATTGCATCATTTTCTGACCAGAAGGCAGACTTTGTGTCCCTGTGTGTCAAGCAAGTCCAAATGAACTCTCTCCCAGAGAGTCCTCCCTGCAGCAAACACACTTCTGGGAGAGGACCCATCAGCCTCGAGAGCAGATCAGTGGCAATTACTGCATCAAGCTGATGATACTGAGCTCAGGGAAGTACTTCATCCCATGCTGGGTCTCCCAAACACTGAGGATCATTTCCCTGTGCTGTGCTGCTGACAAGGATCCCCAAGCATCTGGCATGCTTCTTATGTCATCCGAATGTCTTTGATTTTAGCCAGTATTCTGCCAGTATTTCAAGCTGAAGAAGTTACTGGTTTATACCTAACAGCCCAAGACAGAATCATACATCAGAGCTGGCAGCAGCTCTGTGTTCCTGGGCAAGATGAAACAAGACTTGGTTTCTTGATACTGTGTATTTTATTTCCCTACTCCAACTGCTTTTGAAACAAAGTAACTTTTAACAATTTGCCCAGCAAACTGCCTTTCATAGCCTGCTCCAAAAGCCAGCCATGAAATAGATTTGCAAGGAAGGCTGGTAGTGCAACACTGAGTGAAATCTCTTAAAATACAGGGAAAATATGCAAGAAAATGAACCTGTGGTTCCCACAGCAACAGAAAAGCTGCCTCTCTGTGTATGCAGGTTAAATGATGCTCTGTGGTGTGATGGTGTAGAATATTCTATATTCACACGAGGACAGTGATGGCCTGTCCCTGAGACCTGACAATTCCAGGACAGCTGAGCAAGGAACGGTGATAGACGGGAAGCACAAGGGTTATCTCAGGGAAGAGTGAGCAAGTGGAATAGAAGTATCAGAAAAAAAAACATATCAGAGAAAAGGAATAGAAGTATCAGAGAGAAGAGAGAATTTGGGGGAACAGAAACTACTGAGAGCCTTCCTGAAAGTAAGAGCTGCAATTAACTCTCTCTGCTCCCTGTACAAAGAGAGTGATTGAAGACTCTCTCCCAACACACCTCTCACTGGCTGACATTGAGCATTTTCACTTTCTTCCCCGGGACTCTTCCCTTTCCTCCTTATTTAAGCATTTCTGGCCTAGTTTTGCGAGGGCTGTGCACCCACACTCCTGTGAGGGTAATGAGATTTGCAGTTCAGCAGCACACCTGAAATGCCAGACAACCGAGGGCTCCCTTGCAATCCGCTGTAATCCCGGAGGGAGCCTGTTTTGTAACAGCGACACTTCCAGCTGAGAGCAGCTCCTGGGCCTGGCCCCTGGGCCACCTGCAGCAGGAAGCTCCTGCCCAGGAGCAGGGTGGGCCTCCAGCTGCTCACAGCTCAGCTCCAGCAGGGATTTGGGGTGCAGAGCCAGCACCTGCTGAATGAGCCCCAGCCCTCCTGCTCAGGTGTGTACCCAAAAAAGGACTGGGCACATGAAAGAGGAATCAACACAAACCCTAAATGACACCCTCTGAAAACCCCAGCTTTAAAGCTGAGGTTATCAAACCGAAGGAAATCCCCAGCTGCAAGCTGCTACCTGGACAAAGCACTGTAAGACCTGAGCCATGCTGTGCACAGGACACAGTGCAGCTCTCCCTCCCAGGCAAACAGGCAGTTTGTTAACAGCCCCTCTGTCAAAAAGCCAAGGATTTAAAAATATAAAAAACCACTTCAGAATTTAGATCAGCAATTCCAAAACCAGTTTCAAGTTGTGTGTCAAAACAAAAGGACCGTTTCACACCACTTCTCAGGGCATCCTACCCAAACATGGCCTCAGGAGAGAAGTCCATCTAAAATGTGGTACTAAAGAAAACCTCACCTTATCCTTGGGAGGAAATTCTGAGACTAAAAACGTTTAACATCCTGTTTCAGTGGTTACAGGCAATTTTCAGCAAAGGTTTATGAAACTGGTTTATACCTTTTTGTTTGGGCTTGCTGCCTAGCCTCAGCTTGACTCTTGCATTAAAAACTCCAAACTTCCCATCCAAGGAAGAACTATGGAAGGCAGTTGTAGTGAAAGGAATCAGTAAGGCTGATATGCCTCAGTCTCCATTCATTCTTTATTTAATGGCTATAAAACCACCTTTTGCAGTCCTGCAGACATGGATCTCTTAAGTCATTCACACACTTCTCCTTCTTGCTCAATTTCTGGAATTTTCCACTGGAGCCCGAAGCTCCATCTGGTGGGTGTGGACACTCACTGCAAAACTGAGCAGGAATTAACTGTTTCCTCATCAACTTCGGTTCAGCAGGAGGAGTCCTGGGCACTGTGGCAGCTCTGTGCCCCAATCTGAAATACAAAATGGTCACATTTTGATTGCTCTGGGAACCACAACTCCTTCTTTCTGTTCCGATGAATAATCTGCTTCCCTAGGCTCTGCTGGGAACTCCTGGTGGATTTGCTGATTTTGATGATGTAGGCTGAGGTATGTTAAAGAATGCTGGTAGCTGTAGTTGAATGTTTTCTAAGGGATCTTTTCAACACACATGATAAAGGCCACATCAACTCTGGCAACCTCTGTTGCATTCTGAAAAGCACTCTGAAATCGTGTTCATTCTCTAGGGCACAAGAAATCCTGAATTAGAGACACCCATAGCTCCAGAATTAGGTTTGCACACCTCCTGCCATCTTAGAGAATATCTTTTGTGACTGTTCAAGACCTCCACAGATAAATGTTTATATGCACACAACATGGGCAGTTTAATCAATATTCAATACACATCCTCAGCGTGAGAGCCGGCCTTGTTCAGGGCTATTTCTAAAAGATTTTGGTGTGAAATGCAATAAAGCCTGCACATCTTGCAGAAATTTGAAATCCAGACTGGAGATCATTGAAGCACAAAGGATATTATTTGCTTACACCATGATATCCACACCTCAGTAATCAGGAAAAACGGCTGCATAAATATGCTCTACAATTCCAAAATAATCCTCATCTAGATTGTAGCTAACCATGAACAATCCCAGAATAAAAATAATTTTGGAAATAGAAGCACGATTAATGAATGAGCAGTAACCATTTAAATTAAATCAAGAATCATCTTTAAATTTTCAACCCAAAGCTCACAAAAACATTTGTGTAATTAAACAAAGCAGCACAGTAGTTGCTGTAAAACGTGCAAGAACAAAGCAAATAATCAATATACACATAATTTATGATTGGATTACACTGACTGGGAAACTGCAGCCAGATTAGACTGCAAGTGAAAATGGTCCCCTGCCCTCTGTGTCATGTTTCCTGACATCAGCACTGTGTCAACAGCCAGAGCAGAGCCCTGATACAGCCAGAGGAGTGGTCTGGGGCAGAGCAGCTCCTTCCCTCACCCAAACAGCGGTGCTGGGCTCTGGCCAAGCCTCGGGGCAGCAGGAAGCAGCTCCAGCCCTGCCCTGGCAGCTCCCACACACCCACAGACAGACACAGATACACACACAGACATAGATACACACACAGACAGACACAGATACACACACAGACAGACACAGATACACACAGAGGCACAGATACACACATAGAGGCACAGATACACAGGCACTCAGGTATTCACACCCAGAGCAGCCCTGCTGTGCCCTCAGCAGCCACAGGCACACAAAAGAGCACTGGAATACTTTCTCCAGCTCATCCAAAGCCCCGCCAATGCATGCTGTCTCAGACAGCAGATCCAGCAGATACTGGAGGGATCTCGCCAACTGGCTGCATCTGAGTTTTCCAAGGGTAAAAATAGGCACTGAAGGAGGCTGGTGCTGCTTGTTTTCCCTTGCCTTACACTTCACACACGCGAGGCACAAACGCTGCCATTACAACACGGGGAAAGGCTGTAAACAAGAGCTTCAGCTCAGTCTTACACTGCACATTTCTTACCTCTCCCTTTCTGTCTAAGCATAGCTCCCAAAGGCTCCAATCCCTGCCTACATTCCAGCGTTAGTCCACCTCAGCTACTGCTGTCTTCCATCTGCCTCAGGAACCTTCGATAGGTAATGGGCTTCATAACAACAGCAGCAGCAATGGGGAAACAAAACAAAAAAGACGATCACAAACTTGAGTTTGACTATTTAGGTGAAGAAAGCATTTTAAGACCACTATCTTGCCACTTAGACTTCCAGAACCATTTTGTCCCCTTACTGCTGCTGCTATGAAGCTGCCTCACCAACAGCTTCCTTGGCTCAACTGCAGCACGAGCACAGTGAGATCCAGAGTCCCATCAGAAATCAATGCACAGAGGGAGAACAGGGTGAAAGAGAGCATTGGCTGAGACCTGAGAGAGGAGCTGGGGCAGGGAAGAAACAGCCAAAAGTGAAGGCAGGCTTGAGAGCAGGCCCTTTCCTCCACCTGCAGGACTGAAGGAGTGGGAGGACTCCCTCGGGGAACAGCTGCTCAAACAGTTGCTTTATTTTTGTTTCTTGTAAATTGTTTTAGATACAACTTGAGAAGTAGACATTAAATGAAAGATTTTTGCCAAGTGATCTGCATGCATCTGCAGGTGAGATGTGTCCACAAGGTCAACTACACAGGCCTTCGACTCAACAGCCATTCTCAGTTTTCATCTAAATAATTTTTAATGCCACCTTAAAAAGCCAAACCAGTAAGGATATAAATGGTGGTAACTGAAAGTGACTCACTGCAGAAAAAATGGTATTTACTCCATTCTTACTCCAAACCATCAACCCTCATTCACATTCAAGAGCACTACAGAGAAATCAGAGACACTAAATGCAAGCTCCCGTTTGCCTTCTGACACCAGGGCTGCAGTGAAGCTCCGAACAATGGAATTCTTACCTGGAGGCACATGGCCCTCAGGTAGATAAACAGGAGTTACTCCCTCTCGAAAAGCCTTTACTCAAATCTGGAACACCCATCTGATTTTCAAACCAGACTTCAGTTCTTCCTGAAAGCTCCAAAGGAACATTTGGCCATCCTGCTTGGGAGAGCAAGGGCATTCTTCCCAAATGTGTCAGGCGAGGCAAAGTAAACCTCCCACATATAATGAAGGTATAGGATTTCTTTTTAATAAAACTAAACTAACATCAACAAAGGTTCTTTCTTTTCCAATGCAGAGACTCAGAGCAGCACCTTTCATTGTCATCTCCATCTCTTACACTATCAAGAAACGCCACTAGCAACAGATTTATTTATATGAGCAGAACTAGCTCCACATTAAAAATTATCCTGTTATAATTACGTTCATAGGAACCATACCCTAAATATACATATATATATTACATATATAAATCTGGGCACAGAGCAGCTCTTGACTCAATATAACAAAAAAAAATTGTGTGATGCTTGTTTAAACACAGGCCAGCATAGTTAGCTGCTGCCTTTTTAAACAAGCATGGAGCATGCATCTTAAAGAGAATAATCCCATGGCATGTAGCATTAATAATATACAAATTCAGCTGCACTAATGACTTTTAAAAATTTGTCAATTTTGCCCATGAAGGTAGAGCAGCTCCAATGGCACATGTGAAACAACACACTGAGCAGCTGCAGCCCCAGAGCTGTTCCCTGCCTCTCCTGGCACCTCTCCTACAGTCTTTAAACTAGTCCTCCTCAGATCTGATACTGCTTTGTTCATTCCCAGACAGAATTTAGTCTCCCTTAAACGTCTCAAGTAGTGGAGCAAAGATGACTTTCCCTTTCTGAAAATAAAACCCCACAAAATCCACCCAAACACATTTCCTACGAAGCTGCTAAATGCTACTTGCAGCTACCTCAAAACAAACACATTAACCCAGGAGCACCATCTTTGCTTCCACAAAATCACTTGATTCAATTTCTTTCTTTGCATCACTCAAATCAGCTGCCATCTTAATAACAAGCTATAAAATACACATTTGGACCGTATCACTCATGACTACTGATAAGATTCTGATACATTTCTGTATTCCAGGAATTCTACTGTAAATGTCAATGTTTACTTTCAGTATTTATGTTATTACAGGGTGGCAAAGCTGAATTGGGAATAATTAGCCATTATTCACCCTGCAATGTGTGAGCAGCACAACCCACCTGCCCCAGAACACGTGTCCTGCCTTTCCCTACAGCTCACAGTGCCCAGAACAGCACAGGGACTCTGGGCAGCAGCAACAAGTGAGAGTTCACACTTAGCCCACACACTGTGGCAATAACAGGGACCAGTGTGTCAGTGGCAGGGAGCACTTCTGACCACTGGCAGCTTCTGCCCTGCACACCCAGAAAATCCATCATGTTCCTTCTGTCAGTCTGAGGAGCACACACACCTTCCGGGGTGCTGAGCTTGTGCAGCTGATGCTGAATGCTGCAGGGCATGAACTTTCCAAAACAGTCAGAAGTTCCTCTTCAGTCTTCCTCTCCTGTGAAGACTTTTCATTGCCAACTGTGACACTAGGTCTGTCTCACCTGCAGGCAAATGAGTCACCTTTCACCTTCCCCTGCACATCCAACAGCAGCTACCTCCCTCAGCCCAACACAAGCGAACTGCAGGCTCTTCATGACAACACACCCTGAAGCAGAAATAGTGGTAACCTAAAGAGGTGCCTTCTACAAACCTGTCTGATGGACCAGCACTTCAATTCAAAACAAAAAAACTACTTTTAGTAATGGGGCACTAAAACGGTATCAGTTTTCAATGATCTCAGAGATGTCCCCTGGGAGCATCTCATGTCTGTTGGATACCAAGAAGACACTCCTGAATGCTAGTTGAAATAATGCTAAGTTGAGCAAAGGGCAGCTAACTACCAAAAAGTAGTGCAAAACCATCTAGTTTAGTATCAGTTTTGGAGAAGAAGTTATTTGTTGTGTGTCAAAAAGGACATCTCTAGTTAGACTGAAGGTGGAAGTATTTGCTGTAATAATCTTCAGAAAGGGTAACCATTATGTTACAACCAATCAACATCTGGTGTAATTCTCTTAATAACTGAGTGTTTCTCTTCTGTTGTCTCTTTTAAGATTTCAGCACATATCATGGTAGATGTCCATCTACTGATATCAAATTACTGCCCAACATCTGCAACTGCACATCTGCAAAGGAGCCAAGCTTTGGTTTGGTTTGTTATTAAAAGCAGAAAAAAAAAGGCTTTCCTGTTTCTTAAGCCGATTGATCCATCTTTCCCACCTAGAAGGATGACAGCTTGTGATTATGAGTTTGCAGAGTCCTGAAGTGAAAGTTTTCCAAGTAGGAGACCCTGCAGGAGGGAGCACTGCTGAGGCACACCAGGCTGAGCTGCACAGCAGCCAGTTAAGCTATGCTACCCTGACAGGCAGGAATCCTCTGCCTCCCTTACCTCACACCTCCAAACAGAAATAGAAAACAGCAGCAAAAATAAATAGAAACACAGATACGGAAAAAACTCCACAACTTAAGAAAAAGGGGGATTTCTCTACAAGGAATGCAAACCTCTTTAACCTACCCAACGGCCTAAATACACCCAACAACCATCAACACCGGGGAGCACCGAGTTCCGGGGCCTCTGCCCTGCGGTCCCAGACAAAGCCCCTCGAGGCTCGCCCCACACCAGGGGCTGCTGCAGCCCCGTGCCCAGAGTCGGGACAGCCAGCGGGCCCGCGAGCCCCGGCCGGGCGGTGACACGAGCCCGGCCCGAGCCGCCCGGTGCCCGGTCCGTCCCCCGCCCCCCGCCGCAGCGGTGCCCGGCGCGCAGGGCGCCCCCTGCCGGCTGCCGCCGCGCAGCGCCCCGGCCGGGCTGCGGCGGATTTCGGGGGGGCCGGGGTGTCACGCCCGCGGCCGCTGCCCGGAGGCACCGGGGGTGCGCCGACACCCCGGCACCGCGCAGCACTGCCACTTGTTTGGGAACCCCTGCCCGGGATGCAGCCGCCGGGGGAAGGGGGTGCGTGGCACGGGGGTATCTGTCCGGTGCGGCTGCCAGGCTCCGGGTTTGGCGTCCCTCGCCTTTGTCTCAGCACCGGGTGTCGGTAACTGCAGCCCAGGGCAGGGATGGGTGAGGCAACGGCGCTCCATCCCGCGGCTGCGGCTCGGGATGGCAGCGGCGGATCCCGCCTTTTCCCGCGGGCAGGGACCCCTCGGCTGCTCCCATTCATCGTGTCCCCGGCGCCGCTCCAGCACCAACTCCGCCGGCGGGGCCCGGTGCAGCTGCACACCGGGATGCCGGACGCGGCCGGCAGCAAGCGGTCCCGCTCCCTCGGGCTGCCGGGACACGTCCGTGTGGGGAAGGGAGGCGGCTGGGGCCGGCGGCGGGGAGGGAGCAGCGCCGCGGTCCCCGCAGCCGCCGAGGCTTCTCAACATGTGTGCGGGCGGGGAGGGGTCGATGCCAGCTCCGCAAGCCCGGTGCGGCGGGCAGGGCGGCGGGCACGGCGCGGGATGCCCGGGGGAGGGAGGGGGCGGTCGGGCGCTGTCCCCGCCCGGGTCGCACCGCGGACCCGCGCTCGCACCTACCTGACCGGGCTCTCCTCGCAGCGAGGGCGGGCTGGGGCGGGGGGGGCCGCCGGACCCTCCCCGGCGCCGCCCGGTCCCGGGGCGGGCGGGCGGAGCGGAGCCGCCGGCGGCGCGGGGGAGACAAAGGGGGAAATGACGGGGCGGGGGGGTGCAGTGTGCGGGGCGGGCGGTGCGGAGCAGCCCCGGGGGCGGGGGCGGCGGTCACTGGGCCGGGTGCCCGGGGCGGGGGCGCGGGCGGGGGCAGCGCCCGGGCCCCTCAGACAATACAGCCGGGTCCCGCTGCCCAGAGCCTGCCCGGGCCAAGATGGCGGCCGAGAAAGAGCGGAAGTGACGCCAGACCCTCATTAGCATACGGGACTCATTGTCCGGCGGGAGGGGAGGGGGCCGCGCCCCGGGGGGCGGGGGAGCCCCGGGGGTCCCCTCGGGACCGGCCCCGCCGCGCCCGCGGCACCGGGCGGTGACGCGACCCCGCCGCGGGGGGGCCCCCGCGGGGCGCACCGGGGCGGCCGCGGCCATGGCGGCGGCGGCGGCGGCGGCGGCGGTGGGATCTACCCCGGCCCCGCTAGGAGGCGCCGCGCCCTGCGGCTGGGTCCGGCGCGGGGATCCCTCCGCCGCGCCCCCGGCCGGGACTACATCCCGTCCTGAGGGGCCGCCGCCGCCGGGGCGGGGGCGCGAGCGGGCCGAGGCACGTGACCGCGGGGGGCGCGCACGTGACCGCGGGGCGGCCCCGGGAGCGCGCGCGGGCCTCGTGCGGCGGCGGCGGCGCCTCAGGGCAGAGCCCAGGCCGCGTCCGGGCCGCCCCCGCGGCCCCGGGGCATCCCGGCCCGGCCCGGCCCGGCCCGGCCCGGCCCGGCCCGGCCCGCTCTGCCCGCCCAGCCCGACAGGCCTTCCACCCCGCCTCGAGGCGGCTCGGGCCTGCCATGCCCATCTGTCGGAGGTCGCGAGGATGCTGAAGGGCCTGGAGCATCTCCGTGCTCAGGAAGGGCTGAGGGAGCTGGGGCTGCTCAGGCTGGAAGGAGCCCCAGCTGAGAGGGGCCTCAGGCCTGGCTGTCCCTGTGTATGTCCCTGTGTGCAGAGGGCAGAGCAGGCCCAGGCTCTGCTCCGGCCCAGCCATGGCCCCAGAGCCACAGACAGGGACTGATCCCAGCAATTCCCCAGCACTGGAGGCAGAGCTGCTGCCCTGGGCAGTGCCCAGCCCTGAGCAGAGGCCAGAGAGGCTGTGGGGTCTCCTTCCAGAACAGTCTGGACACAGTCCTGTGCCATGTGCTCTGGGCTGGCGCTGCTGGAGCAGGGAGGTGCCACCAGCTGAGCCACTGAGTCCCTCCCAGCCATGCTGACTCTGGGCTTGTGCCCATCGCGGCCTGGCTGGGGCTGGGGGTCCCAAGCCCAGGGAGTGGAGGAGGCGACATTGGAGGCGATGGCCACGTGGGAGCCTCGTGGGACACGCTTTGCTCAGCTTGCCATGGGCTGGGACAGTGGCATTGTCAGGGAATTCTGTGAGGCCACACAGGAGCTGTGTGATTTATGCGCTGCCACGCTCTGAAATCCAAATTCCTCACAGAACCACAGAATGTGCTGAGCTGGAAGGTGCCCACCAGGACCATCGAGTCCAGCTCCCAGCCCTGCACAGGAATACCTCCATGTGCCTTCCCATTTTGGGTTCACACCCTGAGAACAAGCCAGCGCCCAAAGGCGGGGCTGTGATCTTTTCTGCTGAGCCCTGTGCACGTGTGCAGAGCCACTGGACATCCCATTTTGCAGCAGGAACATTGGATTAGGACAAGACCCCACATGCAATTCTTGCTTGTGGATCACGATGCTGCTCAAGATCTCTTCAACAAACAAGGATGAATTCTAAAAAGCCCTCTAGGAGTGGCAGGGATGGATAGCTTTTGTTACTTCAGAAAGACACAAGCACTTGGAGGAGGAAGTGTAATTCCCTCCATCCTTAGTGTTCACACCCTTTCTGGTTCAGTGACACTGGAGTTCAGCCTCACAATGCTAGAAAGGAAATTTGATTCCTTGCCTGAAGTAAAAAGCAGAGAAAAGTTGTCACCAATTCTTTAGACTTCACGTAACTTAAGGGTCTTTTCACGTAACTTAAGGCATTTTCAGGTGACTGGTGTCCTGACAATCTGTACATGCTGTTTATCACAATTCACTGAAGTAGTGTTTATTAAGAATTTGGTGACATTTTGTTGTATCTCTGAGGCTGCTTTGGGACTTTCTGGCTCAGTAGGACATAGAAATCCCCTGCTTGTCACTGCAAGTCGCACCTGGGTTTCACTGGGTGCTCCCATGGCATCTTCACATCAGTGGTCATAAGAGTCAGGAAGTCACAAAATCTTTTTACATGGAAATGTAAATTAAAAAAGCAGGAAATACACAAAACTTGAAAACCAAAGCTGGTGCTTTGGTGTTAAAGAGCCCCTAGAACTGAGGTGCTTTGAGAGCTCTCTGAGACGTGTGGAATCTGTCTCAAGGAAGGAAAGCAAAGAGAGCTGGTTTGGTTTTCCTATAACAACATAATTCTGCCTTCCAAGAGTAGATATTTTTCCTCTGATGGCACAATTATTGAAGCATGTTATTGAAGCATGTTGGGAAACATTTTGAAACGTTGCTAAGTCAGGACCATGCTCAGAAACTCTCAGTTAACTTCATGGCTGCTTGAGCCAGTCTGCTCCTGCCTGAAATACACAGCCCCAAACCTGAGCACCTTCCTATTTCGACATTATTTTATTTGTGCCTTGCCACTGACCCCTTTTTAGCCATCACTTAATACAAAAAATACAACAGCTCCAGAAGAACCACCCACAGACCTACTCTAAGGGCTGGATTTGAGAAAGCAGAAGTGTCTGAAGGTTGGAGGAACTGAGTGTAGTGGGACATGATAATGCAGCTGGAGACAGAAATGATATTTGAGAGGTATTTAAGGGAGTGAACACAGCATGAAGATCTGTGCAAAGGACACAAGAGCTCAAATACAGAGACTTGGAATCCAGAAAGGAGAACTGAACAGGCTGTTGGGCATCATTCCCTGTCCTGAATTCTGGGAGCAAGGGAAGGTATGTAGTAAATTTGTATCTTGCTGTATATACTTATCAGAAGACAAGGTAAGAGAAGGTTGGGATTGAGATAGAGGTGGATAGAGAGTTCCCCCAGAGCAGCAATATCGAGGAGTTTCCAGCTGGGAACACTCCCAGCCATGATGTTGGTACTCAGTCCATGATTACAGTGCGGAAAACCATTTGAGAAGAGTTTAGAAACTGGAATTTGGCATGGGAGGGGATGAAACTAGACCCAGATAGGAGAGTGTCGGGAGGCAGAAACACTCAGTGCACAAGAGGGGTGGTGCAGGCAGAGGTTTTTAGGGTAGGGGAGAGAACAGGAGGGAAAGGAGATGTGGCAGCAGAAGCTGGAGCAGAAGGGAGCCACTTCCTGCCTCGGGGTAAAATCTGCAATGACAGGGCTGGGAAAACGGGGGAAGGACGTGAGGGAGTGTGAAAGCAGTCCTGAACGATGGACAAGATCTTGTTCTCATTCAGCTCAGGAGGGTTCTCGTGGTGCTTTGCAGTGTGACAGCTGTCAACAGAGAGCTGGGGAAGAAAGATGAGAATTGACAAAGTTTGTGTGAAAAGATTGATGGTAAAGCTAAAATTCAAGCAGTGGGGAAGAAGGAGAAAAGGAGTCTTGACATAATTTTTCTCCTGTGTGTACAGAGTGAACAAAATGAAACCGAAGTTGATGCTAATAGTCTTAATCTACTTTTTCTATTGCAGAAGTGGGTATTGTTCCTCACAATACAGCCACTGGAAAAATCAGTAAAATCACTGCATTATAAGAGACGGAACACTTCACACTAGAGGAGAGACAATTAGCACTCCCAAGCTGAATAGCTTTAATTGCACATGCATTGTGCTGCTGCATGAGGTCAAAACTGTGCCCAGATTGATCCTAGTACTAGTTCAGGAGCAGTGTCATGCTTGAGTTTTATTCAAATACAAAATAATTAAGACAACTATTGATGGTTTTGCACACAACGTAATTAATTATATAATAAATACAAGTAAGTTAATCAGCATTAGGACCACTGATCTCACAAAGATCTTTAAGACCCACTAAGCCACCTAGCTCCTATGATGCTCAGGCACCTGCCAGCATTGGTGCCAGTTTCTGTTGAACAGTCAGTTCAGGGGCAACTTCCCATTTTATGCTCTCTGCTTTGTTGAAATCCCTCTCAATGGCTCAGTTTCCAGATCTAGTTTCGGATTAAAAGATGCAATTCATTTTTCTCTCTCTGGTTCTAATATAGTTCCCCCCGGACAGTAACAACCAGTCTATAAGAAAGTTTTTAATTGCCACAATGCCTGGAGAGAGAGGGTAAAATGTGGCAGGAACAGAGGAGGAGATGATGCTCAAAGTTGCTGTGCTTGGCACTGGTTACTCTCTTTGCCCATGTCTCCTGCAGCATGGCACAGGGGAGCTAATAAACATGTTCTAAAGCAAGAAAGGGTTTGATAAGCAGTCCTGGCCCCTGCACAGCCCCTGCTCCTGCTGATCCTGGTATCAGCACTTGCCTCAGCTCTGGAATTGCCAGCCACTGAAATCTGTCGCTGAAGTCATCCCTGCACCGAACTCAGCAGGCAATCTGTCACTGAATTCATTTCTGCCAAGACTGCAATCCAGGCTTGTACTTGGGATCCTGACAGGCCCTCAAATAAATATTATTGATTAGTCATCATTATATTTTACTGTTGATATGCAGAAGGTTGTGGAGCCTTGCAGTTGGATTTCTACATAGTCCACTGGAAAATCTATTTGATTGTAGTGTTTATATTGGCAGCGAGGTTCATCGTTATTGCAGGCTGAGGTGGAAGTCTCAGATTTTGTCAAATCCCAAAGCAAAAGTGAAGCTGACTCCCCTGAACCTCAGAGCAGACAAATCCTCACCAAAGAGAGCAGCTAGGGATCTGGGACTGACTCTGGATTCTCATCCCAGAACACAAACAAGCGAGGCCTCGGGGTCCGAGTGGTTGTCCCAGCTTCAGCATCCTCCTGGGTCGGAGGGACTGAACCGCTGGGCCTTGTACCTGACCCCCTAAATCTGCTCAGGGACAGGGAAGTCAGTGCCAAACGTGAGTTACCTTCTCCCCCTGCATTCAACACGCTCCAGCCCTGCTCTGAACTGATGGGAGCCAGGAAGCAATTAAAGCTCCTGCTCCTGCCAGATGATTGAGTGCTTGCAGACACAGATTCCTGAGAAAGTATAATAGAGAAAGTGCATTAGCAGAGTATTTGTGCCTTCCTAGGAAATGAATATGGATGTAATTAAGAAAAGCTGATTTATGTGGAACTGTAAAGCCAAGGACATAAAATGAAAAATTCTCAGTAAATGTCAAGTCAGTGTTTTGTGGTGGCCAAAACAAGGCAAGGAGAGTATTGCAATGGTATTAAGGAACTGATAATTAAAATGCCACTATATAAATCCCTAGTACATTAATATTTAAGACATTATATGGGGTTCCAAGCACCTGATCCTCAAAGATTCTAGAAGTGCTGTTTCCGCTATAGTCTGTTACTAACATTTTGAACAGCAAGATCACAAGACTTTCTTTTGCTAGGGAAAGCCAAATAGTTTCCATGGTGTGTGTGGTGAAATGTGTGTGTTTGTAGATCTCACTAAGGCAGGAAAGCCTGGATGTTCCTAATGCTTCCTGTGCCCATGGGATCCATGGATTACTTCCTTCAGAGCGGCTTCCCGCAAGCAGGTGAGTGCAGACTGAGACCAGTTTTTCTAATTTCAGGCACTATTGTGTCTGCTCATGTCCTGATGCCATGGAGCTCTTGGGTTTGTTCCTTTATAGCACTTTTTTTCCTGATAAATCCATCACTTTTAAGCATAGTGAGAAATGTCACCTATTTACCAGAAACCGGACTGCCCTGTCACATTTCAAACTTTCACACACTGCAGCACACAAAATACTCCTGTACTGTCACCCTGACTGATATGTGAAAGCACCTGCCTCCAAATGTGATCTCATCAATAAATGAAGGAATTTTACCAGGTAATTTTCATAATTTAAAAAGTAGCCATGGAGCTTCCAAAAGCTAAACCCTAATTCACAGCAGTCAGGTGATGAAAAATTCATACACGGGACTTCAGTTATATATCCCTATAAAAATAAGGAAAATATCAACTTCATGAGGCTTAATTGCATTCCAGCAAATGATCAGCATTATGTAAATTAAAAAACCCTCATTATTTGGTCATTAAAAATTTTGTAACTATTTTTAACCTAATGGTTTTTTCCTATGAAACCTTCAAATGAGATATAAATAGATAAAACCTATTTACTGCAGATTTCACTGACCCTTAAATCCAGAGATGTATTTTTGTGTACATTATTGCTCTGATTAGTCTGCAGCAAATGAAATTGTGTATAATTTTCTGAAAAAGTACAGGTAAATGTCACAAAATGTACAATTCAGTCACTGTGATCCAGTTACATGTGGATTCAAAATCTGCATCTTTTATTATCTGAAAGCAAATTCCATCTGTAGCATTTGCTTTGGACGGTCAGCAAAGAAGAAACTATCAGAATCTGTACAGCCCCATTAGAGAACAGAGGACTAGCTCTAAAGCAGTCCACTAGAAAATAACCTTTATTGCAAGTTTTGTTGAATTATTTTTATCAATGTGATGACTGTGAAATATAAATTTATCATTTATCTGCAGACTTTCTAAATTTTTTCTAACATTAACAACTGCATCTAGTGTACTAAAGGAATGCAGAAAAACATAAGCAAAATAGGCAGCATTTTTAAGATACTTGTTGCTTCTCCTGTCACACCATTAATTTCTGACTCAGGTGTCCACAAACGCCACAGGTATCCACAAAAAAAAAAAAAAAAAGGACATATTTTTAATATAGACATACAAAGCCATTGTCAGAATAATCTCATTCTCCTCCCAAATGCAATTTGATTGCAAGTGCTTCATAATTTCTGAATTCTGGCTCTATCAAGCCATGAAACAAAAACTTGCATTGCCCTATTTGTACTTCCTTCCTCAGGACCTGGAGCAAATACAGACTTCACTTTGCAAACTGGTACTTGTCATGGAGAACATCTGCACTATCTTCCCTGAGTGAATGGGGTCTTGTGTTCCCCTCAACCTGGTGAGGTCCCACTTCAGACTCTAAACAGGTTTAGTTTCTAAAGAAGGGGAGGAAAGGGACTCATCTGCTTCTGGACAAACACACAGAATACAAAATTATTCCACGCATATGGTTCCCTTTCCTATCCAAAGAATATTCCTTCCCCCCAGTCTAGGCACAAACCACTGAACTCTAGAGTCCTCTTACACTGCCCCAGCCATGAGCACTGCTTTGGAGCTGCTTCATGGCAGTGTGTACATGTGCTGAGGGAAAGAAAGGACACTAATTAGGATCTATTTAAATTAATATCTGCAAACCACAGGACAAAGACAGGACACATTCCAAGGGGGTTTTTGTCCTTGCTCGTCTTTATTTCAAAATTATCCTTAGCATCTGCTGAATTATGATTCATTTCCAAATGCAAAAGATCATTTAGCTTTGTGTTCTTTATTAAGACAATTATTCTTACAAAAATAGAAAAGCATTAGCCTTTATTAATTTTTAGTTAAACATACAGTCCATTTCTGTCGAAGGGAGCATTCTGGGCTGCAGAATGTTTGATTTATTGTTGATGGTGTCTAATTGTTAGGTCACAGCAGGTCTTCTGGCCACCACAGAAATGATCAAGCTTTTGCCATTATACGTTTAAATCTACACAGACATCAGAAAATATTTGCCTAGCAAAATTACTTTAGGATGAACTCTCAGGTTGTAGCAAACAAGGTCAAGAGCCCCTTTAGGAAAGAGACAATTTCGTTGCCTCCCAGTTTGGATTCTCCATAGACACGGTCCACAAAGGAGATGGGAACCTGTTGAAACAAGCAAAATTGGTTTTGAGGTTCAAAACCGAAACCATCAGAAGTTCTGGAAACAAAAGAAGGGCCTTTGAGCTGGAGCTTGTTCAGGCATGGGGAGGAGGCAAGCACCAGGCTGGCTCCTTTGTGGCAGTTCTCACCAGGGCCTGCAGTGGTGCCCCACAGCTGGGGAGTGTGGAATGACTTGGTTTATCACCTTTCAAGCTGATCCAAAGACATTACTCATGGCTGGATGATCCACCCAGGCAGAGCAAACAAACAGCTCACGAAGCGTGCAGCATTTCCTCATCAGCCAAACTCAGAGCCTTTGAGTCAGTGCCTCAGGAAGCACACAGAACAGCTCAACCTCACCCTGCCTGGGAGATGACTTCAGAACATGACAGTGCCTATTGTACAAGACCTGTTTTTATCAGTCTTTGGCCATTTTATAGATTATCTGCAGCATTTATGGGCATTTGACACATTAATTTTGGTCTCCTTCACAAAGTGACACTGTCCAGATGAACTCACTGCTCATGAGATGTTGGGAACGTTCTGCTTTCACTCCTCTGAGCACACACAAGGGACACGTGACAGAACATTCTGTGTTAGAATATTCAACCATTTCCATAATGTTTGTCTGCAAAATTGAAATACTTCAGAACTACAATAAAGAACTGTACTTGTAATAGGCACTAAAAATTGGCTTGGTGTTTTGCTGGCAGTGTCAACCAGAAATCATCTGGCAAGAGGAACACACAAATCCCCAGTCCTCTGCACGTGTGCCAGAGGGTCTCTCACAATTCCAGCAGGTCAGGCCAAGACACAAAAGAGCCCAGGACAAGAAGATGGGAGGAAGATGCCCAGAAAGGCAGGCAGAGAGACTCAGCAATGACTCTGCTGTCTTAGCAGTGTCACCTTGATGATCCCAGTGACAATCCTGGCAACTCCACACAGCTGATCTGCAGGAAATGGGCAGAAGTCACTGAGTGACTGGAGCCAGGGCAGGATGGCACAAGTGGCACTTCCTGACCAGGATGAAGAATAGTTAACATCTCATCTAATGAGGGGACTCCAGTGTTACCCTTTAGCACAGGAATTGAGCACTGAGCTGTTTCTGGGCTTCTGCCTTCCTTGCACAAGAGGTTCCCTCATTGGTCTCACAGGCTCTATTCCATGTGCTGGAGAACACTGCACACCTGGTGAAGCACAGCAGAACAGGAGAGATGTGTGTACAACTGTTCAGGTACAGCCTGTGAGTCCTCATCAGCCATTTATTCCTTTGAAACTGGCACAGCTCAATCTCAATTCCCAACTCTGCTGAAGAAATATTTTTTCTTGGGATGCTGTTCCACAAGCAAAAAAGGTGGGAGAAAATAGTTGCTTTGTTGTGAGGAAATGCTCTACCCTGTGTCGATGGAGAAATGCCACATGTGAAGTTTAGAGAGAGAAGTACAAGCACCACAATTCACTGACAATTCATAGTCCTGGAAATGAGGACGAAGAACTGGCTCTGAGATTCTCCTGCAGAGAAACTCCCAGTGAAGCATCTTTAAAGATGCAGCAAGAGCAATTCAATGAAATAAAAAAGGCAGCAGACTGCTGGAGATAGAGAATCTAACAATTGCATGGAGTTTTTTCATTGACTGTAGACAGCACATTCAAGTAGTTTAGAAGCAGAAAGTTGTGAGAACTGAAAAGTTGGAAAATAACAAGGCAATAGTTGACAGAGAACAAATCTGAAATAGAATCAGGCTGCTGGAAAAATGAAATACTTGTAAAGACTTGAGTAGAGATGTCTGTACAATAGCAAGCAGGGAAGAAAAGGCTCAGAGCAGCTTTGTGGTGTATTTTGACTTCTTTCCCTCCTTTGAAGAACCTTGTAAAACTGTGTGCTGCAAAAGGAACGGCAACAGGAAGAGGGCAATAAATAACTGCACTTCAGGTCTGGCATTCACCTGACAAAGCTGGAAAACCAGAACTCTACACATGTAATTTCTTTGTATTAAAAGCTTGGCTGCTTCCTGGAAGTACTCAGAAGTCAGCAATGTGTGTCCCCTGGAAGGGAAGCACAGTGTACCCATCCCAGCTGGCCCCATACCTCTCCAACGGTGAATCCCAGCTGCCGAGCCCGGACAATCATCTCCATCTGGAACACATATCCTTTAGAAACACACTTCTCCATCAGCTTCTGTAAGACTTCTTTCCTGTACAACCTGTAAACAATTCCAAAGGAAATAAAGCCTGAAGCCCAGTTTCTGGAATTTAGAAATCCAGACAGAGTGTAGGAATCTGAACTGCAATCACTCAGCTCATTACTATTTATAAACTCTCTAATGAGGTCATGGGAGCAGCAGTTCTTGCAATCTAATCCACTGTTCCTTCCACCCTTTCCAAACAGATTTCACAGTGCACAGTAAAGAACATCTGTTCTTACTCCAGTTCCTTGACCAGCAGTTTCTTAATTTCCAACAAACTTTAGGAACTGCAAACCACAGCCTACCTGAAACTCCCTGTTAGATCTGATGCCCCTGGTCTCAGCAAGACCTGAGTCAGAAAATTGGCTCCACGACTGTGAAAGAAAACATTGATGTCAGAGTTGTTTAGTACAAAAAGATGGGCACTTACTCCAGCCATGAAAAACCAGGAACAATCCAGATCCACCTCCGCATCAGACTGCAACACAGCTTGTGCTCCAGATTCTTTTCAGGATAAATAAATCAACATGAACTGTTGTCTGGGAGGGACAGGAGCATTCCAGCTGTGCAGGCTGAGGGTGTCCCTCCCACCTGCCAGGGCTCAGCCTCAGCCTGTTCCCTGGATGCTGGAACTGGATGTCTGTCCCAACCTGAGGCCACTGTTCCAACCCCTTTTCCCAGCCCACCTGTGTCATTCCAGTCCTTCTGGGTGGATTTGAGCCAGAGAACTGCCAGTGGTGGGTGCTCCTGGTATTCAGTGTGACTGCAGTGCCCAGCAGGCACAGCGCTTCTGGGGGCTGAGGAGTTCAGCTTACAGGGATGGAGTACTTGGAATTATTATTTACAAGTAACAAATTTCTGTGTGAAGAGCTGGAAAGTACTAACCTGATTAACTTTCTTTTCAAATCCCAGCCATACACTCCTCCATTTCCTTTATATCTTGTTCCAGACACAATATCAAAATTGCCTTCTTTCTGCTTTCTATAAACAATTGGTTGTATCAGAAAAACTGGAAGAATGTTTCAAAGTTCAAATTTCAAAGTAAGAACAATCACTCTTTCAGTACAAAATCTGTATTTTACAAACTTCTGAACAAATAAAAAGAGAGGAAAACAATAGTTAGGGTGGCTATGAGCATTATTCAAACATCTGTTAACTGTTCTCTTATAAAGAGCTACTTCAGGGAATCTAATCATTATCTTTTACCCACTGTGCCATAGAATTTCATAGACTGCCTCATAAATAATTTATAAAGATCAACTTTCATACTATAATCGGCACCTACCTGATAAACTCTGGAATAAATTTTGGCTGAAATGAAAGAAAGACAGATCAGAAAAAAGGGCAGGGGTAAAATAACAGCAAGCCCTGGAAAGTGAATTCCAGCAGACTGCAGCAGAGTAGATGAAATGCAGCCTTACATGGTGGGAGAGGTCAGCATCCATGATAACGATGAAATCCCCCGTGGCATACTTCATTCCATGAATGTAAGCAGTGCCTGATGGAAACAGAAACAACTGCCCTCACTCTTCTAACGCAGAAACGCACAGAGAAACTTCACCTGAGGATGGGCCACTGCTTGAAATGTCATTTACAAAGCACCACCTGCACTCAGGAGCCTCAGGAAACAGACTGGGCTCCAAATCATCACCAATCCTTCACGCCCCATCCTGGGCTCAGTGGGTCAGGGCAGCACCGAGGGTCTGGTCTGAGCTTCTGGGAAACGTTTTACAAACACACTGGGATTTTTATGTGCTTGTTTGTTTACAACTGGATAAAAATGTGTTTCTGCTTTTGGGCTTTACTGTGATTTTCTCTGGACCTTTACACACTGAATCAATCAAAGTATACAGCAGATTCTTTTATTTGCTTTTACTAATCAGAGTTCATAAGAACTTACCCAGGCCCAACTTCTTTGCTCTGGGTCTCAGAAGCTACAGGAGATATAAAAAACACATAAATGACTTGACATGCAGTTTTAGAAAAGACTGAAATTTCCTATTTTTTTTTTCTTAAAACAATCTCCATAAATGCAACTTAGTCCAAAAATACTTTAAAAAACTTGGCATTTATGCAGTAACAGATTGGAAAAGTATCTGACTGCCACTAAGTAAATGACAGCATCTTGTATATAACTGAAGGTTATACAGTAATATATTACATAGATAAAAAAACTAAATAAAAAATTCCTGTTCTTAAGGAACGTAATGAGACAGATTAAAAATAAATCATAAGCCCAGCCCAGCTTTCATCTTTCCAACTTCCTTACTCCTGCAGTCAATTAAAATGAAATTAAATCTTATCCAAACCCCATCTTTCCCTCAGGCCTGCACCAAGCACAGCAACACTCACAGTCATTGCTCAGGAGCATGCAGCAATGCACCAAGGACTGAAAACATTTTGCAATGAATTCATGACCTTGCATATTGGTCAGAATGAACTATCCTGAGCTTACACTTGTCTAAAGTGGTGTACAACTTGTTTAAGGATGTGAAGAAAGAATTCAGAGAATCCATCCCAGTTCTCAAGGACTTACAGTACTTTCCAATAAAAAAAAAAAAAAAGAAAAAAAATTACTGAATACACAACTCACTATTTTATCTGATCCATATATTTTTTCCAGTTGCTGAGCAACTTCCTGCGTCCCATCCGGGCTTCCATCATCTATGATGATAATTTCGTAGTCGATCCCACTGAAACGAGAATGATTTCCCAATGAGCAGGCGGGCTGCCCAGGAGGGCTGGAGTGCCCATCCCAGGAGGTGTCCCGGGAAGGGCTGGAGGTGGCACCCGGGACAAGGTGGGGATGGGGCACGGCTCGGACTCCATGTTCTGGGGGGATTCCCAGCCCAGTGACGGGTGACTCGCTGCGGGGCAGGGACACTGCCCTCCCCACGCGTGCCCCCGCGGGTCGCGGTACGGCCGGGCATTCCCCAGCCCCGCAGACACGGCTGTCACCGCGCAGCTCTGCCCGCATCCCGCTCCGAGCCCCGGCCCCGGCCCCGGCGGTGTCCCCGGAACCTGTCGCTGAAGGTGCGCGCCAGCAGCCACACGACGAGGGGCAGGTTGTCGCGCTCGTTGTAGGTGGGCAGCAGCACGGAGACGCGGCCGGGGCCCCGCGCCGCCATGGCGGCAGTGACGCGGCGCCGCGCCGGAAGCGGCGGGGCCGGCGGCGGCGGCGGCGGCCATGGCGGGGGCAGCGGCGGCGCGGCTGCGGGCCGAGATCCGCCGGCGGGAGCGGGAGCTGCGCGGGCTGCGCGAGCGGCTGGCGGCCGAGCTGGCGCGGGGGGACACGGCCGAGCAGGAGGAGGACGGAGAGCCGGAGCGGGACGAGGGAGCCTGTGGGGCGCGGCAGCCCTCGGCGGCCGAGCCGGCGCGGGGGGACGCGGGGGACGCCGAGGATGAGGACGGAGCCCGCGGGCTGCGGGAGCGCCTGGCGGCCGAGCTGGCGCGGGGGGACTCGGGGGATGCCGACGAGGAGGACGAGGACGACGAGGACGAGGAGGAGGACGGAGCCCTCGGCTTCCCCGCGGAGCTGCCGCCGCTGCCGGCGCGGTCGGCGCTGAGCGCGGCCGAGATCCTGCGGTACAGCCGGCAGCTGGTGCTGCCCGAGCTGGGCGTGCGGGGGCAGCTGCGCCTGGCGCGGAGCTCCGTGCTCGTGGTGGGCTGCGGCGGGCTGGGCTGTCCGCTGGCGCAGTACCTGGCGGCGGCCGGCGTGGGCCGCCTGGGGCTGGTGGATCACGACGTGGTGGAGACGAGCAACCTGCAGCGGCAGGTGCTGCACGGCGAGGCGCGGCGCGGGCGGCCCAAGGCGCGCTCGGCGGCCGCGGCGCTGCGGCGGCTGAACTCGGCCGTGCAGTACGTGCCGTACCGCGGGGCGCTGCGGCCGCGCTCCGCGCTGCGCCTCGTGCGCCAGTACGACATCGTGGCCGACTGCTCCGACAACGTCCCCACCCGCTACCTGGTGAGCGACGCCTGCGTGCTGGCCGGCAAGCCGCTGGTGTCCGGCAGCGCCCTGCGCCTCGAGGGGCAGCTCGTGGTGTACAACTACCGCGGCGGGCCCTGCTACCGCTGCCTGTTCCCCCGGCCGCCCCCGCCCGACACCGTCACCAACTGCGCCGACGGCGGCGTGCTCGGCGTGGTGCCCGGCATCATCGGCTGCCTGCAGGCGCTGGAGGTGCTGAAGATCGCCTCGGGCATGGGCTCCTCCTTCAACGGCTACATGCTGATGTTCGATGCCCTCGAGGGCCGGTTCCGCAACATCAAGCTGCGGCCCAGGAAAGCGGACTGCGCCGTGTGCGGGGACAACCCCAGCGTCACCTGCCTGCAGGATTACGAGGCGTTCTGCGGCTCCTCTGCCACGGACAAGTGCCGGGCGCTGCAGCTGCTGCCCGGCGCGGACAGGGTCTCCGTGCAGCAGTACAAGGAGCTGCTGGACGCGCGGGTGCCGCATGTGCTGCTGGATGTGCGGCCGCCCGTGGAGGCGGAGATCTGCCGCCTGCCGCACGCCCTGCACATCCCGCTCCGCAGCCTGGAGGAGAAGGACGCGGAGTCCCTGCAGCGGTTACAAAAAAGGATTTGCGAGGAAAAGCAGAGGACTGAGGACCAAACCCCTCTCCCTGTATATGTTGTTTGCAAGTTAGGAAATGATTCCCAGAAGGCTGTAAAAATTCTTCAGGAGTTACCTGCCAAAGAATTTGGTTCTGTGTTAGCTAAAGATATTAAAGGGGGGCTCATGGCTTGGGCCACTAAAATTGACTCAACATTTCCTCAGTACTAGAATTTTAAATGGTGGAAAAAACCCCATGCATTTTCTGAGCAAGTTCTATAGGGTTCCATCTCCTCTGTGTAATGGCTGTATCACATGGGAAAACCAGACAGAAATACCATACTGCTTTTTTATGTTATCTTTTTTTCTTAAGAAAATTGCTTATTTTTGTAGCTGTCTGATTATTTTTATAAAAATGTAAATCTATCCATGAAAATGGAAAGAAATGTGTTCCTTGGTTATGGTTTAATAGTAAAAATTTGGCATAACTGCTGACTTGTGCACGTGATGATTGAGAATATCCTTATTAGCAATTGTAACCTGGAAAACAACAAAACACAGGAATCATGTTATTACTCAGTCTCTGAACTGCTTAACAAATTGAAACAGTGCATGAAATGAATAAAAAATAGTTATTGTTAATCTCTAGGTGGTCTGTAGCACTATTAATCTGTGACAGGGAATTGCCAGGACAGCACTAACGAGACCATGGTGGTCAACACCTTTCAGTTCTGTGTAGGAGCCGTGTGTATTTATGGACTGGAACACCACCAGGGTGTTAAGGACTTCCAGAGCCATCCATCCTCCTTTGTTGGATGGCAAAGCAGTGATTCCCCAGCTTGAATAGAGAAACTGAGGTTAACTGTTAAGAAGACATAAGTTTGACCCCTGAAAGTTGGTAAAACAGACAGAAAATGCTTTTATCAGTGCTTAGAAGATTTCAGAGATTGAGAGATGATGATTATCCTCCCTCCTGCAAGGACAAAGACCTGTTTGCTGAGTTTTCTCCCTGTTGCTGTGGCAGTGGCACCTCCCCTGTTGGATTTGCTGGCTGGCATGAAGAGCTCTGCACATCTGGGGAGTGTCTGTACTTAACTGAATGAAAAGAAGGAGAAATAAATAGCTTCTCAACAGAGCTGCCTGAGGCCTCATCACCTCAGCATAGCAATTATCTCCTTATATTAATTAAGGTATGAATTTCTTTACTTTCTGAGGAGGAAAGAAACACCTGTCATGACTAATCTTCACATTGTACCAGGGGAAAAAAGGAATAGTGCCATTATAATTAGTAGTTGAAAAGGTGTATTTTGGTAAAATAAATTTGAGAACAGCCACACTCCCAGCTGCGTTATAACATACCATGGTTCTAGCAGTGGCAGTCTCGTGAAGGAATAGCTGGAAATTTGTAAACAGAGAGTCAGATCTTGCATTTTAGAGAACAATGAAAACATGAAAGGCCAGGACTTAAAGTAAACTTCAGTGTTTGTGGTGTGCTTGTGGAGGCACAGCTCAGTCCCTGGTTGTGACTGGGTTCTGGGGTTTCCTCTCTTGGGAATTAGAAGCCAGGGGCACTTGTTGAAATGCCTGGGTTTAAATTTTTCTGTCTTGACTGTGATTTCACTGTGATATCAAGAAGAGACTGGAATGTAAAAGGCAGCAGGAGCAGTAACTCTGTAATACCCACAGTGGTGCTGTGTCACACATCTCAGTGCCCTCACAAAGGCATTCCTTTCTGTCATTCCAAGCAAGGTGAACCCCAGGATTTGGGGAGAAGGGAAAAGCTCTTGGACTCTCAATCTGAGTGTGTAGAAGTTGTGGGTGAAGTATTTTCCCTTGTTCCAGGATTGTTTTGCCTGTGTGTTCTCCTGTAAATGCTGTCCTTGGCAATGCTGGATCCTGAAGACAGGCTGAACAATCAAGGATCATAAAATCATAACTAAGCCCAAAGCATTCTTATGATTGCCGGCTTATCTTTTGTTTTGACTTGCTTCAGATCTTCAATTCCAAACATGCAGTGCTTTCTCTGTTCACTGGGAGAAGCTCTCCTTAGGAATTCTAAGTGGAGCACTAAAATGTTGTGATTTGTATTGCTGCCCAAGCCCTGCTGAAAGGTTGGGGTGTGCTGACACTGTGGATGAAGAGAAGCTGCTTTGGCCAGGGAGCTCTGAGTGTGGCTGGGCTCTGTTGGCAGGAGGGATGAGGTCAGGACAAGATCTTGGCCTTTGCCCTCGATGTCATGGGGTTGCATTTTCTAATAAAAACTTCACTGTTCAAAACAAAACTTTGCATTGGGTCCTTAAAATACTCCAAGCATAAGTTTATCCTTTTTTTTTTTTTAAATGTGAAAGCTTTGAGCTGTCCTTTGTGAAACTACAGAAAGAATAATGTCAGGGCTGTGTGCTAGGTGGCAGTGCAAGTTAATAAACCACAGCTCTCCCGAGCTTGTGAGATGCAATTCAAGCTTAGCAAGAGCTGAGGTCCCTTGTACAAATCCATCATTGTGCAGGTCTTTTGGAAAAAACACCAGGGAAATAAAATAAAATGGAGATGAATATTAAAATGGATATGGATTAGGGTAGCAAAATTTGGAGCAATGTTAAACAACAGGAAAATGCACCCACAAATTAGTTTGTGGCATTAACCTCTTGTGTTGCTTGGTTAAATATAGCAGCCCTGCTGCTCTACCTCACTCTGCAGCTTCAGCATCTCGGTGGGGAAATATGTACAGGGCAGGAAAAGAAGCAGAGAAAAGCAGAATAAGGCAAAAGACAGAGAAGAAATGCAGAGTTTGCAAAGTTTTATTCCGCACTCCTTTGGTGCACATCACTTTCTCCCCAGTCTCTGCTCTGTGTGTGTTGTGTTGAAATTTTACTCTAGTGAGCAGGTTCCAAGGAACCAATTTAGTAAAGGTGTTCTCAAAGTTGTAATAGCTCAAGTTCATGGGCTGTGGGCCCTGGACAAGGCAGTGGGGCATTGCACCTGCTCTGATGGGAGCACTGACAGAGCTGCAGCCTCTGTGCTCCCCTGAGAGCAGCAATGCAGCTGGGACACTGCTCTCACCACAGGAAAAGAAAACCCCCTCTGTTGGCCCATTCTCCAGGCTTTTAGCCTTGCTGTGCTCGTTTGATCTTGTCTTTACAGTATATTCTATGAGATCGATTCAGAGCCAACTGAAATGGATCTGTGTGCTGGTGCTGCTTTGCCCTCTTGTTCTTTGCATTGCAAAGTACCTGCAATTCTGCTTTTTCCTACCCCTGCTAAGAACAAAAAATAGCTGCCCTCCAAAAGGATGGCTGTCATGTGAACCCCAGCAGAAAAGCAAGTGCTCCAAATTCACTCTAGTCCTGCTGTGGTGCAAGTTTTCCAGCCAGAGAAGAAGCTATTCCTGGTCTGCATGAGGGCTGCTGAAAATGAAGGGATGCCCTGGGATCAGGCAGCAGGCACAGGCAGCAGGCTGGGACAGCGTGTGCACAGCCCCAGGCTCTGGGTGCTGCTGTCCCTGCCGGTGCCCTGGTCCTTGCTGGGCTCACGGGGAAGGAAGGGCGCTGCAGGGATGTTCCTGCTGGCTGAGGAAGCTCTAGTTCGGCTCACAAGGTGTTCGTGCTGTTGCTAGGAGACCAAATCCCTGCTGGCGAGGCAAGGTTATCTCCAAATTTAAAATGGCTCCTTGGCAAGTTGTCTGGGAAATGAAGTCTCTTAGGAAAATGGGCATTTACCTGCTCAGGAGCAGGGGAAGGAGTCATGGAGCCGCAGGATGGTTTGGGTGGGAAAGGCCCTTAAAGCTCCTCTTATCCCAAGCCACCTTCCACCATCCCAGGCTGCTCCAAACCCCATCCCAGCCTGGCCCTGGGCACTGCCAGGGATCCAGGGGCAGCCTCAGCTGCTCTGGGCACCCTGTGCCAGGCCTGCCCACCCTCACATTAATAAAATCTTCCTTATCATTAGTCTGAATCTACCATTTTTAGTTTAAATCAATTCCCCTTGTCCTATTGCTCCAGGGCCTGCTGAAAAGTTCTCATTTTGTGAAGCACACTTCTAACTTCACTATGTAAGGGTCAGAAGTTACCAAAATCATTAAAGTGTTTAAACTTGCCCTTTTAAACACTATTTATATGGACACATATAGATGTGCAGAGCCAGAGGTGTATTCCACATGGGGCACAGACATGTTTTAGGCAGAATTTATTGAAGTAATTCCCAGGACTTGCAAGTTGTCATTTCAAATACGTTTCTGGAACTCTGCTCTATTTCACTTTACTGCTGGAGTAGTGGGAGGTAGCAGGTGTGACAGTGATTGGAACTCATTAAAACTCTCTATAGCTGCCTTGTCATCTTCAATTAGATGACTATCTTTTTTTTTTTTTTTTTTAATTTTAAATCACTTGAAGTAGATTCTGTCATTTCTTTTATAAATAAAACCATAACTTTACTTACCAGGCTGCTCTTGTACGAGAGATGGAGTTTACATTGCCCACGTGACCCAGAAAATCTTAATTTTAGTCCCATGAAGTTGCATTAGCCTTTTGAAAAGTATCTCTTGTCATTATTGTAAGCAAACAAATGCTGCATAACTGTTTCCAGGAGTTCCCCCTTGCAGAATGCTGGTGATGGTATCTTCATCCTCGTTTCCTTGCAGATCCCCCAGCCCGCTCTGGGAGCGAGAGGCCGGGGCTGCCGTGCAATGGTTTGAACGTTTTCCTCTGGAGTTTAAAAAGAACTTCCCAAACTTCCCAAATTTTCCCCACCCTTTTGGGGTGGGCCGGTGCGGGTGGGTGCTTTAGGACAGGAGTTTGCCGGGAGCGGCCCGTAGATGGCAATGTGCGATCCCTGGATAGGGAATGCTCCTGCTCCTGCTCGGATGGAAGCCCGTTCCGTTCCCCAAACACTGACTGACAGCCGGATTTGGGCTGGTCCCCAGCGATTCTTGACTCTTCCAGCAGCACGGAGCCACCTCTGGGGCCAGGTGGGCATTTGGGACACTGTCCCTCTCCTAGTGATAAATAGAATTATACCCAATACAGAAAACAACCAGAGCTGCCTTTACAGGGAACACTTGTCCTTTGGCTTTGCCTGCCAGGAACGTGCAAAAATGTAACTGCACCTCATCCCAGCCTCCCAGCATCCCAGCATTCCAGTATCCCAGCATCCCAGCCTCCCAACATCCCAGCATCCCAGCATCCCAGCATCCCAGCCTCCCAGCATCCCAGCATCCCAGCATCCCAGCATCCCAGCATCCCAGCATCCCAGCATCCCAGCATCCCAGAGTCACTGAGGTTGGAAAAGCCCACCAAGGAACATCCAGTCCCAGCTGTGCCCAGTGCCCAGCCCAGAGCTCTGAGTGCCACCTCCAGGAATTCCTGGGACACCTCCAGGGATGGGGATCCAACCCTCCTGGGCAGCCCCTGCCAAGGCCTGGCCACCCTTCCAGGGGGAATTCCTCTGGAGTCCTCAGGTGCTGTGCAGGTGCCTGCAGCACTGCAGCTGTTCTGGAGCTGCTGCTGTCCCTGAGGGCGAGGGGGCAGCAGGGACAGAGTGCACCTGTGGCTTTCCCAGGTCCCTCTCAAGGGAAAGTTTTCTCAATTTCAGGGCCTCTGGAAGCCTCCCCTCAGTGTGCCATGAGATGCTTTGCAGCCTTAACTTTGGCCACGGGTGTTCCCCAGAAATATTCCTCTCCAAAATTAAAGTCACCTGCGATGGTGCTGAAATCAATATTTATTGATTTCCCAAAATGTGCCTTTCTTTATGAGTGAAGAGACTGAGTCATCTTTTCTCGGCTGACCTGGGAGCCGCCAGCACTGTGAAAGTTAGGGATGATTTCTCTCAGCTGCTTTGTGACATGAGGAGCATCACTAATGAGAGTGAGAGCAGCACTTCCATTTATCATTCAGCAATTCTGTGTCACAACTTCATTTCTCTATAGAATTAGCTGTAGAAATTTATGCTGCTGCCTCCTTTGTTCCTGAGGTGGGCACCTTTAGAACGATATTGTTACCTTTAACATAAACATCGTTATCTTGCTGACCACTTCACTTGCATGACTGAGAGCTGTCAAATGAGCTGTAAAGTTTTTTTAAAAGTCCCAATCTGCAGATGATGGCTGGAAATTTCTTATATTCCAGGTCAGTCCCTCGAGCAGGCTAATTATTGTGGTTTACAGCCCAGTTTTTCTGGACCCACACTGAATGTAGGAGTTAAATTATGGCCATAATTAAGGCTGGCTACAGAGCTGCTGTCATTAATGAGGGGACCTGACAAAGGAGGAGCTGAGAACTCAGCCTGACAGAGTTACACAGGTTTCTGTGCCCTGCCTGCATCTGATGCTGCACAAGGCTCCAGCTCCTGTCACAAGGGCTACAGGGACAATGAATGAATATTTATAAAGTGTAGCAAATATGCTCTAATTACCCTAATTGGCCTGCTGTGGTTCCAGTTATGGCAGAACTTAATTTCTGTTCAAGTGACATTTGCTTCTGGATTAGTTCCTGCAGGCAAAGAAAAAGTAAAAGCCCTGCTGAAGAGGGCAGAAGATCCCCTGATATCCTGATCCTGCAGTCTCCTCACCATGCTCCTGGCAGGCTCATGGCTAATAACATTCCTCATCTCGTTAGGGATTTCTAGGGAGCATTTCAGAGATGTGAGACACTGGGAAATGACAAAGAAAAACAATAAGCAAAAAGGGAGGGAGGACTAGTTTTATTGTTAAAAATTAATAGGCCAAACTCTGAACACTTTCAGGGTGGCAGCACACAAAATTCTCCTTGACTTTATTGGTGGTGTAGAAATGCATCTTTATTAGTGGTGTATGGTTTTGCAGAGTGACTGACAGCCAGACCAGGAGTCCTGTCCTGAGGACCCACACAAGCTGCTGCCATTCAGGGAACACTTTTGCCATCTCACCTGGCCTTCACCTTGCTCTGGCTCTGCCCATTTCTGTCGGGAAGGCTGAGATGGTGAGGCAGGCTGGAATGGGCTGGTTGAGATGAGTAAATCCAGGGGTTTGCAATTCCTGCTGCAGCAAGAGAACTTTTGAGGTGCATTTTTGTTGACAGAGGGTGACATTCATCTGCTGTCAGAGGAATGACTCTAGTTCCATGCCTTCAGATCTTTTGGGATTCTGTAGGCTGCACTCTCTGTGTCTGGGATGCTCCAGATCCACCAGCACCTGGGACGGGGGGTCTTTTCCTCTCTGTATTTTGCTACCACTGTCATCTTTTGGATAAATAGATATTAAATCCACTGAGAAATCTTGCAGGAGGTAGCCAACAGAACTATTAGCACAGAAAAAATGGGCCATGAAGTATTGTACCAACTCCTGGTGGTAAATGGGGAGTAATGACTGTGAAAATGGTGACATCTGTGACACCCCAGCCAGAGTCAGCTCTTCAGGGCAGGGGTTGATGGCACTAACTGGTGTGAGCAGGGATTGATGTCATGGTCTTCAAAGTCACATTTGGCACTTCTTTTATTGTTTCATTTCTAATTATTCTAATTTAAAATCTAATTATTAAACAGTCAATTCACTCTAGAATTCAATTCACTTAGAATTAGTCAATTCACTTAGAATGATCTACTCCAGTTTTCAGCCTGTTGCAAAACCCAAAGGGGGATGTGAAATTTTGCAGCAAGCAATGTTGCTTTTGCACCAGGCTGCACCCCCAGTGAAACCCTTCCCACACGAGCCAGGGACGGATGGAGCACACCAGGTTTGCTCCCAGACGTGCCTCTGACCGTGTGGGAACCCGTGACTCAGCCCTGCAGGAGCTTTTTGCTTAATTGGACATCGCTAAAGCCTCTGACTGTGGGGGTCTGGGGTGCTGAACTACACGGGGAACCTTGTGCAGGGTCAAAGGGAGACGAGCTCTCAATATTCCCCACGGAGAGCTCTGGAGGAGCCTGACCTGCAGTGACTGTGAGCACAATGGGAATGGTTTCAGCTCACCTTCTCTGCTGGGCTCGTGGAGCAGCCAGGGGCTCTGCCTTCATCCCTGGGCTGCACCCACCAAGGGGCTCATGTTGCTTTTGAGGCAGGAGGAGGCTGGAAAGGGAAGGATTTCGGGGAAGGTAATTTAGTGTAGCACTTTACCTGGAAATTCTGCTTTCAACAGGGACTTGGCTTTCTCAGTTTTTATGGATCCTTTCTCTTCTCTTCTGAATCTGACAGATTCTTTGTTAAAATATTTTAAAGTTCTGTCCCAAAGAGCTGCGATTCTTGGAACAACAATCTCATACCTGGATTTTCCTGCAGGGGGATAATTTCCTTTGCTGCTGCTTGCGGGCCCTGCTCAGAGCTGAGCTGTGCCCATCCCCACTGCCTGTGCCACCCCTTGGCCCTCTGTCCCTGCAGGAGCACGGGGACAGGCAGGGACAGCCCATCACTTCATTAATCCAAGGAGTACAGCTCCTGCTGGGGGATTCCAGCTGTCAGAGCCCCCAGAGCAGGAATCAGAGCAATGCCAGCCCCTGCTGCTGCTGCAGGCGGGCACTGCCCTTCTGCAGAGCTTCACCAAAGCACCCAGTGCCTGGACTGGAGCTGTCCTGGTGGCTGCACACGCTGGGAAAAGGCCAAACAGGAGTGGCAGCCCTCAGCTGTGTCCCAGGGAACTGCCAGCTTTTGAGCCAAGCCATCATTGTCACGGATGTGACTAAAAACCCAGATAACAGGGTGCAGAGAGGCATCATCTCCGAGACCCCCAGGACAGCTGGAGCTCAGCACTGGGCTCACCCTGAGGCCGGGCTCTGGGGCCTCTGAGCTGGATCTATTTAGCACAAGGGCTACAGCAGGAGTGTCCCTGTAAAGCACAGCAGGCAGGTCACAGCCCTGCAGCCCCACAGCCCGGCTGGTGACAGGAACCTGCTGCCAGCACAGCTCCACACCGGGCGGCACAGCCCGACAGCCTCTCTGCCCTGCACTGCCAAGGCGCTTCCACAGCTCTGCCCCACCAACACCCAACTCCAGGGTGATGCTTTTATTTAATTTTTATTGGACAAGGGCTCCAGAATCAAGCTCTGGTTGTGGGATAAAAAAATTCAGAGATACATGAAATAAATGAGCACTAATGTAAAGACAGTGAGAAAATGGATGGCCCTACAGCATTTATTAGCTAGCAGAACATGGAAATGAGCTTAGGTTTTATTTGGTAAGTCTTGATTTCTCCTTATATTCACGTAGAGCTCCTTATTTATGGCTCAGCCTGTCAAACACATGCTTAGAGAAGCAACTGTTGCTCACAGGACTAATCTAATTACCAGTTCTTTTTATAACGAACGCTGACACAAAGGTAGAGGATGCATAGCACTTGTGCTGGAGCCAATGCTCCAGATGATCAAACAGTTCTGAAATTTCAAAAAAATGGGGAGAAGAATTTTTTGTCACGATGTTCCTGTTTTTTGTCCAACTCTAATTAAAGATGAAGAACAAGAGTGAAAAGCTGGTTCATTTGCAGCTTTGGCACAGAGTTAATTGCCAAGAGTTTAGACTGGATATTTTAGCATTCTGCTGTAATGTTCCATAGGCACATTTCCCTACCGCAGGCTGGAGAATGCTAGAGCCCTAATTATTTGTAAAGTGCATTTTTAAGAGTTTTGGAATTTTCCTTCAGGAACAAGCATATCAGAACAGCTTCAAATCGTATTTTGAAGACATTTGAACAGAAAATCAGCGTGCTGTAGGTTTGGCCAAACAGCACAGACTGAGAAACTGATTTTACTTTTTTTGGAAGGACAATGTTGTGTCCTTGGCCTTCATTTAAACTGTGAACCATTATGGATTCTGACATTTCTTGCAACCTGCCCCAGAAATGCCAATAAGAAATAGTATTTCTGAAAATTAAGACAAAGAAGCACTGGTCAGTGTGATGGGGACTTCTAAATTCCTCAAGCTCTTAGCTGCTAGTAAGTCATTTCACTGAAAAAGAGTGGAAAATAGGTGAAACTTTAAATCAGCTTTTCTTTACCTCTAAGCACACATGAAATCAAACAAGTGGATTTAATAATTTTTGAAGTTCTGGAGTTTTTCTCCTGAGCTGCTCTGCAAGTCAGGGTCACTCCCTCTACAGTAAAGAGGGTCTGTCATGAACGTGCACAGAAAGCTGTGCCAAACCCGAGTGTCCCCGTGCTCAGGGACAGAGCCTGACCAAGATGAACAACACCTGGCTGTGCTTTAGGCTGTTCATTGCTTTTCCTGTCCTGTTGAGAACCTTCCCCGTGACCACCAGGTGTGCACTGATGGCAGAGCTGAAGCGGATCCTGTGCCCAGCCCCTCCCGATGGAGCACAGTGAAGCACAGAGCTCTCCGTGCTCCCCTCCACCACTCAAATCCGATTTTCCTCTTCCCCCACTGGCAGCTGCCCACGGGCACAGAGCTCCTGCTCCTGCCACAGAAGTGAGAGCTCGTGGGAAGGGTGGCCCCAGTTTGCCCAGCAGCGCTGGGGGCCCTGGAGACTGCCCTCTCCCAGTTCCCTTGCAGAGCTGAGGGAGAGTGAAGCTGGGAACAGATGGTGGGGAAGGCTGGCATCTCCTCATGCATATTTCACTGGGTTTGCAGCTAGTCACCTCTTATAATAACATTAAGTGCTACAAAACTCCAAGGCTTTGTTCCTTGGAATGTTGCATTCGATGGCATCGGATCAATGCTGTAACATCAATTAAATTTTGAAGCTGGTGAGCTCTGAGTATTTACATCTTTAGCAAGGTTAGGCTAGAAACAGCTCGATTCTTCTGTTCTGCTGTGGTTAGGGCTGCCTTGCAAAGAAAGAGCTGGTTCTGTGCTGAGTGACGAATCTTACGTGACATTTTTTAAAAGCACAATGGGACAAACATCTGTGGTTATTTCCATTACCCTCTAAGGCGTGTTACTGGGAGACAATTTAGCCATTAATTCTGATGTATTTACATTATTTATATACAAGAGGAATGAGAAAAATGGTAGCCTGTTTAATGATTATGTACATTGTGATTCGGTTGGAAAAATGTGTATTACAAATGGCAAAACAGTGCATAATTATATGTTGCTCTTTTTTTTTTCTGTTGTTGCCAGAGAAGTTTTAATTCCTTAAATCCCACTGCAGGATCTCAGTGAAAGTTCTGCCCTATACATTATATGGGGGGGGGGAAGGAACAGCATAATAACAGACTTCTTAAAGCACATCAGGCCCCGGCTAGAGCGCCCTCTCTTCGTTTTAATATGAGGATTACCTTTGTAGGGTGCTTCCAGAGCGAGTTAAAAGATGGAATCTGATACAACGACAGCAAGAGAAACAGGAACGTAAATTTCACTCGTTGTCCCTAGTCTCGGAAGAGAGAGTGGTGAACAAAACCTCGCTGCCTTGCGACTCATTGCTCATCTGAGACTTGGCTTTCAGTAGGAACTGCGCTCTCCTGTACATGATCCTCTCCTGCTCCTGCTTCAGCTCCAGGTAGGAGCGTGAGAAGGTGTGGAAGATGGAGGTGACCGGGAAGGCCATGAGGAGGATGCCGCTGAGGATGCTGCTCAGGGCCACCACCTGCCCGGGGATGCTCCTGGGCACCATGTCCCCGTAGCCCACGGTGGTCATGGTGATGACGGCCCACCAGTAGCAGGCGGGGATGCTGGTGAACTCCTGCGAGTCGGCCATCTCGTTCTCGATGACGTAGAGCAGGGGCGCGAAGAGCGCGATGGCCACGCACAGGAAGAGCAGCAGCAGCCCGAACTCGCGCGTGCAGCGCCGCGCCGTCAGCCCCAGCGTCTGCAGCCCCAGCGAGTGCCGCGCCAGCCGCATCACGTACAGGATGCGCAGCGCCCGCAGGATCCGCAGCACCAGCCCCACCTT
Organism: Fringilla coelebs; assembly: GCF_963513975.1. Lineage (NCBI taxonomy): Eukaryota > Metazoa > Chordata > Aves > Passeriformes > Fringillidae > Fringilla > Fringilla coelebs. The sequence goes on from NC_140044.1 coordinate 1,068,040, forward strand.
GTCCAGGTAGATGTTGCCCGAGCTGGGCTTCTTGGAGCCCTCGGAGCCCGTGTCCACCAGCAGGGTGATGTAGTAGGGCAGGATGGCGATTATGTCTATCAGCGTCAGCGGCCTCCGCAGGAACGCGAACTTGCTCCTGGCCTGGATGAATCTGAGCAGGAACTCCAGGGAGAACCATGCCACACACACGGACTCCACAATGAAAATATTGTAGCACATCTGGGAGCACTCACCCTGCGGGAAAGAGGAGGAGTTTGTAATCGGCTCTGGGTAATAACTGTTTTAGTCGGTGCGGGTGACAGGAGGAGAGGCTTCTGCGTTGGGTTTTTTTAACCCAAAATATTAAAGGAATTGAAGCTGTTGCTATGGGGAAACACGTTGGCAGTTTGGAACACGCTAAATGCAAACTTAGAAAGGCTCTGCTTATTCCACAGAAGATACTGCTCGGGAATTTCAGGCTTTCCAAATAGCAAATACAAAGTCTAACGAGGTAATATACGGAAGAGTGCACGCTAACAGAATTTTCTTTGGACATAAAACTGGATATGATTAATTCTCTTACAAGTAATTGAAGAGCCATGTAACATTTCAAATATCCTTCGCAATATTTCCCCTCCTCTAAAGACAGCTGCAAAATCCCCATGGAAGTCAATAACCTCAGACCTTGTACTTG